>NW_008794452.1:815768-868668 GCF_000699145.1 Aptenodytes forsteri
GAATGTGTTCATCTTGTTACTGACTTAAATACTTTGTTGAGCTTAAATCAAATTTGTGACTTTAAGTATATTAAACTCTGTCTTTTTCAAATTAAGAAACCCTTATCTGAAAAAGCTGGCCTGAATTGGTTACTAGGCTTTGGCCAGTATGTTCCAAATTTACGTTTGTTTGTGGCATACAAATAACTGCCCAAAGAAGAATTTACACTTTACATATTGGATTAATACCTCTGTAACACCAGCCATATAATGAGTTAATCAGCTGCTTAATAAGCATAATTAAATCAATAATATGAGTGCAATTATCAGCTGTGACTTAGTTCTACGTGGCCTTCCTTGCCTTATTTAATGGACTTATCATTGTTCTCATCTTCAAGGTTTTCTCACTTGACCACTGTTTACTGAAGTACAAATATTGATAACACAGATTTTAAAAAAAGCACCTATGAAGAAAATAATGTCTTTGAAATGCCAAATTTTGGAGCTAATTGGTATCCCCAATATTTCAATCTACTATTCAAGGTAAATGATGTCATCCTCAGCTCACAGGTGCTCACACCCAACCTTGTTTGCACAGAGCTGGGACAACAGATAGCATTTCAGGATGGACCTTGTCTTCTAAAAACTCACCCTCTTCTGATGAGATAAGCACCATGGCCCCCATTCAACACATCACTTAAGACTGGACTCAGCTTTAAGCACACAGTGCTCCGTCTATACTCAACTGAATTACAAATAGGCTTAAACTTAAGTGCATGCTTAAGTACTTTGCTGGATTAGTGCCAGAATATTTAGCACTTTTGGACTAATCAGACCCATGACAACAGAAGCAAAGATATCATGCAGTCTGCTTAGTCATTTGTGAGCTCTGAGAAACAACGGTGCACCTTTTTATTGTCTTTTTCTGGCTGAAAGCAGAAATAAAAATTAAATAAAGATTTCAAAACCAGAAGCTGCCCAAAGTTTTTCTTTCCTGTCGGCTCAACACATAAAGCTGATCAGCCTATCCAGCTGCAAAATATTTTGCTTTCTGAAAACTGAAATCTGTGGCTGGCACATGGCATCATTTTCCCCTATGCATTTCAATTGCAACAGCTAATACGTCTTTTGCAGCTAGAGCTTTTTAAAAAATCAATGCAAAGAGAACCTTTCCTGGATCTAATGCAAAGGAACTTAGTTTTCTGGAGGGAAAGATTTATGTAGTTCCCTCTTTCTGATGAGATAGGTGAGTTCCCCTCATTTTGCAGGCCACGCTGCAAGTGGTTTGACTCCCTCCCACATGCGCTCCCATTGCATTTGGCAGCATCATTCAGAAAAGGCAACAATGCCACGGCCCGTGGGTCAAATGTTTTTAAAAGTCATTCCGAATACAATGTAACTAGACTTAAAAGACATGCAGCATCTTTTTAAGTGAAATCTTAATGTTTGTAATACATCAGAATGGAAGAAAAATATTCTCTAAAATACCAGCAGTATGTTAACAACGCAAGGCTGAAGGACCAGCTTTCCTCCACTGACTTCATTGGACTGTTACTATGCAGTGCCAGGACAGCCATCAACAGTCTCCCACAAAGTGTAACTGCCCTTTTCTCATTACAGAAGGAAGTCTGAAATCCAGCATTATTGTCACTGCTCTGCTATTAAACATTCTGGTTCCTCCATTTGCAAAAAGTGCATGTTGTCATCCTGAGGCTGGTTAATACACTCCCTCTGAGTTACCTCTGACCTTGTCTTCTCTTGCCACCACTCTTCCCCTGCGCAGCCATTAATGTCTCTTCATCAAAGAGCAGGATGTATTCAAAACAAGGTCGCTACATATTAAACCTAAATGGTACTGCTAGAAAATCCTCCCTAAAGCTACGCAGCTCTAATCTGTAACTGCCAAATATAAGAACTACAGACAATCACATTTATTGAATCACAGTAACCGGCTACCCATGAAATAAAACTGATTCCAGGCAACCCTCGTGTTAATAACACTTCATATATTCAATTTACGTTTGCATGAACAAAACTATCCAAGAGGCAAAGGATTGAATATTCATCTGAACAATAAATGCATAAAATAACTGATATTAACAAAATCAACTGCCACTAGTTAACATGCATGTTTCTAAAAAAATAATAAAAACGTTATTTTGAATAACTAAAACAGACAAAATTGAACCCACAGGAAGACCCAATGTATTGCAAAGTTCCAGTCAGAAGCCTCCAAAAGCTCTGGCGGGGCTTTTGTTGGCTAGCTGTGCAAGATCTCCCCCTGCTCCTCCCACAGTTTTATTTTTTCTCTTTGTATATTTCCTCAATCTTTCCTTAAGATATTGTTTAGTTTGAATATGAATATAATCTGCAACTTCATTTTCCTTTTGAGATATTACCTTTGCTCCTTTTTCAGGCAACTCTTTCAGACAACTATTTTCTAGGAAACAGGCAGGCAGAGAGAGCATGTCTTGCAAAAACTAGGACAGGGATTCTGACTTGTCAAGAAAATGTGAGAAAATTTTAGTGCAAATGAAAAAGAAACACACAGAAAGACATAAAGCTGAATTTTGTTTTCACCCCTAAACTTTAAGAATTAAAAGAAATATATTTTGGTTAGCAGACTGCTATTTTAGGGAACAATTGCTATTTTGTAGGTGTAAATGAATTGCTCAACTTCGTACCAGAAATATCTTAAAACTGACAAGCCCTGATTAATTTGCGGTTACCTCTTTGTATGTGGACCTTGACAAAGCACTAGGCTACATATCCATGGTATGAATTCATGCAACCAGGTAATAGATAAGAGATCTCATCTTTTCAAGGACTTAATCAGATGCAATCTCTTGGATGTCCTCCAACCAATTAAATTTCTCACCCCGCTATATAAAGCCAGAGGGTTTTTATCTTTTTGCCTACTTCGATGCCTGAGTTGCTCCCCCAGCATCTCTGTCTGGGGAGGAGGGGTTCACAAGGACAACTGCAGTCCCACAGCAGCAATGCAATCAGAGAGCAGCAGCCCTGCAGGCAGCACTCGCTTGCAATACGGCTGATGCTCGCAGGGAAGACAGCCATCCCCTTAGCCATCTTATCAGCCATACATCACCTTTTCTGCTCATAGAGCCTATCTGCACCGGGCTGAAAGGAACCACAGGCCTCCCTGATCTCAGCAGGGCTTGGAGCCCAGTCCCCAGCAGAGACTGAATTTTTGCTGGCTTTGTCTTAATTCTGCTCCCTCCCCTCCCAGGTTTTATCTACTGACTCAGCCTGGGCAAAACATTGCGGGTTAATAAGGAGCTCCTCAGAGCAGGGGTTCATCTCCCAGCAGCTAGTTACAGCCAAAATAAAACCGAATTTCTGGGTCAGCTGCCCCAATCCCCTTTAATCGCTGCTCCCATTTCAACACCAAGGCCCTTTCTAATGCTTGCATTCCTTTTTTCTCATCTTCAAATTGACTTGTTTTAAAAGTGCACCAGCTTTGTTTGCTCATTTGCATTTGGTAGTAAACAAGGAGAAAGGGGCAGCTTTGCTGTGGGGAACAAAGGGCTACAATTTTGAACAGCTTCCCTGCGGATCTTGTTTGGTCACAGCATCTCTTGGCTTTCCAACCCAAGGCAGATTGTGCATGTGGCCTTTCAAGCTGAATTTATTGCATATGTTCAGTGGTTCTTCTAATTGGACCTATGACTTGACCACAATTCAGTGAGTTTAGCTTCAAGGATAACAGGCACGTAGGTCAACAAGAAGATACATACAATGTTATAAAATACACTACATTTAGCCATTTTAGATTAAACTCATGCACTTCTAAAAGCAGGATTTTGACAATTGTCCTATATATTGGGTGGGCTAAACAGAAACAATTCTGAAAGAGCTTTACAAAATCTTTGTAAACAACACGTGTTTCTATCTGCAACTTAACTAGTATGATCAGTCATTATAAAACAGCCTTTAGCTGATGGCTTGGTATACTATATAAAAGTATACCAAGAGAGTCAATGGGAGAACCCCCTACCCTTTGTTTGTTGCTTGGATGACTTGGAAGTTTGCATACTTTTATCTTTTATGTGGGTAGTGTGTGCTGAGTGTGCAAAACATTTATTAAGCCTTCTTTAAGCACAACCAGCCGTTCTGTTATTACAAAAAAGGTAGACGGGAAAATATCAGATAGGAACATCAAACAACATATACTTTCCCATAACTGTTAAAAAGCGTTGGCTGTTCCTCAGGCTGCCCTACTTAGAAACTTTGATTGCGCACCCACTGTCATGAGAGATGTTTTCCTCTCAACATCTTTTTAATCTTTTCAAACTGGTAGAAAAACAGCAGTCTTTAGTTATCAGAATTTCAATGTTTAACAGCTTCAAAGTGCTGGTGGTTTCAAATTAAATCAAGTGGTAGGAAAAACTAGGACTGCAGGTATCCAGTGCATTCACTGACTCTCCTTGAAGATGTTTTCTTTGCTTAGATGGTAAAAATGTAATAAAGGAAGCCTTTCCCACCCACTTCTCAGCAATATTTCACTATGGGATGTTTTAACTTTTCAGTCTTGTGTAAGAAAAAGGAAACCATCCACAGCCACCCTCCAGAACATACTGTCTGCTACTGCCTGGCCAAAAAAAGCCTCTTTTGAGAGAGGCTTCCTCAGAACTACAGGAAAATGCTGCATTTACTCACACATAGATTGAGGCTCTTTTTTAACTTGTGGCACCAAGAGGTGCTTGGTACACGTATCTCTCCCCTTGGGGGATCTTTCCCCTCAGGCATGGAGAGCACTCCAGGCTTATTTGCCTGTGCTTCAAGGTCTAGTCAGCAGTTTATTTCTGAATAATATCTGCATTAATTTTCCTACAGTCTGGGCATGAAAACATTAGCCTCAGCACCAGATTCATACAAGTCCAAAGCGGGCAGGAGAAGAGGTTACAGACTCAGATCATCTAGGCACTGATATTTCCTCATGGGCCAATGGTAAATTCAGCCGATGAGATGGTTGCAAATGCTAAACATTAAGCTAGTGATTAATGAATGGGAGATGACTGCAATTTCAGAGATACCATGGTAGGGTCCCAGAAGGAGTGGTGATGCAGTTACGGGACAAACTGTGTTTCTCTGTGTGGGAGAAAATAAAATTATTCAACCTATGAAGGAATCTCATCTAAAGCTATAAATGCCTATATTTATAAGATGCTCCGATTACAACCCTGGAAAAATGACTTGAAAGTTATACGTAGCTAGCTACAGTCAGTGGCTCAGTTCCACCTTCGCCTTCTGTTAGTAAAATGCCCTGTAAGCTCATGTTGGGAAGTAGAGGGAATATCTATCCAGTGAATATTGCACAGCTCTGCTTTTCTACAGGTTTCCAGAGAACACTGGAGATCACCTCCAGATGGGTGAGCTTGGGGACAACATAGAGGACACGTCACTGGGAAGGACAACTGCCCAGCTAGCTGTGACAATCTTGCTTAACTGAAGGAAGTCAACGACGGGGTTATTCTACGTCCTGACATTTAAAATGAACCGGTGTGCTGAACAGAAAGTGAATTCCACAACTCTATCTTCTACCAATACCAAATAGGGCAGGTAAAAGTATGGTTTATTAGAGGGCACAGACAGGATAGCATCACTGTGGTTTCTCATTTTAATACTGCCTTTAAGGAATGCTTTTTAGAATATGCAAATCAGTGTGCTCTAACTGAATGGTAGATATCAACAACTGCACTGACTTGTGAATTGTTCTGAGCTTTGTGAACTCAGAACATGATGCAGAAATTGCTGGTGATGCTGTCGTGTGAAGAATTTCAAAAGAAAACTGGCAGAAGTTTGAAAAAGACCATTTAACTTTTTGATTTGTTCTATCTAATGACTTGTTCTTTCAAATTGTCTTTTCATTAAAAAAAGGATTTATAATTCCTTTAGGAATCAATGACAGCAATGGAACAGAATCACACTGTAAATTACATAAATGAAGAAACAAGTTATTTATATACACCCACACAGTGTACACTTCTGAAAACACTGCTAACAACTTTGTGGACAGCTTCTCCCTAAGGACCCAGACTGGCCAACAGCACTGGCGATGGGCTGAGCCTTACCTTCTAGGAGCCGCTGCACAGGAGCAAAGGGAACACTCTTCCTCTGAAATTAAACCCCTTGCAGCACCACGCAACATCTCCCAGTGTAAGCGGTCGCTAACACAGCTGGAGACTCACTGTGGGAAGCAGGGACACTTTGGAGATGCCTGACTCAGGGCTATGGATGGACTAGTGCAAAGCATACAGGTGGGGAGTCACAACCAAATCCCCGACCACCACCTCCCCTCCTGCTCTTGCCCTGCACACAAACTCACTCACATAGTACATGCATTACATATAGGTTTTGCTGTGTATAAATCCCTTACTTGTAGAGGGTATGAGTTTCTGTACTCAGGCTGAACTCTTCAGCAATCAGAGCACAAAGATGCCATGCAAGCAGCTGTTTACAAGAGCACCATCCCCAGCTTGGCAGATCACATCATCATTAGTGGAGAAGAGTGTGTTACACCCCATGGCGACTCCTCAGTACTAGTGAACTATGCAAGTACTTGAATTCAGATTGGTTACTAGTTGCTTGTAGTCTATCAGAGTTCAAGGATTTGCATAATCATGATGCTTACTTTTAAAATATGATTATGCAAAAACAGCCACTTCAGCAGCTCCAGGAAATCCTTTCATGGCACTCAGAACTCAGCAACTACCTGTCTCCTTTTCTGACTTCCCTCCCAACTCTTTTACTCCAGCAGAGCCTGGATACTTAATAACATCTTATTTCAAAAAGCAGAGGCCACAGGGTTAAGGACAGGGCTGTAGCTCAGAGCTGGGCTGACAAGATTTCACAAAACAAGGATACACTTTTCTGCTTTCAAAAATACCTTCCATATTCTACAAAAATACAAACAATTGACATATTATACCCTCATCCCATCTATGCATATGTACTTAAAGGGGTATTACAAATGAGTGTGGAATACATGAATGTAATTCAAGCTCGTTTAGTGACCAGTGATTTTCCCTCGATATGCACCAAAACTGAGAGCTGTTCAGAAACCTGCTCAGAATCTACAAACCACAATTTTCTATAAGCCATCACGGACTTCTTTGCAGAAAGCAGGCAGTGATTTCCACTGACACTGGATCAGGTATCAAAGTGACACATGCATCCCTTCCTTCACAAGGGAAGCAAGTGACAAGATCACAGTGGTTTTTTTGTATTTACAAATTATTAATTCTATGGGTGAAGCACCAGGCACACCTGGGAGCCTGCCTGGCTCCTGGTAGTGATGGGGTCACCAGAGACACCAAGTTTAACGCTACTGATGGAGATTTTGTTGAGGTAGCCTCCACTAGGCACTACGATATGTCATGTTACACCCATTAAATAAATGCAGACATTGTGTCTGTATAACTTGCCATGATGGAGTAGTGGATACCTGTTAAGGTACAGACCTTTATTTCCTGCTTGTGCTCATGAGCAATCGGTGTGTTAACAAAGGCCTTGGATACTACCATTTTTATCAAGAAGTAGCTACTTCTATAAAGTCCCGTTAATTCCAGTTGGATAAATATGGAGTAGGATATATTCTGCATAAACTAGGATAATCCAAAACATATGTGAACTTCTTCTACCTTGTACTTTTCTCTTTAATTATGAATGATTGTCAATGAAAAATTAGGAAGATACTGAAATGAACACTCAAACTGAGATTTAAAATTAATACATAAACCGTGATGGCACATCATATAATACATTAGACCCTTCAGCTGCCCAATAAGCTAAAATCCAAAACTGTGACTAAAACATAGCTGAACAACCAAAAAGTTAAGTAAAATACATCATTCAGGTCGTTAAAACAAACCGTAAAAAGTTTTCTAAAAGAATGCTCAGATGAAGGTGACTATGCAGTACAATATGTCCTGTATCTTTCTGCAGCTACAAAGGGAAAATAAAGTTTTAGTTCTGGTACATAATACAAAGGCACTAAACTGCTTGTGGACATCTTGGAGCACTAACAATCTCATGTGGGACAAATTCACATTACTAAACAGTCGTAACTTTCTAAATAATGGAGAACTTCAGCTTATTGGCAAAATTATGATTTTTTTTTTTTAAATAAACACATCTCGCTGCAGCTACAAAGGCAAAATAAAGTTTTAGTTCTGGTACATAATACAAAGGCACTAAACTGCTTGTGGACATCTTGGAGCACTAACAATCTCATGTGGGACAAATTCACATTACTAAACAGTCGTAACTTTCTAAATAATGGAGAACTTCAGCTTATTGGCAAAATTATGATTTTTTTTTTTTAAATAAACACATCTCAGAGTGAATTTTCTTTTCAATTAGCAAAACAATCATTTTATTTCAATCTAGTTCTCCTGTCCACATTAGTCTTACCTGAATAAATACTAAAGAAACATTCTGTTGGATTTCCCTTCCAAGTCACCATACAGTGATTTCATTCTCTGTAAAAAATAAAACCAAAAGCTAACCTCTTCCATGGAGATCTGTAACTAGCCACCTCACAGAGCACTGGCCAACAAAGCGGAGCTCCACACAAATACCACAGTCAGGCAACAGACACATGAGAAAGATTTTTAGAAGTGTTATACGATCCCAAACATCCACCAGAGACGCCAGGGCCTGATCTGCAGAAAGCCCAAAACTCTCAGCTGAAGCTGCAGGCTGGAGGATACTCGAAACCTTTGAAAATGAGGACATTGCTTTAACTTGTCTCACTTACATGCACTGAATTATCCTCTGAAGGCACCTATCTTTTTCCATTTAATATATAGGGCTATAGCCTAAGTTAGATAACTGAAGTCAGGAACAATGTGGGGCAGCTGTATCGTCTCATTTGAGCTCATTACTTGAAAGGGCCCCCGCACATCCCAGTCTAATGGGGAGGCATTATTTTGTAGAGCTGCCAAAAGGCCTAAGAGGTTTCCAACTCGACAGGCATGCTTATCAAACTCTCAAGGCCCAGTTCTCTATGCCTTTACAACACAGTCCTGCACTAGCCCTACTGTCTCAGTCAGAAAATCCCTGTTACCACTCTACCAGTGGCCTAAACAGCTGTACAAATTACTGAATAGCAGCAAATCCAGCCCTTTATTGTCCAAACTTCCATTCAAATCAATGTGGGAATACCGTCAGGCTTTGTATGGGAATTAAGTAGTTTTTGGGTTTTTTTTTAAATACAACTTACAACTCAGCCTTTTTTCCTTCTCTATTGCTTTCCTCTACCCACATCACATACACCAAGAGCCTAGTTCTTACCCCCCATTTCAGTCAAACTAGGTCTGATTGAGTCTAACACTCAATTTTAGCAGGTGTTCAGTCAGTTCTACTAGTCGACAAATATTCTGGCTCACAGTAACAAACATTTAGTGAATGGCCAAGGGGAATTGTATCAAAGTACGCACGACTTACCCTGAAGCCATCAATTCAGGCAAGTTAAGAGCTTGAAATTAGCAGTGCTTTGACTTTTGGGCACAGGGCTGAATATTCGTAACTGCATAAAGAGATTTTTTTTTTTTTTAAATCACTGTTCACCAAACATCATCTTTGAACTTTTGCTTCAAAAGCATCCATTTTCCCATAGAAGAGACATTTACCCCTCCTCCTCCGCTCTCCCCAAAAAACCAAATAAAACACAGCCTGGGTGGAAAAAACAGAAGGATAAAAGTCTCCATTAATACCAAGCAGGTAGTTGAAACAGTATTGATTTACACTCACTGAGAGTCCAGCTCTAAATCTAGTCACTGAGCAATCTTCCTATAATGGCAAAGTCTCCCATTGTTAGTCCTCCCTCTTCCCCATCTCCTCCCACCATGAGCTAGTAACATTAAGCATAACGTGATTTATAACCCAAACTGACATTTGCATAATAACTAGTGGCCATCCATTGTGACAGCACAATCCTGAGGCATCAAGAAGGTGAAAAGGAAAAGGTGAATGTTCTAAACCTGCCTAAAAAAAAATGTAAATGTGTAACAGTGCAAATTTTTTTCTGGGTTTATAAACAACAAAGTAACACTGAGCAGTGCCCACTTCAAATGATGCTGTAGTGGTACCCACACAATACAATGTAATCTTTTCATTCCTTTGGGGATCATCCTCAAAGAAGGAATTGTTTTTCCAGCTGAACAGCAACACTCTTTCACCACAAAACCCCATGCTGATAAGAATTCAACACTGCTAGTAGATATCCCATCCACCAGTGCCCCTAAACATTTATCAAAACATCTTTCAATTATTTAACTAGATTTGCCTCTGACAAAGCCTCATGTCCAAAATCAAGGATATGACTGAAATTTTCCTCACACCTAGGAAAGATTCACTGACTTAACAATTTTTCCTTCAGGCCCTAAATCTACACAATCTTTTCATTTACCATAGGTCATGTTCTCAGATGTTAGAGCAACGTCGGCCTGGTTTGTGCCTTAACACAAATGAGTTAAGGAACAATCATTTGTGCCTGACCTATCTAGATTCTACTACTGTCAAGTTCAACTGTTCAGAAACCATGAAACAGATCTCTCTAATCCTGAGATTTGTTTAAAAATCATGAAATTAAAAAATTTTTAAAAATGATGGGGATTTGTACTTGTTATTTGAGTTAAAAGCCTTGAAGCTCACATTTCAAGCTTTACCTGATAACTGGTAGACTTGTTTGCATGTGAAAACTGCACCAATTCCAACCTGAACTGCTTTTTAAAACCACAGGTCAATTCATTGCAGGAACATGTGCCTGTCAGAGAAAGAATTATCCCTATTTTCCTTAAACCCGCTTAATTATCACTGTGAACCAAACTGAAGAAGCCACTTGCACCGAAGCTGGTCTGCACACAACCCTTTGCTCAGGTTAATTGTGTGGGTGCAGATGGTGAATCTTTTCAACCTCATGAGACTCGTACTGAAACCTTGACACCGCTGAGATCCATAAAACATTTGACAGCCCCGAGAGAGCTGAGGGGAAAGGAAACAGTGGGAGTCTCCCAGCTAGGATATGATGATGCCCTCCTGGGGTCCCGCTGCCCCTGGGAGGTGTTTCCAGTTCTGCTACCTTGGGCAGGCCAAGCCATCTCCCACAGGCCCTCGCAGCTGGGAGCAGAGCCCGGCCCAGAAGATGCACAAGCTTCTCGAAGACACATGAACAGCCACACACCTACAGGTTGATCATTCCTGACACAGCATTTCAATTTATACCCATTAGGAAATTGCAGGGCAATTTTCCCAGCATACCTGAAAGTTAAGTAAAACCTTCAAACACTGTGAGCCTTACGATGAAATTACCAGGATTTGCGACATTGGCATCCATTACTTTCCCTACTGCCCACAAGTTTGCAGCAGCAGAGGATGTGACAGCAACAGCCTTTAACATCTCAGAGACAGCAGCAGCCAGGCTTTGCATTATGATCAAGCTATTCTGTGTTCCCAAAGAACACGCTAGCTCCTGAGCACTACACGCAAATGGAAACCACTTCAGTCCTACTGAATATTGTATAAAACATAAATCATTGAGTATGTGCCAAGACCTGCCCTTCTTTTCTACTATCTACTGAACAGAGAACACAAAAAAAAAATTCAGAGATTTCACCTTTATTTTAGGAACGGCACTGACTAAGCAACCAATTTCTTTCCAGACATTATTATAGGATAAACAATTTCTAGTTTTCACAAACCAATCTATGCACGACAGAGCCGCACTATAAGGAATTAAGCAGGCCATCCTAGCAATCGCTTATTATTAAGGGTGGCTTGGCTTGTTCTGTGATACCATTTAAGGCTCAGGTCTGCCCTTGGGTGTACTCAAACTATTTGCAGTGTAGGACACTGCACAACCATCCAGATGCAGAACCGCTTGAAGCTGTAATATAAACTTGAACAGAATAAATGTTGTCCCTGCTCACGAGCAGGGGTTTGGACTAGATGACCTTTAGAGGTCCCTTCCAACCCAAACTATTCTATGATTCTGTGAAATGGGAAACCTGTATAATGCAGACCCTTCACTGTGCTCACTTCACTTGCTGGCCCCATCCCTTTCTTTTGCATGAGTTAAACTATTTAAGTTCTGAACCTTCAGAAATGTCTTGAATTCAGGCAAACAGAAAGAGCATGGTGGGCCCATAGAACACAGAAGCACGTCTCTACAGAGCTAAGTATGGCAATTTGAAAATATCTCACCTTGAAATTAAATGGGATTGGATATAATACAGGGGTTTGTTTCGTGTATATTTTTAAAAAGGTAATTTCTCTTGTACCAGTATTGAAGTAAGCCTTATCAGAAACATTATTACACTGTAAATTGCTTAACCAGTCCAAAGCGGTGAAGTATTACCCTCAGATTGCAATCCTCAAACTAAATAGGAAGATAAATCAGCACGACTGTTGCTGGTATCATCAAGTCTAGGACACTGGGTGCTCCCACCAGCCTTACTTTCTAACCATTGGCTGCCTTGGTCTCCTTACTGTATAAATTATCCAGAAACATTAGCACTCTCTGTTGTTCCAATGTGATTGGAAGACCCTAAAGGATATTTCTGTATACTGCTTAAGCATAGGGTTACTTTTGTGCAGTATCATGTGATCAACAAAAAAACCCCGAGTACTGCTTGCTTGTGGGTGGTGCAGAGGAACAAGAAGTGACTCACAACTCATAGTGGAAAAATTGGGGGGAAAATGTTTTAAATAGTCAGGAAAGTACAAAATGGCAAACCACAATTATTGGACTTCCTACGCCCTACGTACTGGGTGGCAAAACCATGTCTTTGCTATGAGAAGACTGATGCCCAAATGTGTAAGTGTTAAGTGAAGCAATTGCTGCTTTTTGCTCCATTCTTCTAGTAGAGAGAGCCTCTACATGCCCTGAATCTGCAAAGTCCTAAGGAAACCCAGAAAGAAACTAGAATAAGCTACCAAATTCCAGTATGACATGAAGGGGTGAGGGCAGGGGGGGGAGAGGGGACAGACACAGCTCACCCAAAAAAAGCCTTTGGTGGAGCAAAAGGTCTCTATTTTATCTCATTCTTAAGGTGCGGAAATAAAACACTGAAAAAAATCCACACATTTGAGATTAATAGGCTGATATTTATCCATGTGCCACTCTGGTTGCTAAGAGATTTCCTTTCTACAGCACTGTGTTGTATAAACAATAAAGCATTTTTGTCCACAAAGCAATTGTCTCACCTCACTGAATTAAGAGCCTCTCACTGCCACATCCCTTCTATATTGTTCTAATTACAAACTGTGAGAAAGCACCCTCACACAAAGACAGTATACAGATATGGTTGGGCATGCTATTGTTAAACTTGAGCACATTAAGTAAAACGTGGGCTTCCTGCATCATGAGTAGAGTTAGCTGAGAGACTATACATTTTAGCTCACAAGCCATAGATAAATACGGGTTGACAGGCCAGCTTCTAAAATTCTTGACTGCTGTGGTCATTTTCAGCTGGGGGAAAAAACCCACCCTGATAGCTACATTACAGACCTGCACATAACCTAAACAGCAGACAAGAAAAAAATATTACTAATTCAGGCCAGTTTCAAACAGCAGCGCCTCAAAATTGGCCCCAAAGACAGAATCCTGTTTTCACACTTTCCTTTATATTGGAGGATGATTCAGAAGACCTGTATGTATACATTCACACAGAGAAAATACCTACAGTTAACATGCTGCAGTATATTCGCTGCAGCCATCTAAACAGTCTCCTAATGTGCTCACTAGAACAGAAGGCAGTGGGTTTCTTAGTGCTCTGCCATGGCAGAGAAAAAAGAGAAAAGGGCAGGGAAATGCTGACTCTCACCCAACCAAAAGATGCACATATGTTAGAGGAAATCTACATGTCATTTAGGAAGCACATGCACCACTTCTCTGAGCATATGAAGATTATCCAATCCCCCCTTAGGGGGATTTCACAAAGGCACACAGAAATACTACATTCCCGGGTTTCTGTTAAGACAACTGGCTTCTTCATATCTTCTTGAAAAATTATAATAAAATACAGCCAAGACAAGAAATCACGGCAGGGCCTTATTTCTGTGGAGCAGAGTATAAGGTGTCATTTTTAAGGACATATCCACAGAGCTGCCAAAGTGGCTGGCCTCTTTATCCGTCATTATGCCACAAACCATAACTATTTTGCTTTATACCTTAGAGAGAAACAGCAAGACTGGAATCACACAGAGGCTCCTGAACTGAACAATGAGCAATGCAGTGCCTACTGAATCTTTTGGATCCTAGTGCGCTGGAGGGGTTTCTGCAGCTAAGACAAACCTACAGCAGAGAAAGACCAGGCTCTGCGATCTCAGTCACATATTTCCCTAACAAAAGAAAGTTGGTAATAACAGATCGTTACAGCTCAATTCCGTAAAACAGCTCAGCCTTAGGAAAAAAGAGAAACACTGAAACACCTTATTTCTATAACATTATCCCAAAAAAGGATGTTTCAGAAGCCAAACATGTGACACAGTCCCAACACAAAGAAAAAAAAAATCTGCCTCCACACACATCCCTTTTAAGTACATGTATGTAAGGCTAAACTATTATGCTGTTAAACCTGTGAGAAAGCTCAGCATTTAACCTCACATCACGGTTACAAACTATTTTCAACTCACAGACAGTTTGCATATCAAGGTAACACAAGTGATTTATCTGGGAAATGAATGCACACCTTCTGCATCATCACTGCAATCAACTAATATCCAATTAAACATTCAATTGCTTTGCAAACCCCACAGCCGTGGTTACCAATGCTATTTTACAACGTTAACAAATTACTCCGACAGCTACCAAGTTACACGCAAGAACGAGCTTTGATACTTCAATTGCAAGGTAAGAAAATTAAAACAAAAGAATCCCTGTCAGAATTTGGCACAGATCTAGATACCTTTTTCTTCCGATCCCGGGATCTTTTCCTGTGTTTTCTTTTTTTCTCAGTTTCTTCATCAGCGTTAATTTCTAAATCCCTGTTTTTCTTTATCTGTGATGCTGCGTGAGCCATAATGCATTAAAAATCCTTTACAACAATGCTCCCTTGTAAAAGGTGATTTCCTCGGGCACCTTTAGCCAGCCCTTAGAGCAAATGTTCCAGTGATTGGAAGGAAATCTGTGACCAGAGCCAGGAACTCATTCAGGATTCAGAGCTGTCACAGAAGCTTGCAGTCACTACAAAAATACATAGTTGCAGATTTCTTCCTATACCTTTCTGTACCTGAACCTTTATAAAACAGTACAGCCATCGTAATGCATTTAACGTAATGAAAAAGACAGCTGGGACAGAGAAAGCTGTATTACGGCTGTATCCCCTGCCACCAGCTGGAAGTGTCTAAGTGACTCCACTGAAGGGGGAATGCTGAAAAGGAGCGCTTTCTATTAAAAAAAATTCCAGAACAATAACATATGCTGTATTGTATTTTCTTCACTAATCCTAAAGCATGTTTTTAAAACCTGTTTAAAAAGGCAGTGTTAATGATATACATTTCTCAGCTAGTTTTGTATGGTAAGCCATTTAACCTATAATGAAATGGAGCAGCTCCTACTTTAGGTTAACTGCTGATGGTGACAAAAAATAAAATAAAAATTTCTTTTTACCATGGAGACCCTGACTGCATTATGTAGAAAACAATGCATGCATTGCCATATCTTAACAGTGTGTCCTTTATACCCATTTTTCAATTCCAATACATTTTGTGAGAGAGGATTACAGAAAACCCTGTTGTCTTTTTTCCTTTTTTTTTTTTTTAAACATACTTATTACAACACATCATACAGAAAGAAGGATGCGATCACACTGGTGTGTGAAACAGGCATTTAATTCATGGGAGATTTCCTGGCACTGTTCTTTTACGTGGTCAGAAAGGAAAATCAGCACTATTTCCATGTAGTTGGGAATGTACTTTTAGGCTTTTATGTCAAGGCTTGCTTCAATCATCTTACTATTTTTGCCACCTGAGTCCTCAATGACTGCAGCTTTTGAATATTCATTATGGGAGGTAAAATAGCAGCAGTATTAAGGCCTGCAGGAGGATCTTTTACTAGGATGAACACAGAGCAAGCATCTAGTAAATAAGGAACCATATTTTTTCTACGCAAATATGAACAATCAGCAGCTTGCCTTGAGATTGCTGTTTCTAACCTTTCCCAGTATTCTTAGTAGCGTACTTCGCAGTAATGAAGATTAGCATTTTAAGGCAGTCTGATTTCTTTCAGATAAGAACCAAAAGTCTCCACAAGTGAAACTGGTGTATTTTACATGACGCTAGCATTTCTTTCCAAAAGGAAAAAACAAAATTTGCTGTAAAAGTAAAGTTAAATTTAAATTTGAAGTGCAATTAGCCGAATCACATTGAATCTTTGGAGTGTAGCATAAAATCTAGAAAGGTCTCACAAGGTTGTAAATATTCTTCCCCTGAACTCGAGAGGCGTTTTCTGAATCCAGGTTGTTGAGGTCCAGTAAGTGACATGCATCCATTGCTTTAGTTTTCACGTAACATGGCTAAAAGTAAAATAACCTTTTAAATCTCCAAAACAGAAACTACTTTGAACACACTGTATGCTGTCCAAAAGACAGCACATAGTGCACCGTTTGTCTACTGTTTGCAGGCTAACAAACTAGGTTTAAAAAGTTGTTTATTTTGGAATGACTTTAAGAAATGCTCAACGATGGAGACCACGGTTATGTGACCTTAGGGACCTTTCCTCCTGATGCAGTAAAATCACAGGTTCCTGTCTGTATCCAAAATTCCCTCTACCTACACACCACCATGTACCTCTCCCTACTCCTCCTCCACATCTGAAAGACTTCTGAAGACTCTCATAATGCTGCTGTTGGAAAGTTGAGGAAAGAAGAATGTTGCACTTGGGCAATGCCTGGTTTTGAACCAGAAGTAGTAAATTCCCACTTCCCCACATGCTATAGATGCTTGAATAAACATATTTCTATTTTTAAAGATGCAAAGACTATACCCGAAGGACGCCCAGAGCATGCTTTCAACTGTAAGGCATAACTGCAAGCAGTCAAAGGCCACAGTCAGGCAGGTATCTGGATCTGGGCCCAGCTCTTCAGTGAAGCACAGGGCAGCAGTGAGAAGACTATTGTACCACAGGAGCCCTACTGGAGAGGGGAACTGGGCAAAGTTGCTGATGTAAGGGGGCTGGAGAAGGTATCTCAAGGAGGCTGGTAGAGAAACTATCAAGTTTCGGTGGGAAATGGAAGACTGCCTTGTGCCTGTTTAAAAAAAGAAAAAAAAAAAAAAAAAGGCAAAGCAAAAGCACCCACGGCTTCACTTTCTAGCTCACAAGCTGCCTGCGTGACCTTGGCAGTTACTCTCTCTGAAGCTCAGTCCTTTCTCTGTAAAATAAAGTTGACGTTGGTTCCCCTGTCTGACAGAACGCAGTTATTACCAGGGAAGTGCTTAGAAAATACAGCAGGACCAGAACTGAAAATGGATTCAACAAAAGGCAGTAGAGTTGGATCCCTGTTATTCCCAGCACATTTCCATCTTGATTTGGAAGACTCATGAGCCTTTGCCTTAGGAAACCAACTTCTTATTCAAGACACAAATGAAGTGAATGCTGCTGTCATTCACCTCTTGCTAGCTAATCCTGTGATGTTCCATAAACCTTTTAACCATACTAGCCTGTAATTTATGCCTAAATAACCTCATTAAATGGAAATACAAATAATGTATTATGAAGTGTTATATGTTTAAAATACTTGAAGCATACTTTTTAAAATGTTGGCACAGAGAATAACATGCACATATGCAGCTAAAAACCCTAATGCCACCTTATGCATAGGCCATATTCTATGCAGGTAGAAAGCAGCCCAAGCTTTTATTAATGAGAATAATTCTAACAAGTGAGGATAATAAGTGAACTCACCCAATCCCTTGAGATATGCATAACTGCAAGGATTTTATCTGTCAGCCAAGCCTGCCTCATCCCAAATATCTTTTCAGTTAATTAACCAACTGGACCAAACATGTAAATGTTTTTATTATGTGGATTACAATCCCCGCCTGAACTGCAGAGTCCAAACTCCTCCTGAATTACATTTCAGGAAGAAAAAATGCCTTTTCAAGCTAGGATTTTAAGAAATTGTCTTAGCTAGTAAAGAAACAGTAAAAACAAAAATCCTTTATAGTTGGAGCAATACTAGGGAGATTTTGTGTAGCTTGCAGGCGGGAACAGTCTCAAACAGGGAAGAGGTTACAAAAAAGGTGTGAGTAAAAGATTCAGACCGCTGTGGAAAAGAGACTGTATATGTACAACTTCTGCTTTTGGGGAAATGATGAACTGGCATCATTCACCGGAAGGTGATAGGGCACTGCCAGACAAAAGTTGGACTAAGTGTGAAGGTCTTCATGCCAGATATGCCATAACTCACTTCAAGGGAATTAGGTACTGGAAAACTTCATTAAATGCTTCTTTTCAGACTCCAGTAAAATAATTAAGCTATTTGATTTCACCCTTAATTACAAAGTTAATGAAATGCCAATGAGTGTTTCAGCACAATCCATAGGGTCCTGATAAAGTTATGGAGAATGATAAACTGTATCTTACTTGAACAATGGGAAATTTACCCTTTCTGTTAGCACAAGGATAATGACATCACAAAGTCGTAATAATGGCTGGAAAGCGATTTTATCAACTTGAAAGTGAAGTGTGTCATTTGGTTTAGTTTAAGCTGCTAGTCCCACTGTTAAAACTAGATTCAAGAGAGACTGCAAAACAGCATTAGCACACAACATTGAGGACAGATCTTGAAAAAACACAAGAAGTTTTAGGAGGGGAAGTGTTTGCGATCTAATTATTGGAGTTAATTTATCAATTAGTCAGCAGCTTATGGAGCAAAGATGGTACCATCCCTTTTACATTTATTTTAAATAATTATGCAATATAAGAAAAAAAAGATGAGACAATCATGACAATATTGGTTTACTAAGAATATGCCAAAAAATAGATCTATGAAAATCTAAGCTCTTTTAGGGAAGATGGAACACCATAGAAACATTCAATATTTATACTACTTAGATCACTATGGATCAAAAAAGGCTTATAATCACACACAGTGCTAGAAGGTCACTATGACAACTCTTAATGGTAAACAAAGTATGTTTACATTTTCCCAAAGATGAAAAGAAGCACTATAGGTAGAATAGAAAGAGCAGAGAGCAAAGGAAAGGAAAACACATGAAGAAAAATAACGCCAATTCTTGTTAGGTTACTCTTAAAGTCTTAATTTCTGAGTTATCTGATACAGAACAAATTATAAAAGGGGGAAAGGGACTCTATCATTCTGCCACTGTAGCCCTGCTCTCGGTTATTTTGTTGAGAAAAGCAGTGGAAGTGAGAAGAAAAAGAGAAGAAAGAACAAGACGTACTAGAAATAAGGCAAATATCAATTTACCAATTCATGAAAATAACACTTTGGGAGAAGACTAAAGCAGAAGAAATACGAGTTCTGGTTTTAAAAAACATGTTACGTGAAACTTAGTTAGCTCATAAAAGAACTCTTCAAAGGAGTTTCATAAGATTCATCTGCTTACGCGTTATACTAGCAGGCCTTGTGTCTCAAAAACAAATGAAAAAACAAACCAAACAAACAAGATTAAAAGCTTATTTAGCATCTAGTTTTACTTTTATCTCCTTTTCACACATCTAATGTCAGGGCAGAATGGACCCATCTCCAAACATGCAGAAAATTGAAGTCACTAAGTAGCAAATGAATGGAAAATAAGAAAAGTTAAGGCTTGTTTTGCCCTTCTGTTTTGTCGCATTGGGTTTCCCCACCACCTGCCTCTTCCAGCAGAATTCTGCTTTGGCAGTAACAAACGTAGAGAAACTCTGAGGAAACATGACAGAGTCAGAAAGGGATGCATGCACTACACGGAGAGAAGGGAAATATCTAAATTGTGTTTTATAGACCACTTTTATAGTGCTCACCCCTTAACTTCTTTGAACTTACAGTGTACAATTTGGAATTTTATCGAATTATGTTTTATTTCTTATTTGACTTCTTTAGAGCACAACAGCTTAAAAAAAAGCTTTGCAAATGACACAAATTCAGGGATACAGCTGTAATGGCCAGATATTTGAAGCTGAGGGTATTTGTACTGTCCTACCAAGAGGCTTACTACTTCTTAAACGACCCTGCTGCCTTCACTGGAAATCTAAGTAGAAATGTAAAGGTAGAAACAAAACAAAACAAAACACCCCAAAAAACCTCAACACTCTCCCCCCAAACACCCACACAGAAAACAGTCATGGAATATGCTTTTCACTAAGCACTCCCCAGACACATCACCTGCCTTCTGAGCTCAAACAGGCTTAAAGCAGCAGTCACATTCAAGCTCACGGAATTAAGTGCAAAATTACTATTCCTCTATGCATGGATGACACAGTGTGGCTTAACTGACGAAGTTACACCTCCTGCAGTCCAGCAGACTCCCAGTATGAGAATGGCTGACATGTCTGCGAATTCATCACTAACTTCCAGTTTGAGGCATGACATTTAAAGAAAACAACTACCGATTTTGGTTTGCCCTTAAGACTTACATGGTAAATAGGGGCAATTCAAAAGCCGACTCAAGGCTCACTCAACCCATGGCCTCAGAGACAGAGAAAGTGGGACAATAAATCTTCAACTGTCCCGGGCCACCACGCAGGCATGGTAAATCTGCCTGCAAACAAGCTGGGAGAGGGAAACAACACGCTCGTGCACCAGTAGAGGAGAAAGTGTGACTACAGAAGACTGCAGAGTACCCAGGACCTGGAGATTATCATCCCCAACTTTCAAAAGAGGATAATATTCTTTGAGGGCTATACAGAGAAAGGGAACTAAAAGTGACAAATTAACATTAACAGTTCTGTGAAGATGGTGTAAAGAGTTTAATCTCTGACTCATAACAAACTAAGAAAAAGATACTGGTGTATCTTATTTATAAAGGCTCGCTAATTGGAAGATAGATTTTGAGTGGGTTTGTGGATGGAATTGCTGAGGAGCCCAGGAAATTTATCCGATGCAAGGAACACGGTAAGAGTAAGATATGTAATCTTTAAATTGTTGCTGAGAAAACACAGAAATAAACTTTCTTCCTATTCTTCCTCTACTAAGAAGAATATTGCTAAAAACCTACATTTACTGGGAACCACTGAAATTATACAAGCATGCACTTTTAGAAAAGGTTTTTCTACGTTTTCCCTGCAAGTCAAATAACAGGCTACAACCAGGACGGAAATTCACATATAGAGTATCGGTGTCTTAGGGATGCTGACAAAGATCACTCTATGAAATGGTAGTAAATTGGTTTCAAACATGTTAACGGGTGGAAGTTACATCCGGGACTGACACTAGATCACAATTAGCGACATATTTTTCAACCCTTGTTTGGAACTACTCAATAATGTTCTGAAACCATAAATTCAGTATATTAACATTCCCCAGACTCCTAGTTTCATAGTTTCTCTCTGCCTAGTCCACCATGCTCTCCTAGTTTTGCTACTGTAAGCCCCAGTACAACAGGGGGACCAGGAGGTCAGTGGGATGGTGCTACATGGCACCAAACAGAGAGTTTTGATCTGGGAATTCTTAGATGCCTCTGCAAATTACACCAACACCCAGGAAAAGCTAACCCGGCACATAGGATTAAGTGCAAAAGTAGGCTTTGTATCAGTTTTGCACTCCCACATGCGTAAATTGAACACTGACTGTGATATGATGGGAGGATCTTTCTCTTCCTGGTGAGCTTCAAAAAAGAAATGCAAAAACACATTCATCAGGGTTTTATGGTTCAGCTACAAACTTCACCCTGAGTGGACAATTAATCACTGCTGCATCTGTTAACTTCTGTTCCAACACATGAAAGCAACAGCCAATTCGCTAACACATCCAGTGAATGCTGAGCCTGTGGAGGGGTTTCCTTCAACATAACAAAAGCAGATACCAAGGAGGTCCTTGCATGGCTTTCAGAAGCACCTCTGCCAGGTCATCCAGTCCCCAAACAGATACAAGAGGAGTTATTCCCTGCTTGTCTCAGATGGAAAACGCCCTGTCTCAGAGTGGTTTAAAAATAACCCAAAAAAGCAGCAGGAAACGTCTTTGTGGTTATTTCAAGTTACTTGGCATCAAGTCCCCGCCTGCTGTCCCTTTTTTTCAGCAGTAGCAGTCTCATAATAATAAAAGCTAAAAAAAAGCCATACCACTGCAGAACTGCGATACCTGCAAAGGTGTCAATAAGTGAATCTGCTTAAGCAAATGAAGCTGCCAAACAAAGAGTGGGATAGGACCAACAGTCACAAATAGATGCAACACCTTTGCCTGTAATTAACAGATCATTTTCCAGTGCCCTTTAATTAGTGTCTTTTGATTTTTGTTAGGTTTCAGTCAAAAATATATATTTTAGGCTAAAAGAAATTTTGTCTAAGTGAGCCTCCACATAAATCATTGCACAATGTGTATCCAGGGCTAGTAAGCCCCTTTGCCTTAGGAAGATACTGTGACCATGAAAATATTATTTTACCTTCCCTACCATGACACAGCCACAAAAGGAAAAATATGTGTAACTTTGGACAAAGGCAGCGCTTGATCGCCTTATGAAATGGGTTGTTTCCCCCACCCGCCTCCGACAGTAGGGAGCTGCACTAAGTGACCCAGTGCCTGTATATTTTCGTGTTGCCAAGCTCTGCACATCAAAAGCAGCTTACTTGTTGTTTTATTTTGAAATAAAAAGTTGCTGAATAAGTGTAACAAAGGACCCATCTGCAAAGGTCGCAAGAAAAGCTTTCTCTGAAGTTTCCAGCATTTCCCAGTTGTCCCAAGACTTTCAACTGTATAATTTTTTGCTGAATTTCTGTGGTGCAAAAATACAGAAAGTACAAGAAAGGAAGAAAAACGGTTCCTTGACTTGTTTTGTATGGTAGGTATTCTTCATTTTTAATTTCTCTGAACTACTTTCATATGCAAAAAATCTACTACTAACATGCAGTATTCCTAAGACAAGGAAAACAGGTACATGTGAGCCAACGAAGAGAGCTGCAGTTCCAGTTCCTTCCCTGTTCAGTGCCACACTTGCATGCTGGACCTAGGCTCCCTTGACAAGTACAGAGGACATATTTACTAACTCCAACTTTAATTGCAGACTTCCCATTTTGACAAAACTAAGTGTAGAATTTTCAGCAAAGATCCTAGTTCCTACCAATATACACACAATTTATTAAGTTTTAAGGAAACGCTTAAAATGAAAATACAAAAGCAAAAAAAAAAATCCCCAATCCACTCCAGCATAAGAAACTCATTTAATTAGACTCCTTAATTATTCATTATTCCTTTTCCTATGTTCAAATGACCGTCTTTGCCTCATTCCCAAAGGATCCTCTCCATAATTAAGTCAGGGAATCATTAAAATCTCAACATGCTGCCCGAGTAAGATTTCAGCACTGTAAGTGTTCTGCACGCTCTATGCAGCAGTGACTTGACTTCTATAGGAAAAAAATGTAAAAAGCAGAATCATTAACAATCAATAACGAGGTAGAAGGCTGTCAAATGCATATTTTTCAGGTGACATTTTTCTCATTTTCCCATAAGCAAATTCATATACCAGTCAAAATCTACAAGTTTACACTTAAAACAATGGCATGTAAAAATTCTCAGTTTTCTGAAAATAAGAATCAATATCAAAGATCATTCAGGGTCATTTTAGAAACAGAGATTTACATTTTATTTGGCAAAAAATAAAGGAAGTCCAGCTATTAGAATTTCAGTGCTAAAATCCTGCTGGAACAAACCCTTGGAGCAAGAAAGATAACTACCAGAGACTGGTCAAAAGCAAAAAAAATTCACTGCCACTACAAGGACTCAGAAATCTTGTTTATGCATAAATTTCACATAAAGCTATTAATGTCCACAGGAGACCAAATTCATTCTTGGCCTGGCAAGAGCAAGCTAGCATATGAAAACCACCACTTACCTGTATTACAATTATAATTATCACAGAATAGATGCATTGATGTGGTGCCTGAAAACCCAGGTAATATCAGTGCCCTATTCAGAAAAACTCAGAAATCTTGTTTATGCATAAATTTCACATAAAGCTATTAATGTCCACAGGAGACCAAATTCATTCTTGGCCTGGCAAGAGCAAGCTAGCATATGAAAACCACCACTTACCTGTATTACAATTATAATTATCACAGAATAGATGCATTGATGTGGTGCCTGAAAACCCAGGTAATATCAGTGCCCTATTCAGAACAACATAGTAAAAGGCAATTCCTGCCCTGATTTGTTTGTAAGCTAAATACACCAGTACACAGGGGGTGAGGAGGAACGTATTACTCCTGCTTTAAAGAGGGGTAACAGTGAATTGGAGATGATGAGGTTGGAAGGGGAGGTTGTTTTGTTTGTATTGTATGGCAAACTGAACATAATTTAACAGAAGGCAAATATCAATACTGGGGATGTAAAAACAGAAGTAACAGCCTTGAAGACATAGGAAGGAAATCTCTCTCCCCTACACAGCTCTGCTTGGGTCTCAGCTGGAACAGTGTGTCCTATTTCAGGCACTAAATTTCTAGGAAAAAGTTGTCAGCTGGAGATGTGAAGAATTTATTGCTTTAACTTTGAAATCAGTCTTCTTCACAAAACAACGCTGAATGCTTTTCTGAATCTGTGGTTAGTGAAAAATAGCTTTGGACATGCATATTCACATACACGCTTAGCAAAGACAAATACCACTCAGCACTGCAATGTTGCTCATTTGTCTGCTTCCTCCCCTCCCCCCCTGCTTTTTCTTTTTCCCCCAAAACAGGCAAACCCATATGATTAGATGCAAACCTGCATAAGAACTAAAGGTGCTTTATTTATTTATTTATTTATTTATTCTGTTCTTGTGTTTTGTTTTATTTTTAAGTAGTTTGTGGAGGGGCTGGGAAGGAGGAAGGTTGCATGGAAGTTGTATTCAGAGATAAATGCATTGTTCCTCTCTAAAGATAGCATAAATTCTAGCTAAAATATTTGATGAACTTAAACTTTAATCAATACTACACAGAGCAGAAGATAAGAAAACATACAAGAATTGTCACCCTACAACAGAAGTGGAACAGCTTAAAGGGTACTAAAATAGGTACATAACAAGGTGAACTCCATGCAGTTCATGCTAGGACACTTGAATTACATAGGCTTAAGATAAAATTCCAGCCACTATAGTTTTTTGGTTTTGGTGTTTGGTTTTGGTTTTTTTGTTTTGTTGGGGTTTTTTTGGGGGGGCAGGGGGAGACCTCCTGGAAAATAGGCAGGATACCAAAAGACTGTTGAAGGGCAAACTTGGTACTAAACTGGAAAGAACAGGGTGGGGAAAGAAAACTTGAAAGAACAGGAGATAACACATTTGTACACTGGTCCAGTTAACTTCCAGTCCTAGAAAACTCCTGTATCAAAAAAATTTGTCATCACCCGGAATGTAAGGGGATGAACTGCAATCAGTCTGGATTTGTCAAGAGGTAACTGTATAAAATTAATTTACTTTTGTTTCATGAAAGGGTGACAGGTGTTGAAGACAGGAGAAAAGCAATACTTGTACCTGACATTCTCATAAGGGACATATGTTGATGAAAAGATTGTTAGATTAATCCAAGAGGGATCTGGTGACGGAACTCGGGAACGAGATATTAACATTCATTGTCAAAATGGACGGATGTTCTGCAAGAGTCTGTCCTGGCTTTGCCTCTCTCCAGTGTTTTCATTAATGACTTGGGCAATAGAAAAGAAAGTTTGTTACCAATGCAGACAACAGGAAACTACAAGAAGTGTATCCACGTTAAAGAGAGAAATTTTAGATCAAAATGATAAGACCAGAGGAATGTTCAGGAAAAAAACCCAACCAAAACAAAACCAGATTAATTTCAGTGAGAATGATGAGGAGGAAAAAAAAAACATTTGCACAGGCTAGGGAACAAGTAGTTAAGACTGTTCTTCGGCGGGGTCTGGAGGATATAAAACATTGCAAGTTCAACATGGGACAAAAGACAAACAGCACAGCAGAGTGTAGAAGTATAGCCTGCACAATAAAACAATCTTTCTCTTCTATTTAGCATTTGCAAAGCTGCAGGTATACTGTGACTGACTTCCACTATTCTGCTTCCAGAAAGATATTAATATTTGGAGAACAACAAGAGCAATCAGGAGTCTGTAAAACACAACCTCATTTAGCCTAAAGAAAAGATGACTAATGGAACATGGCAACAGTCCTCAAGTCCATCAAAGCCTTTCAAAATGCAGAAGGAAGTAGTCTGTTCTCCACTATTACTATAGATAGTAGTAGGAGTAACAATTTTAAATTACAGATTTGGGTAAAATACTATGAAAATTTTTAACAATAAGAATAATGAAGCTCCGCAACAGAATGTAAGAGAAAGTGGGCAACTTCATCATTGACCTTTAGGAAAGCCATATAGGATCCATACTACTACAGAGGCTCACAAAAGTCAGCAGGACACTACAAAAGCAAGAACACATATGTGCATAGCTCCTTTGCAGAAGACAAGTGCTGCGCACTATCAAAATGGTTCATGTAATATGTCCAGAGTTGGGAAATCAATAATGTGACCTGTACTTAGAAAAAAAACAAAAACAAAACACACAAGCAGACAGATGGACCCCTAAAACAGTGCTCTGAATCAAGACATCCCTGTGTCCTAAACACGTGATCTACCTAATACAACTTTATATATAAGTGAGCATTAGAAGACTAATGCATAAGTAATTGTCTAAAACATAAAAATACCAACTACGTTATCAAATGTACAAAAGTTTGAAGAAACTGAAAAATCCTGTCTCCCTGCCCACTTGCCAGACTAGAAGTCTGAAGGAACTACACACTAGAAATTTACAAGGCTAGTTATCTGGCTATTTACAGACAAAATCTTTGCAATAGAAAATTCTAACTATGACCAGAATGGAAACTTTACAGCTTTTCCCTTCTAAAATACATACGCAGATCCATTTGGCAATATTTATGTCGGTGACACTCATGACCATCCTATGACCACCGTACCAAGAGGACCACAGACATCCCAGCTTCCAAAAGTCTGTTCTTAATTCAACCTTACTGTGACAGCACAAAGCTATTTTATTGATTTCAGTGTTGTATGCTTTAACAAGGTTGGGCAGTTAGAAATATATTTTCAGTTCCTAATACAAAAATCTATGACCGTTAGCATACTTCACGTTTTCAGAAGTATTTGCTGCAGATACCAGAGCTCCAAACGAAGATCCAAATCAAGAGAGATTAGTGATGTGTCTGAATTATTCTGGTGAGTTTGAAAGTCTTAAAAATGTATTTCTTAGTGTATCTAAAATAGAATAAACCATAAAATCTACAATTAGTTCATGGGTTTAAAAGTGAAGAGGAATTAAACACAATACACTGTAGAAATATACAATCTGCTTAGGAAAAGTCTGCTCTAAATTACAGGCACATTACAGAATTCTACTCTAAAGAAAATGGTGGGAGCCCATTACTTGTCCATTTAAAACTGAGCTAGAAAATACAGAAAAGAATTGTAAAGAAAAATTCTGCATTGTCAGGATAATGGCTAAGATGACCTAATAGGCTTTTTCCAACTCTTATCATCACGTCTTGATTACTTCTGTGAGTAGAAGCCTTAGGCACCATTTTTTTCTTACACAACAAGGTGTTCTGTTCTACTGCACACACAAAATTGCAATTTTATATGGACTCTTTATAGAGACTGCAACATTTTTGGTGTTAAATTGCAAAAGCACTACATAAAATTACATCTGTTTAGAGATATCAGAGTAGTTAATAATGTGTCTCTTCTAAATATATATTACATAACTTATAAAAGCAGAAAAAAATTTTAAAGTTTAATTTGTAGCTTTAGAGCTGCTTTCTAGAGTTATAGTATATATTCTGAAGGGTATCGCAGGCTGCATGAAGACAAGCTAACCAACGTTCAAGTTAAGGAGGCCACAGTCCAGTACAAATGCAGGTTGTGTAGCTGTGTAGTTTAGCAGAGGCTACGGATACAGTGATAATGAAAAACAAGTTTTGGACTGCACCACAAGAACTGTGTGTTTGTGAACAGTAAATGAACAATTTACATACTATTCAGTGAAAAAAAAAAAAAAGAAGCACTAGTCAGAATCAGCTAGTTCACACAGGCTTCCAGTGCGTAGGCTGAGTAATTGTCTCATCATGATAATAGCCTTTATGATAACCATGATCTCACCATTGCACTCAAAGATCCAAAATGCTGCCAGTACTCTTACACCCACAACAGGGCATACTCAGTCTTTGCATTTGAAGAATATCCTACTCTGCAGCTTCAGCCTTTGGCTGTTAATGCAGGCAGGGTATAATCATGTTATTTTTCATACCTTTGCTTTTAAACCACAAAACGTCTAGATTTTCTTCGTAGACAGAAAAGCATGGATTGGAACTCCTGTTGTTATGAGGACACTTCCCATTACACCATTAATTAAAAACAAATAGCAAAGTTATCAGCAGTAATAAAAACTAGCAGTGTGCACCTCATAAATAAAATAAAAACTGAGACGCAATTTTATTTTCTGCAGCTCTACTTTCTGCTTCACAAAAGCAGCAAGTTACAGTGTATTCTGCACTGGGACCAGGGCATAAAACATGCCTTTTGCCATCACTTCCCTCTCCCTCCTATCTTACTGCAAGCCTAGAGCCATCTATTTTTAAGTGTAGTTATCTTGTTTTCTCTAGTTTAACAAAGCAGTGAAAATGAACACCAGCCATAGGTCTGGTTAAGCATGTAAACTCAGGCAAAAGGAAGCAAGCATTCACCAGTGTTCCATGAACAACATCCAAGGCAAAATCCAATGTACAAAAAAGACAGATGACAGTTTTCCGTTCCTGATGGATAGGCAGGAAGAGCACCCATGCTGCAGTGTATTCACACTACATACTGACACGCGGTCTGTCTTTGTCTCTTCTAAACCAGGGTGGAAACTACTGTCTGCACCATAAATGTATTACAAACAGCATACCCACATAACTGAAGCATCTCTCTTTTTGCCTTAGTAAGATACTCGTGTATTTAGTGGTGTAGTAACTGAGTTCACACACAAGGATAGGCCAAGGGAGAGAGAAGCATGTTAATTTGCAACAACTTAAAGGCACCGGACAAGATTTTTCACCAGTATGCACTGGTGTCAGGGAAGGCTGCGGACTACTGCCAGCTGGATTTCTACCCTACAGCCTCCTCCAGTCTCATTCCCACCTGCTTTAAGCACTGGATGCTCAGTGTCGCCCTCCAAAACTTTACAAAAGCGTGCATATTCTTTTTAGTTTTTACAGCATGTGAAGTCTCAGAAGGCACAGTCTTTTTGCAGAAAAGAATAGCTGCCACGGCGTCAGCGTGTGCCAGTTCCTGGAATGCTGCTGGAGCCAGCTCTGGGTCAGCCTGACCTCCCTGACAAAGGCTGGCTACTGCTGCCTGCCTACAGAAAAAAGAAAAGCTCTGGCAGTTTGTTGCACTGCTGTCTGGAGTATGGGCAGGCCTGCCAGTACATGAAAGGTATAAATAGAAGCCATTCCGAAGGACACATTTTTATCCTTAAAAACAATAAATCATTAATATATGAATTATATATTCAGTTGGATGTGCATGTTAATTCATTCCTTGAGTATTACAGGTACACTGTCCAAAATCCCACATAATTTTTTAAATTTAAAGAAGTTGCTCCCTGAAAAGCAGAGCTGATTAGGTCTGATTTTCCATATCACATTTGGATCATATGTTTCCACATTACTTCTTGCACAACTTTAGGTCCCCACCATTTCTTTCAGGCTACTGCCACAGGTTCCCTGCCAGTCCCCTCCAGCCCTTCCCCAGTTGCCGCCTTGCCCACCTTCACTATGCCTCCAGTTTCTTTCCCACATCACTAAACCACCATAGCATCCAGTCCTCTTCCAATTCCCCTATGGCTCTCAAAAAGCCTTTTTACAATTGTGTAACCTTCATTTCCTTGGGAAACTAGAGTAAAACCAAATGCACACACACAAACTGAAAAGCAGAGGTGTCATGGGAAGCCTTAGATATTTTGTCAAAAAGTCAGGAAGAACAAGTTTTTCTCTGTACTTCAATACTTCACCACCACCTAAGCACAATGACAGCAAGATTAGAAACAGTTTGTGGAATAATGGCTCTCTGCATTTTTTATTTTATTTTATTTTTAATTAATTAGCCCCGTAATATGTAAACAGGAAGATTAATTTTCAATTTCTTGCTTGAATAACCTTCAGGACATCTAGAAAAGATCACAGTGAGTCAGGCTGCAGCCCTCAATGTTTTCCTTCATTTAGTAGATTTTTGGACAGATCTTTATTCTCTCAGTGGGGCAACTTCTGTTTTCCATTTTACAAGCCCCAAGTACAAGAAGTAACTTACGTGATGCCAAAACCGGAAAGGCCCAAAGGGGATTTTGAAGCCAAAACCTATGGAGAATCAGAATAATGCAATCTCTCTTGTACAGGAAATACCCAAGTTATCAACACAGTCAATATTATCAGATCACATGAAGAACCTGATTAAAAACCCCTACCTACAAAAGGCACTCTTTCTATGTTCTACTGCTCTCCACATGGAAGTTGTGGAAACACAACAGATGATCTCTGCCTTTAAGTACATCAGCAAAAAGCGCACTTAAATCAAATGAAGGAAGATTTTATCAATCAGAACTAGCAAGACATCTCACCCTCAGCCAGAAGAAGAAAATAAGGATAGCCTTCTACATTGCTTCTTGTGATGTTTCTCTATGTGATGTTTTAACATGTCAAAACCCTTTTAAAAAGTTCCAATTAAAACCTGTATTTAAAAAGAAAAAAACATATAGAAGAGACCCCATTGTGCAAAGGTGTCCTACAGGAATACTTAAAGAATCTTTAAAGCTGCACAGTGGGGTGTTTAATAAGTAGTAGGTCTTTTTTAAGCTTCAAGCACAAATCAAAGATGCTCTTCACCTTTCTTATCAAGTGTTATCAAGTCTCCTAAGGAAAACATCAAACTGATAGATACAGATGTGGTGAGTAGCTACCCAAGTATATTGATAAGATTATTGAACATAGCTGTTTTTAAAATGTTAGATGAGGACACAGCTTATTATCCCAGCAATCTGATCCAGGAATATAAACCTAGAATTCTCTGGAATTTTCATTTCCAAAGTGGTAAAATACTTTTGCGTCTTTCATACTTGTTAGCATTTAAAATAATTTACCAGGGGAAAAAATCTCAAAGCCATGCTTCTCTGGACAGTTTTTGATAACCCTATGCAAAAATCTGGTGAGTAAAAGAATTACAGTTTTGGAGAACTGTTTAGAAATTTGGACAATTACCAGTATCAACACCACAGAGAAAAAAGATTTGGCTAAATGATATGCTCACTCACAACAGATGGTTTCATGAGCGGCAATTTTTGAGTCTTATGCTACCCCTTTGTGCAAAATCTAGACCTTTAAATCAAGGAAGAGCAAGAAATAGCTAGCTAGCGCTTTTGTCTAAATTTCCTTTCCAAGAAAGGAAATAGGAGCCATGTTCAAATGGTTTAAATTCCATCTACATGCCTATACCTAGTCTGTCCTGGCCTTTAGAAAGGCCTGGCCAAGAGGCAACACTATGCTCAGGGACTTTAAACAGGATTTTGCCCCTCTGAAAACTACCTTTGGTCCATTTCTACCTAACTTTGGGAAGAGTATAAGCTACACTAAAGGCAAACAGAGTTTGGGCTTGAGGCTGGGGTGGTTTTTTTGGTTTTGTTTGTTTGTTTGTTTTACTGGGGAAGATCATGCAAAACCAGGGTTGGAGAAGCAGTAAACCAGAAAAGATGACCAGGGTATACTTGCCACCTGGCAGCTCTAAGGTTAGGACAAGAGGTAATAAAGACAAACTTCTCTAGCATCCCGTGGGAGTTTTGCAGGAAAAATTGAGGAGGGCCATCATGGGCATAAGAAACCAGGTACTTCTTTTTTATTGTCCATTTGTCTAGAAGGGATGGCAATCTCCAGTCCTTTCCATGGAAAGGAAGCCTAACGTTGATGCAGTGCTTTGGCTTAGATGTCTGACAAGCATTTTCAAGGCCTATGGTTATGAAGATCTGCATGAATTGACATCTGTTGGATCCAAAGTGATAGACGCAACTATAAAGAAATTAAGTAGGCAAGTAAGTCTGGAAGCAGAAATTGCTTTTAGAACCACAGATACTTTCTGCATTCACAGCTGCACAGCAGTAAGATCCACAATTTAACCGTACCTTGCACATGGAAACAGTATTTCCTTTAAATTGTATAAAAAACCCAATGATTCATTCCCTGCTCATCTTCTCCACGTCAGGTATGATTTTATTCATCTTTATGATATTCCCCTTTATTCATTCCTCTCCAAGCTGTAGAGACCTACTCCATTTAATTTCCCCTCATACAAGAAGTTATTCTTTTGCCATTCTTTTCATCTATTCTTACATTCTTTTGGTAAGGAGATACGGGGTGATGGAGCAACAGAAGCTCTTCTCAATGCAAGAACACTGCAAATTAATAAAGGAATATAATTTTGTTTTGTTTTCTATTCTGTTCCAAATTATTCCTAATGTTATTTACCTTTTTGACCGGACTATTGGACTGTGAGCAGACACATTAAGGAGGTATCTGCATGTTCTAAATTGCTGATACTAAACAAAGAAGTAAAGAAATCCAAAACACCAAGGCTCTGTTCAAATATTGAAATATACAAGATTAATGGATGTCTTCCTTCATCTTGCCCAGTTCCCCCTCCAGTAAGGAAGAATTATATGTTTACATTTCACCTGCTGTATAAAGTTGTGATTTAAATGACTGAATCTCATTTTTCCCCAAAAACTGCAGTGTCTTTTCCAGTAGTACTCAGACTCCACAAAGGATATGAAATTGCTGGAAATCCTTAATATACTTTTATGCACAAAGGATACGATTCTGATCTCACTATATGGGTGTTCAAATCAGGAGTCATTCTACTGAGGCCAATGAAGTAATATCTAAGTAACTGATACGAAGTAAAGCAAAGCAAGCCTAAAAGGGTGTTCTCAGAAACTCCACCAAGTCAAGAAAGAAGTCATCTACAAATGGCATTACAGAAGAAAGGCTGAACAACAGACAAATGAATGCTCATTTATTTCAGGACAAGACTGAGTTGGAGTTTCTGGAAATGAAATAACAGAAGCTAGTAACATCTTGGCAGAGGCATGAGCAACAAGATATTCTCTGATCCAGGGGTTTGGCAGCATCCCAATAAGGGGCTGGAACTTGCTTGTATTGTTAAAACCATCAGTTAAATACAACCCAGCTGGAAAGTCACCTTAAAGTTTAAAAGGCTTTTCCCAATCATCTACTGAAACAGGCAGCAGGGCTCAACATGTCTAAAGAGCAGCATTTCAAAAGGTAAAGTGATAAACTTTGGCCTCTATTCTACAAACGATCCCCTAGCTTTGCAATAATCTGACTTCTGGATGACTGAGCAAAAAATCATTTTGAGTTGCTTCCAGAGACTTATGGTAAGTTGCTGCAGTTTTATATTAATGACATTCTGCATTCTTGACCAGCTATTTTCTTAAGGTTTGAGATCTGTCTTTTCATAACTGCAAAACCCAAAGGTAACTGATGCCAAAACTATTAAAAAAAAAGAGGTGAAAACAGAAGAGGGCTGAGACTAATTATTGGAAAAACATAGCACAGCATAACTGGGTAGGACCTGCCTTGCTTAAATTAATCTAAATCTTTATCAACATAAGAGACAAACTCAAACTACCTACTGTTTTGGCTGACTTTTAGCCTTTACAACAATAACTAGTTTTTTGTTGTTACAGTTCTATGCTGTCACTCCCTCTGATTTGACTGTACTTATGTCTCACCTGATGACTGCTGAGATTACACCTTAGGTCTTCTCTCAGGTACAAAAAAGAAGTCATTCCTTGCAATTACACTCGAATCTGTCTGAACCCAGGCACCTCCCTTCTGCCTTCTCCAGTATGAACACTTTCCACAAGCCTAACTTTAGCCATCACGGATCGCAAGACACAGCAAACTTCAGCTCCATATTCGGAACAAATACATCCAACTCAGAATTTATTCACTTAATCAAAGCAAGAAATAAAGTTGTCGTCATCACTGGGATTTCAAAGTCCCTTCATAAAAGAGCACTGCAGTAAGAAGTGCATAAAAACAATTCTCTCTTGCTCAAATTTCAAGGCAATATTTTGGGTTGGGTTGTTTGTTTGTTTTATTATTATTAAAACAAACTCACCCAACCTGGGCTAGCAAGAGCAATGGTGTTACGTTATACTGATATTTTTAAATCTTTCTCAAGGGAGTTCTGAATAACCTAAAGCCTCATTTCTTATCTTCTCTTTGGCAGGAAATAAAAGTTATAGCACAAGTGCAAGTCCAGGCAGCAGAGACATTAATAAATGCAGACAGCCTAGTGACTACCACTATCTTATATGCATACGATAATGAAAAAGGCTGACTTGACCCCATCCTCTGGAGTATTTGACTTTTCAGGTCACCTGTTTGTCATGGTGATGAAACTACTGCTCCTAGGATCAGAAATTGAACACTGGGGGTCTTAAAATAAAAAAAAAAAAAAAAAGGAGGTGAAGTTCCCCCAAAGGACAAGTCCTCAATTTTCAAGGATATACCAAATGCTCGTGCAAAGCCATTGTAAGAGCAGAGATTAGGTTTCAACATGGCCACTCAAAGCCTGGCCCTAAGCAGAACATTTCTTCCCCTTTTGGATCACACTGTTTTTAGGACATGCTGTTCGCATTGGCAACTGTAAAGGGGTTGTGTCATACCTGGCACAGATAAAGCCATAGGCAAATAGTCAAGGCCATGTAAGAAAGGAGAGGAGGCAGCGAAGGGAGTCGAGCATGTCAGAATGTGCCCTATGGGCATATTCGCTGAAGAACTACATTAACAAAATATTTCCAGTTGGTACTGTAGATTAACCAAAAAATAAGGAATTCGGTGTAATTTATGAGTGAATCTGATGAAAAACCAAAACTGTTTTTACCATACAATATTCAAAAAGACATACTAGGAATACGGTAAAATTACATATCATACCAACTACCTTCTATCAATATAGATTTCCAGATACCTGTGATCAGAAGTGACTTTTCACTCTGATGGTTCACATTATTATGACAGCTGGCTGGAATGGGTAGAGTTAAGTGTCTGTTGCTATTTTCATTAAAGACTATTTTATGCCTCAATTGCTCAGAAGACTGATTTTACTTTAAATCTAGACTTGGCAGACAAATGCTGTAGCCAAACATGTGGGTTAATAGATTTGTCAAAGTGAAAAACATCTAACAAATAAAAAAAAGAAAAAAGAAAATGGAAAAAAGCTCACAACAACATCTGATACTAAACCTAACCACAAAGTTTACATTTAATCCAGCTATCACCTATTTAGAGAGGTACAAACTGGTATTCATTAACCAGTTTTACTGTCTCACTTGTACATTATCCACCAGCAACCCATTGCTTTTTTCTTCAAAATGATAAACATCCAGGCAGGTCTAGAAACCAGAATTCTTGTTCACGTAATAGGTACAGGTAATCATCACATCCTTTGAACACCACATCCACAGGCTTTGGGATCGCTAGGACAGTTCAGCTCCCCAAATCTGCAACTCTAGTCCAAGCCCTTTAAAGACTTAAAAACTTGTGTCAATCTGTGGCCACTGACTTGCCTGCTGAGCACAGCCTCCCACTGCTTCCGCGTAGCCGTAAGAAAAAGTGTGGGAAAGCCTTCCCTACAGCATGTATAGCCCTGTCCAACTCGTATAAATCCCCTTTCTCGTTGCAGGGGACAACTGCAAGCTCAGCCGCTTGGAGAAATTGAGATAAATGGCAAGTTGTTGAGAGGGAGGCAATGCCTGTGCAGCATCCTAGAGGGAGACACTCGCAGATCACTGTCTGAGCAAGACTCAATAGGACATGCTGCTTTAGGGCAACTTAATTTGACAGCTCAGCAACGAAGCTGTCAGCCAGGGAGCTGAGAGCAGGGACCATTCACACCAACAATGCCCACTCCCATGCTTCTCCCGCAATCAAAGACAGCTGGAGAATGCAACTCCATTCATGAATAAGATAAGAAAGGATTCCTTTTCTCCATCTCCAGGTTAGACAGAAGTCAATGCCACTTAGATCCAGTGGAGGTCCAGAAAGGGACAGAGGTGCTTACAAGTCTGGGAGCACCTGTACTTGCACCTCTAATTATTCAGGAATTCTTCTCCATATCAACATTCCTGGTATCGTGGGACTCCTTTTCCACCTGCAAACAGGCGCAAGGATCCATCCTTGTAGTCCTGAAGAACAGAGAAGTGCAGACTGCAAAGAAAAGAATTTGGCTCATTCCTTCTAATGATGACCTGAAGCATAATCATCAGCCAGTGACACATACATGGATTTATCAGGAGAGCTGCACTAAATATCAGTAAACTAGTTTAGCACAATTACTCGCAGCAGCTAAAAACATGGATGGGGTGCAACCATAACACCAATGACAAAATGTTGATTGACTTCACTGGAGTCAGGAGTCATGAGAAAGCCAGAATTAGCTGAAGAAGGCACAAGAATGGAAGTTTAGAAGAACGCGAGAAAACAGAGGGGTTTACATACATCCATCCCAGAACAATGGTTTCTGGGAAACTGAGCTGTAAGCTCATGGAATGATCAATAGTGTTTCCCTGACAAGTAGAAGCTGCAGTCAACAGAAATTACCAAAGTGATTCCCTATCTAACCTTTCATACCCATCTTGATTTCAGGGCATTTTACGAATATTTTGAAAGTTATTATTTTTTATGCACATTAAAAGAAATCAAGTAAAAAAATAGATTAACATAAATATTTAATCAGTAAAGTTCTGACACACACAGTGTGTAATAGGGGAAAAAGTGAAACTAGACAGCAACTATCCAAAGTCCCACCAGGTACCTGAAGTTTAATTCTTAATTGTAAGCTTTCCTTCCAAAGGCAGAGAATAGAAATCCATCTTGGATGCACAAGAGCCTTTTGAAATGATGTAAAGTATTTAACTGCAGACAAGCATTAATAGGAGTTACCCAGATAAATTCCAGCGTATCTACTTTCAAAATATATTACTTAACCTAGTTGAACCCACAATCTTTTTTTTGTTGAATTGCCAGCAAAGTGAAATAAGCTTTAAAAAAATTATTACACAGGATAATGTACAGACAGGCATGATTTTGGTGCACTACCATCTTGTGGACTATCTAGGAAAAACAATAAATGGAGTTTTATATATACAACCAATTCACATTCAGAGTATACACTAATCTGTGAAAAGAGCCCTAAAACTGCATTGGGTAAATATGACATAGAACTAGGAATGGTTCATTGGTTTCATATGGCTTGGCAGATTGCATCAAACCTCTTCTTGACAGCTTAGCACCAATGCGTGATGTCACCAGCCTTTCCTGGGAGAAAGCTCTCACCAAAACTGCAAGATTATATAGAGCAGCTGCAGAAGGTCCACGAAGCACTGTGCTGGCTCCAGCTCCACTGCTGCACAATTCCAGGCTTTTACCTGCACACACATGGGAGTTTCCCCTGTAGGCACAGCTGCACCTCGTGGCCTGAAGGATAAAACCCCAATGCCAGTATTGGGGATTTGCTTAGGTTGATTAAGTTAGCAATGTTTTACAACACGTTTTCATGTATATACATGTCAATGTATATATGCAATATTTGTGAAAATGCATTTTAAGACATTGTTTACATATGTGTATATATATACAAACATTTTTTGTGTGTGTGTGTGTGTATACACACATACAAATTGTATATATTTGAAATATGATAAACTGCCTCTATCACTTCTGCAACTCATTATTGCGGGCGTTACCAGTGCATCTCTGCAGTATAGTTAAACCTCCATGATGAATCATTTTTCTGCATCTCTTTCTCACAAGATATATCTTGTGAGTATCCAGAAATACGCAAACAAATTTCAAACTGTAGAGAATGACACGATCTTCGAATTTAACTCGGTGTAATTTAATAAGTATATAAAGGACAAACCCACATCAGACTTTTAGTTCACTACCTGGTTATATTCAAGTTCTCCTGTTAATAGTGAATCAAATGACATGTTTTTAAAAAGTGCTAAGAACATTAAATACCTAATCATGGACATGATCTGCACATAGACAGCATATTTAAAAATGTATTATCATGCCAAAGTCTGGTTGTATTTTTATAACATCAGTAATATTGTTAAAAATACAGCAGCATAAAGAACGCAATTACTTGTACTACTTTCATTCAACTGCTATGTGCAATTACTTGGTAGTACTCAAAAAGTACTTTGAAAGGATACAGAATCAAACAAGATATTTCACTCTAGCTGCGAAAGATTGATCGCCAACAAAATCCAAAGATTACACAGCAGCAATGCCAACTAAGAAGAGGGCAACTGCCAAAGCTCTTTAGGTATGCAGTGATTCAGCACAGCTCCTCTTTGGCCTTTGCTGCCCAGCCCTCAGTAGAGCCATTGACCCTCTCTCTGGGACAAGGCTGCAAGGATCTCATTGCTACAGGAAAGCACAGCTTACCTTTTGGTATTGATTTCACCGAGTCTGCCTCTTAACAAAGGAAGGGGTGAGGCAGATTAATCAATACAGATAAAACAAAGGCCAAACACATTCACACTATTTTCTTAAAAACTGGCTACGTCCCATTCTGCTGAAGGTTAAATTATGCTTCCTCGTGGTTCATCTCTAACCGTCCAGCACCCCTTGCAAGGCCATCATTCAGGCTCACTTCTGATATCTCACATAAAGATGAAAACAAGTTATTGCGGGACTAGATTAATTTTAGTGAATGCCGCTAGTTGGCTCTTTCTGACCAAGACTAAATCCAAGATCAGAGCCCTTGCCTGCGAGGGCAGACCACACACCTGCACACAGCTGCCTCATTCACTCCTTCGACATGGCCCAGTGTTCCATGTAAACTGGCCACAGCCACTACCAACCACCTGCTCCCCACTCGGCAACCTTAACAACCAGTCTCACGTTCAGGGATATAACAGAGGCAACTCTATTTCTTTTCCCAGTGTCAAGGTGATATCCTAATCCTTTGTCCTTCCATGATGATTCCCAAATCAAAAACTTTCTTGCTATTCTAAGTATCACTGTTCAGTCCCTCATCAATTTTTGAAAAATACTCTCTGGTTTCCCTCTCACTTCATTTGCACAAAGTCCTTTGCTAAACCTCCCTCATCCTACTTGCCATGATCACCTTATTCCCCTGAAACCCACTACCACCCCTCCCTTTCCCCCAAGCCCCATTTCAGGGGAAGGGGAGATACTGAGCTTGAGAATGAGCAAAACCTCCAAACTGTCTACCTACATAACTTATATTAATCAATAAAGTACAACAGACCTTTTGTTGCAAATTTTATAAAGCTGGTGACCATGAGATCTTAACCTACAGCTCTAGGAATACCGAGAATTGGTGCATACACAGTAAATTCACAAAAAAGGGCAAAACGTTCTCCTTCAAAATCACATCACCTGTTGCAGCAGCACCACAGTTTCCTGTAGCTATCAGACAGACACCTTAAGCCACAAGGAATTACTTCAAGCAGAACAAATTCCAAGTAAGAGTCTCTGAACAGAAAGGGGTGTGGGGGAGGTGCAACACCATCCTTTATAGTTAGTATAAATCCACCTAGCTTTCCTGGAGTTGCATCCTTTCAGACTTTCTAAAAAAGAAAATCATAAATAGCATAGTTTTAGTAAGAAAGGAGCATGACTTAAACAGAGTTGAAGTTCGCAGAAAAAACAAGTTAAAACCTTCATAAAGGAACATGATATTGCATCAACATAATGTGGTTAGCTTCTACATATTACCAAAAATAACACAACTAAAAATTTTATTTCAGAGTAAAATGCAATTGTTCCCAAAGTGACATTTACATCACATTGTAGAGATTTTCTCAATGCCAACACAGGAATTAAAAACATACCTGGCAGCCTTTCCACAGCATGCAAAAATTCTTTTAGGATTATCATGTGTAACGAGCCATCTGACAAGTCCTATAACTGATCAAATATTTATAGGGGTCACCACTTGTCACTAAGGTACTGCTATATATATTTATAGGAGTCATCATTTAGTTATAAGGTACTGCTATGAATGCTAACACACAAATGTGGCTTTCTACTTTTAATGACGTGCTGAACAGTAATAAGTGTTAAAGATCAGACTGATTGATTTTCACTTTATTTTCAGGAAAAGACAGTAACAGCTAAAAATATAACCATCACCATAAGAATCAATTCTGATGCAAGTTAGAAAATGCTTCAATTATTTAATTATTTTTTGGAAGAGGAAACTTTTAAGAAAACTTGAGGTATCAATACTGATAAGGGGAAAAATACAGCCTAACTCCTAAACCTTACCCAAGCCAGAAAAAACAATGGTAATCAACATCCACTAACAGTTGACTAACGAGATTGAACTGAAAAAAAAATAGCTCAAATCCACCTATTAATGAAAAAGTGTCTACAGCACTTAGAGATAAAGACCAGAAAAGATAAGCTGCTCTCCAGACTGAAAATCACAGACATGAAGACAACAAAAACAACGTGACTAATCTAGTCTGCCTGGTTTTCATCCAATTTGAGATGAAGTTGCAGTTGTTATTGGCAGGTTTATACCTAATCCAAAGTGGAAGATGGATCTGGGTGTTAGTAGTGGAAGAGAAAAGCTGGGTGGCCCATGGGACCTTTCACTGTTACCGGATGTCCTGGGCCTGTTTTGTGAATCAACGCAGCAGGACAAGCCGATTTCAAAGCACTGGTTTGCTCTTGCCCATGTTTACAGCACTACCAACTGAGAATACTTCATGGCACTTCATAAAACCACAGTTTTATGGGGATTTCTTTCTATCACATATGTGGGGGGCTAAAAGATACCCTCTTTTAAAAGTAATTTTTCACAGCTCAGTGATTAATGCAGAGTTAACAACACGTCTGCTTTCCTGAAACAGTTTCTGAATTCATAAAATTGAAGGCTGATTAGGGGCACCCTGAACCATCCACTACATGAGAGCTACTGCAATGAAAGTGATGGCTTGTCCTGCAAGAAACCGTGTCACAACCAGCGCCAAATGTGAGAGAGCCCAGCCATGCATGAGAAGCCCTTTTTCATTTTAGAAGCCTGTAGACACATGTACATGCAGTCACTAAATTTGATTTAGCTGTAGAGATGTCGGGAAATGCCACTGGAATTTAAATTTATGTCTAACGAGAAAATTACATATAAATTTTAGTTTGGGATTTGAACCAGGCTCTTGATTTGATTTCAGATTTTCACACTGTTCTGCTAAGCTCTTTTAATGGAAATGCCCTTGAACAACTGAAACAATTAATTGAAGCAGAATAGATTCACCTCAGTGGTTACTCTAATCCCTTCTATGCTGACATAGCTACTGTAACATGGCACATGATGCAGGCAGCCTTGGAATTTTCTTAACGATAAGATGTTTCAGAAAAGAAAAAAAGTAGTCCTTTCATTAAAATCTTTAATTTTTGAAAAAAAAAGCTTTTTGTTGTTTTAAGTGAAAAATACTTTCTCTCTCTGCTGAACTTTGCCATCTGCAACTTTCTGTGTTTTGCAAAATATTATAATTGATGAATTAAGTCTGATCTTTTAAATATTTGCTTTAAAAAGGTTGGTCTTTTTTTAAATCACTGCATTTTAAATAAATACAAATTAAAATGGGAGTGGGTCTTCCGCCCCAGAGTTTACATTAAGTATTAGATAACGATACTTAGAGCAATGAAAATTTTCAAGTACAAAAATTCACACGTGCATCATCACATACATAGATTATCAGTATTATGAGCTCCAGAGCACAGAAATTTTTCATCATTAACCACAAGCAAATACAGATGTGAAGATTTAACAGTTTTCAAAGAGCTCAGCTCCTATGGTGTTCTGACATTCAAACAAAATGCTTGACGTTTACATTTAAAGAATTGATGCATATTTGTAATGGTTTCCTTTTTGAAACATTTTTAAAACATACCTTTGAGGGTTTTAATACTTAGACCTTTAAGGGTTTTAATCATTAATATATCACAATGTCAACATTTGATTACAGACATCCTATAATAATAAGTTTCCATATTTTTTATGTAATATCTATCTCTAGAGAGGAAAAAAATCATTATTGGCTAGCTCAAGCAACAGTAACATAATACTCCAAAAAAGAAATGTGCTTGTTAGTAGACAACAAAAAACAATAAAGGAAATAGCTTTCATGTGAAGATTTCAATGCCTTTTAAAAGTATTTTTATGAGATATTATCTCACTGTTGAAAAACACAAAATGTTCCATTGCCGATTAACATCTACTTCAAAACTCACGCGATTAATAATTAGGAAAATCTCCACAGGAAGTACATATGGCAAGCGCATCCTGACATCTGACAACTATTCCAGCCAACACAACACACAGCCTCGCTCACTGATGAAACCATCTCTCCATTTGAAGGAATATCAGCTCTCAGATGCTAAGGGAGAGGAATGGTCGCCAGAGGGAAACCAGCAAAGATGAGTTGGGACAGCAGGAAGCAATACCGATGAACCAGCAGGTGACAAGCAAAGCAATATCAACGCACTGTCAGCATGCTGCAAGAAAGGTGGTGTTTCCAAGAAAGATCAAGATCATTTAAGGAGCTACGAGAGAGAAGAAAAGAGTCTGGCTAAAACCTACGTTCTAGCTAAGCACCTAAAGCCAAAATATTGGCTGAATCAAAGCTGCTTTGAATGCGGTCACCAACAACGTTTTATTCTGCTTTTGGTTTCGTTGCATCTTTTAACAATATTCTTGTATATCAACAGATGCATTTTCAACCTTCACCTGTAAGCCCTAACAGCAATTACATTTAATTCATTACTGACTTCTTATGAGTATTTCGGTGAAAGTATCATTACAGTAGCATTGTAGCAGCAAGCTCGCAGATAGCATAAGTTCAGAGAGGAAGCTGTGCATTTCTAATGCATGCAAATAACTCAAACATGGCTGTTTCCCTACAGGAAAAATCGTTGTTGCTTATAGCACACTTGACACACTGTCACATTACACCATTCAAACATACAGGGTTTTATTAACGATATTCCTAACAAGAAGAAAGTTCTTTTTAGCAACAACCAAAAGCATGACATGACACATTGACAAGTTATGTGACAGCTCCTTTCTAATCAAATGTGCTCAACATAAATAGCAATTCGCTATGTCTGACACTCAGTGACAGACTAAGAAATCCTTAATAGCAAAGGCAATGCTCTAAGAATCTCATCAATACATTTAAAAAATAACTAATGCTCTATTTCCATCAAAGCTTGCTGTTCTATAACATGAAATCTCTCTTTCTCTCATGCCACACCACAGTTCAAAAGCTGCCTTGATCCTCTGGTACATGTACAATCTGTCACTAGAGGGTGCAGTTGGTCTGTTTCTTAAACCAAAATTATTTACAAATAATAAAATGACTAAGCTCTTTCAATGATTTTGTTGAGCTACATATGTACTGCATACATTAGGAATTATTTTCATTCAAGCTTTCCAAATAACTAAACTGGGAGACAACATACATTCTCTACAGCAAGGGAGACTATCTTGGTTTAGATTCAAGCTGATTTTAATACTCTTGACTTTAAGAGCGACACCTAAATAATTGCAAAAGCAAAAGTCCCACTGCGACATTTACCAAATTAGCCAGGCTCAATCATTAGGTTGTTGCTGTTTGCATGCTTGTTTTTACAGCAGTAGTGACTTTCTTTCTAGTCATTATTTCCATTGTTTTCTCTTCAAAAAGATGGAATGTTTTAACAATAGCCTGTCTTTGGCCCCAGATCTGAAAACTGCCTCTGTTGAAGTGAACATCAGAGCAGGTAGTAAACATGGACAATTACGTAGGGTTAAAGACAGATATAAGCAGCTTACCTTGTAATTTCTCTGCCTGGAAAACCAAACAGGTGAGTTCACACTGTCTGTCCTTTATCAGGACAGAACAGCAAATGATTTGAGAACCAAACCACTGACAAGTTTGGGGTGATGACAGCAGCTGTGTGCTGAGGACAGGCTTAACACCCCAGGGCTACAAGAACACAGAAGGGGAAGGTTGCTCCTCAGGCAGCAGGAGGTCATGGACTGCCCAGCAGCTTTGCACCAGGGTTTGTAAACAGCACTCTCAAACTTGGGTGCTGAGAGGAGAAGACAGGAGCTTCCACGTCCTTCCCCAAAAGGAAAAGGAGGAGGGAAACTTCTGCTAACATCTCCATCAGATGAACATCTCTCTGGAAGAGCAGCCCCAGGGCAGGGAGAGGCACCAGGTCACACAGCAGGTAGACAGATATATATCCCATTCTGAAGCTAAGGAACAGGTTAAAGTGGTCATATGCACAAATTGTTTTCTCAGCCTTTCAGTGGAGCTATATTCGCAGAATTAATACGGGAGCAACATTGTTCAGTGCAATTACAAAATATCATGCAGGCTACATCATAGATCATGCCAAATTTAACACTTCACCCTGCGGCTCAGCAAGAACCAGACCCCGAAACCCCTCACTGCAGCAGGTATACAGCCCTCCAAGGGAAGGCCACAGGCTTCCAGTTTTGGCATACCCTCCATGCCATCACCTCACCTTCTGTATCCGAGCCAGCCATGACGGCATGCAGACAATGGTGCTGCATAACAGATGAAAAGTGAACACTTTAGATGCCCAGATTTAGAAATACTCTTCTTTTAGAGAAATGTTGCCAAACTAGCATGAGTAAAACTGGTCACAATGTTTTATAAAACAAAACTTCACTTCCCCCACCTCCTGAAAAAATTAATTTGGAAGGTCTAGATTCTTATCTGCAACAGAATACATTACCAAACTGCAGTTGATACTTTCCTATTCAGTTATTTCTCTATTATTTTGTGGAAAATCTCAGTTCATTTGTAAAGCCATCCACGAGAGTCAAATCAAAATTGTCTCTTTCAAAATACATGCGTTTTACTTACCAGTACATTCATAACTCTTCTCTGAAAACTGAGAAACTATTCCCAGCAGCCATCTACAATTAACGTGTCCAGGAATCTCTTCACAGCGTCTAAACCTACAACTGATTTCATCTATTTGACCGACGAGGTTTTTTTTCCCCTCATCTCTGCCATAGAGATCTGCAGATTAACAGAAATCAGGCAGACCTTCCACTAAAGTCAGTTCGGTCCATCTCCATGAGATCAACTTAGTAAAATTATTTTCCACTTAGGCTGAACACAGATAGGAGTGCGCATGCCAGCACCATAACACATAGCTAAGGAAGAGCACAGGGCTTGCCTACCAACATCCCCAAGGTAAACCATGAGTGCTGCCGTGGGGCTACTGCCCTGAGAAAGATGAGACCAGGTTTAGGGTCAGGATTAGGGTTTGGCTTCCAAGAACAAGACATGCGAGACGTACAGTGAGAGGGGCTCGGGAGCAGCCAAACATCAGCATGGGCTGTGACTGACTTTATTCCACAAGCCTGGGGTGATCACTGGCTGACAGCCAAGGGAAAGGGTGAGGCAAGGCAGCTTTTACTTTGGGGACAGCAAGGTCCATCCCCACCAGAAATTTATAACCGTTTGCTTCCGAGTCTCACTTCCCTCCTCTGTTAAACGTGGACAGTGCAGTACTGCTGTTAAGATGGATGTGTGGCCTATTGAAACATATAAACTAAATTCAGCTACCTTATTTACATCATTGGGAAGGAGGGTGAGTACTCAAGTAGACTGAACAGCACCCCAAGGCTAGAAACAAGGGAGAACTCCCAGCTACAAGACCTGGCAAACTGAGCAGCAAAGACAAACTAGCATGTGGGGCTTCCAGTAGACCCACAACATAAACACTGCAAATACAGCGGGGATCTGAAATGTGAAAGTCCATGAGACATAAGTATTTCTGAAAATTTTAATCCACAGAATCTTCTCTGTATTCAACAGGACTTAAACAAAACCAACCATAAGACCTTACTGTGGCTTTTCAATACTTAAAGAAGGCTCATAAGAAAGACGGAGACAGACTTTTTAGCAGGGCCTGTTGTGATAGGACAAGGGGGAATGGTTTTAAACTAAAAGAGGGTAAGATTCAGACTAGATATAAGGAAGAATTTTTTTACGCTGAGGGTGGTGAAACACTGGCACAGGTTGCCCAGAGAGGTGGTGGATGCCCCATCCCAGGAAACTTTCCAGGTCAGGTTGGCCAGGGCTCTGAGCAACCTGATCTAGTTGAGGATGTCCCTGCCCATGGCAGGGGGGTTGGACTAGATGACCTTTAGAGGTCCCTTCCAACCCAAACTATTCTATGATTCTATGATAACACACTTCTGAAAAAGTAAGAGCTCCTAAGAACACAATCTATATGGATGCAGTACCCAAAGGGTGCAACACAGCCCTGGGGAGCAGGGATGAAGGAAGAAGAGGGAAGATGCTCAGTTATTTGGGGGGGGAAAGGGGAAGAAAAAATAGACTAAACTATCATTTCAGTTGAAAGTAAACTCCCCAAATCTGAAAGCTGAGTATTGGCTGTAGGGCTCTTTCTGATAGAAGACCCAATCCATTGTTATGATGGCAGGTAAAATGCAAGTAAATTTTTTGGTTTGTTCCTTAACCTGGTTAACATTTGCTTTAATGCTTCACTTTGTGAGCTTGCCAAACTGCTGCACTCAATCATGTTACTTTCCACCATTTATTGTTTCAAGATATGCTTACAGTGTACCGAGCCCTATCTGAAGGATGAGAGCCTGTTAAGAGGATCCATCAGGTAGCTACAATACACAGCAATATTCAGTGTGTTTGGTTTGAACTCCATAAAAAAAGATAAACTTTCACTGTTACTTCTATTTAGAATAAGAGTTTAAAAAGCAATTAACATTTTGAGAGGAAAAAAAGAGGGAAGAAGAACTAATCTTCACTTTGTTTTCTCATATATATATATATAAAAAAAAAAGACCCAGCATACATAAAAAATAATTAACGGCAATATGTCAAGTGAGAACATTTTCAAAGCTCTGAGCAAATTATTCATATCCAGAATTATTACAGTTGTCAATTTTAGCAAGCTTTTTCCAGCAGCATTTAATAGTTAATGTAGTCTATAAAATTCTTCAGACAAGAGGTTAATAACTGAGGAAACTGGCAATCCACTGAGATTATATGACAAGCCTCACTAACCCGTAAACACCTGGTTATTAAAACACACCCATTAGGTGTGGGCGTTTTTTCGCAGAAATGTCATTGGCTTTTGATGAAACAGCTATTGAGAAAAGCATCTGGCAATGCAAAAAGATAACCCAATTAATGGGCTTTATCTATTTTTTATTTTTTAACTTGCCCTGAATTTTTGAATGTTATATGTATGTAGTAATCTAGGCTTGCAAATTATACCTGCAATTTTTCAAAAATGTTAAAGGGGCAGCTACAAAACCCACTATCAGTGGTTATAATGTCTGGAAAATCCATCAGAAATTTCTTTTTTAAAAGTTATAAAACACCTTTTAAATACATATCAGAAAAGAGAGAAAGTGAACTGAGAAAAATCTGGAAGCCAGTTCTAGAAATTGGCATAGATGAAAACGACTATTTTTATCATGTTCGACTTCATTTAATATTTCTTCCTACAAAGCAGTAAAGATGAAAGCAGCTGATCAATATTGCAGATAAACAACCAATAAAGAATAATCAGCATTTGAGTGAGCACAGCTAAAAGAAAGAGTGAGAAAACAAGAAACTCAGTAGACTGAAATATGGAAAACATTGTTAGTTAAATACAAATATTGTCAAGAGTTGTTAAGAAGCAAGACAGAAATGATTCATGTTCATCTATAAAAAACACAGAAAGTCAGTTTCTACTGCTTTATTTTTTAAAGGCTGGCTATGCTGCAGTGAAAGCCTTCTTTTTTTATTAAAGTGTCAGAGAGGAAAGCTGAGCGCAATCATCAGGTTCACAAGATGTTAGTGGCACGGTTTCTGCCTTCAGAGGACAGCCATAAGGGCTGGTCTCCGGCCTCCTGGGCTTTGCTGTAGTGTTGGAGCCAAATGTTTGAGGGGGCAGGTGGCAAGAGGAATTAACAGGAGCTTCATTCAAGAGCAAAGTCTATTCATCCGCCTTCCAAGCAGCACCCTTGATGAACAAGGATCTAAGCCACAAGCATAACTGAAAGACAAAACATTTAAATTTCTTAAGGTTATATCTTTATAATTAAAGTGTCCCCCTCGCATAAAACAAAGCATTTGATTAAAAAGAAAAAACCTGCAGTATTTGATGTGTTGTTCCCAAAGTAAGCCACTGCAAGCACAATCAAACATCAAAAGTAGAAAACCCCAGGAAAACAAGAGGGAAACATGGATAAACCAGCCCCAACATTAAATACAAGATAGCTTGTAGAACATGAGAAACGACACAGAAAAGGCTGCAAAAATCCAGGGGGAAGGGAATCATTTCTACAACTACAAGCAATGTAATAGTTGTGCGACATTTTTAGAACCTTTAACTGCAAATGACAGAAAGAGGCTGATAACCCATCTTCACATTCGTCTGGGGGAATTTTCACAAATGTTGTCTCTTGATATTTATATCTGTAAATATGTTCAGCTTTTTATTGAGCAGGATTAAAACAAAACCGTCATTTCACACCCCTGACTCTCAAGAAAGGCATTACAAGCTTACAATAGCAACCAGAAGATGGTTCAGAGATTCTTAGTAGATTAAGCATCTGAAACCCCCCAGTCAGAGTTTACACAGAAGTCTATTCTGAACTTATTAACAAGCAAGGGGAGGGGGGAAAGTGTGCATGGCACCTAAGGGCAACTAATAAACAGCAGAGAGATGCAGCTGAATTTGTTCATTCCTTTCCAAATAGAAAGGTCACAGGCTAAGCTGAGGAAAGCAAAAAGCCACAAAATGGATGACTGAATGTAATCATGGGCTTTGACTTTCCTTCTAGGACTTAAAATTGAAGATCTAGATTTCTATCCCCCATCTCTGTTTGCAAAGCAGGCTCTGTCACAGTTCACTGCATTAAAATGGTGAGAAACTGTGGAAATAATGCAAGACAGAAAACAGATGAATGAAGAATTTGTGTCCATTTCTAAAGAGACTCACTTTCTCTGCAAGTAGCTCAAAACAAAATAAGCATGTTTTAAGCCTATTGCTTTGCTCTACTTGGGATTCATGAGACTGGAACATTGAAAAAAATGAACAGAACTTTTAAACGCACGTTGGTTATCTAAAGCATTGTATGACTATTTTATGGACTACGAGTTAACAGGTCATCATACACAAGTCAAGTCTGAACACTGATCATGCAAAAGTTTTTATTTTGGACAATAAGGGTCAGTATGTTTGAAAAATAAAAATCCTTGCAAAAATAGTAGATTTAATCCCTCAGCAATATCTCTTTCCTCAGGGAAAAAAGCTCTGATATTTATAACAGGACAATCAATTGCAAGATAAACTATTCAGACTAAAAGATCAGCTAAAAAACTGGGTTACCGTAGTTTAGGAGAACTTCCGCATTTCTACACCAGTATTTTTACTTGTTTCTGTGAACTATTTATTAACTTTAGCTACAGGTAGCCAGGCATAACAGCTAAAGGCATCTCATTGTTACAGAGCACGTATATAGATTGCACAAGGGAACAAAAGTTGTTGTGCACAGATTTTCTTAAAATGATGCTATCACTCTTCACCTTTGGCCAGTGTCAGATATTTCAATTGCTAACAGGTTTCTGCATGCTGATATTCTTTGTTTGTACAGTAACAGTCACACAGAACTTTCCTCTAGTAATATCAGAAAATAATCTTCTTTTTGATAAACAATATAACTGTTTGCTACACAGAACACAGTCATCAGACTGCATGCAAAAATCTCTGTTGTTGATATCTTCACCAGAGAGGAGTAGCTGCAGGGTCTGAAATGACCGCCAGACTTGCTGATGTCTGGACAGGAGCAAAGCATAATATAAATATGCCTGAACAATAGTTTGACACGTTAAATAAGTCTGACAGTCATGATGGGATAATGTGACATTGGAAGGAGAGCAGCGTCCATGTTTATTAGCTGGCTGTTTTAACCCAAATGATGTTGAGACCATATCAATGTGTACTCTAATAGCCAGCCTTTCAGTAGGCTGGATAACAGCCATCTAGTTTTAGATACCAAAATGCCACCAATACCAAATACAGACATTTGAACACCAAAATCTACTTTGGTGTAATACATAATACCATTCATATCATTCTGTAGTACATATATTACCATACCATTCTGCTTCTGAACTTTTATGAACACTGGTTTAATGCAGTTTTTTGTGCGAGACACTGCATGAGAATACTATTCAATACTTTGAGTTCTGTGTAATTAAACAATTACAGGTATTTCAGGTGCACACCCATTGGTCCATCTGTTTTCTTTTTTTCTGATTGCCTATGAGGAGGGGACTCCATGATCCAGCTGGAATACTTCCTGCTAGACACATATGGAAGCCTGGTTTGGTTGGTTGGTTTTTTTACCCTGGAAGTTTGCTAACCCTCCTCAAGCTGCTTGCAAGCCAGCTTCACCAGCTGTGACTGACTGCCTAGGGCTTAAGCTCCAGGGTTCCAGAGGACTAGAGAAGACATTTCCCTTTGAGCTCTGCTTTTGTGGTTTGGAATTGCTGTTGCATTTCTTATCCCCACCTCAGCCTCCCAGTTACCAAACTGCTTGTGAGAGAGAAATCCTGTGCTCCTGGCTGATCTAAATGACCTATGCAAAATGGGCGTGTGTCTTATGTTTTTTTGTTCTAGCTAGGACTACAACAGAAACTGCATTTTGTAACTATGAATTCATTACTACAGTTCTTGCTGGGACAGATTGATAAAAATATTATTCTTACCACCATCCCTCTTTGTATTGTGTATTAAAAACATGTGCAAAAGAGCTGAACTGTAGGTGCCATCTGGCACAATACATTTTTCCACTTAATTTTCATTCAGTTTTTATCTGTAGATTGGCCCTGAGCTACAGTTTTTCTTTCTCTTCCTATTAACCGTAAGTCATCATACCAAGACAAATGGCATCGATCACACAGCATGTTTCAGTGCTGTGCCATACTGTTTTCATGGGAATGAATCATCCACAAGAAGGAAGCAAAAAGCAAAAACCAAAAAGAATGGCCAGCAGCACTTACATTTCAGGAGATGCCAATACAGTTGCTGTGATACAGCAATAGTAGAGGTCAAAGTTTAAACAGTGCATGGAAAGAACTTTAACAATCTTTGGTTTATTATGAGAATATACATAATAATTATGGTGAAGTATCAAATATCTACCCAAAACTACAAGAATGGGTATAATCATCAACACTTGCAAACATTAAATTTAACAAATTGAGACGAGCTGGATATAGCTTTAACCAGAGATACCCTATTGGTAATTGAGCAGTGCTCTTCCCTTCAAGTCTGCTGATGGAGTCGAGTAGTTTAAGTGGATCAATATAGATAAATGGTCTAAATCCAAAAACAGTCATAGAAAGCACTATTTTCTCATCATTCAGATCAGGCTGAAAAAATATGTGCTTCAAATGGCATCCACCCAAACTTCAGTATTCTCAACATGTTTATAAATAAATGGGAATTGTATCAGAATAAGAAGTGCAACATTTTCCCCAGAACCACTGCTGCACTCTCCCTGAATTTTGTAGCACTTCTTCCACACTTCAGAAAAACTAACAAAGCAGGATGCATCTTCCATTTGTTATCCAAGGTCCCTTTGCTTTCAGGCAAGATGCAAAACTGGGATCATGCCTGCTGATGATTATAATAAGAAAAACCAGAGACATCTGTCAAGACAGGATTTGCAACCAACACTCCCTTGTCAGTTTGAGAAACAACTCTGTAAAGGGACAGCAATCCAGCGACTGGATCAGAATGGACAGTGTTAGGAGTACAGAAAATTTTTGTTGTTGCTGTGGCTGGGATCTGGGGAGAAGGCTACAAGCAATGAGGCTACCAATGCCAATGCAGAAATGTGTTTACAATATGTAATGCTTTAAGATTTCTGAACCTCAAGCCCAATCGCCCCTGTCATATTTTTATCATGTCCACAAAGCTAGACAGACAAATGAGACTGCCTCAGAGTAAGTCTGTTTTTCATGTACAAACATCAACCTGAATGGCCTGCAGATAACTGAGAAAGAGGAAAAGTACTATTGCTATAAAACAAATGAACTGCAGCACAGGAACATTGTGGGTGGGTAGGGTGAAGTCTGCGCCCATTCAACCACAGCAAACCCAGAAAAATGTACCTGCATAAGGCAGGGACTGTAATCCAGCCATGCAAAAGTAGTGTGCCTTAGTAGCCAGGGAGCCAACCACTGGCCTTCCCAGCTCTGTGCTACGGGCAGGAGGTGCATGGCAGAAGATGTTGCACACATCTGTGGTCAGCACTGGCTCTTGAGAATAACGCCCTCGCTTGTATAACACTGTTCACAGTTAATTTGTCACCAGGCTGCTTTTCAAAAAAGAGTATTTGTTACAACTTTTTCAAACATGTAGCTTGACTGTTTCCTCTGCTCAGCGAAACCTCTGGTTAATACACAGCCAGCACAGGAGGATACAGGCTGCTCACATCTGTTTCCCAGTCAGCATGGTAAGCCAGGCATGGCATAAAAACCCCATACTCAACCAGTGATTCCTACTCCATTTTATAGGCTGGGGGGTTTGGGGGGGGGAGGTTGGTTGGTTTTTT
>NW_008794452.1:868681-876347 GCF_000699145.1 Aptenodytes forsteri
GGGGGGGGGTGTTGTGGTGTTTGGTTGTGGGGTTTTTTTGAAAGGGAGGTAGGAGAAGGAGGAACAAGAAGAGAGAAAAGATAGCATTTATCAGCATTTAACCTGTACCTCCAAGGATGATTCTACCACATGCTTGCAAAGAGCAAGGCAGGGAATTGCCCTCAGTATTGGACTGACAAGAGAGCTGCTTTGAAGTGGTTACTGAGAACAGCAAAAAATTGATCTCAAGTTTTTGCCAATGCAATATAAAATAAAAACAGCCAACTGCAAATTTAAACGATGTTTAAAATGCTACAGAGCCTATGGTTCAGAATTTGTGTAAATAACTTAGATTTTCATTGATTTCAGCCTCTCCCACAGGTTTTGAAGAAATAAAAAAAATCATGCCATACATTTTCTGTCCACAGGGGGGCAAAAATGGGTTGCTCTATAGAAAAAAATCCTTACATTTCTAAACAAGTATGTAATTGTATGCAACTTTTCTCCCCCTACTTTATCTCCTTATTTCTAATCAGGAGAATATATTATCCAAGTTTCCAAATTACCCTTGGCTCTTTTATATTTTATATAACATTATGATAATATTCTCATCAAGCCACTTCAACTAATTCAGTTCTTTTTCTTTACTCCTCACGATACTGTTCCTTCCTCTTTTGCCTGTTTCTGTAACTTCCATGAACTAATAGTTTAATAACCCAGCAACACTACAACACATCTAAACATATACGTCATTTTTGGCAGAACTTGCAAAAATATGCTGTACTTACTTATATTGCTATGTATCCTAAGATCCAGTTCTCACATACTGAGAGCAGCTAACAAAGCAGTCCAAGTGCTAGGAGTGTTCCCAGTCAGCCATCCTGAGGTCAAGCCTTCTGAGCAGGACAGATTGCCCCCTCAAAAAGGTACCAGGAAAAAGGGAGAAGACAGAAGAATGGTGCCTGATGTCCACAGTTAAAGTTACCCCTTGGCAAATCAAATACCAGTTTCAGAATGAACTGAGCTACCAATCTCTTTTCCTGTCTAAACATCCCTTATCTTGGAAAGCAAAGTACAATCAGAAGAGATGACAGATCTCCTTGGTGCAGAAGCCAAAAGCAGCCCTGCAATCGCTAAGCTCGCACCCTGTGCGGTACCAATAAGGGCACTTGGGCAGAAGTGGCAGAGCCTCACAAGGAAGCTGAGCCTTACAAACACAAGTTGGAAGATGATACAGCACCCTGTTCCACCTCTTACCAACAGCATAATTTTTTAATTCTCTCTCCATAAAATCCATCAATATTTTCCTAATCAAGACATGATGTTGTTTTTCACCCAACACTCGACATTTCTTTGTTTAATCAGAAACCACTGGCACAGAGGAAAAATCATGCTTGAGGCTGCTACAGTACATTGGGTTTGTTTGATCAGTCTCTGTGCAACTACTGAAATATATCAAACTGGGGAACATTTTACCACTTGGACATACTAGATTAAGAAAATAAATTACAGAACTAGCATCTACACACCCGTAAACTCTACAGATATCCAGCGATACTCTGGCACATAATTTTCCTACCCAATTTGATACCCACCAATTAATTCCTTTGTTTAAAGGCACTGTGGGATATGTCATGAAAAATACCAGTCGTGCAAAGACCAAGCAGGGTCAAATTCTCATCAATCTTCTCCCAGCAGCCATTAATTTCACCAGTATCATTTTCCAAGTCACTTTTGGCACTGCAGTGTCCACAGATGAAATTAATAGGAACAGGGTAAAACACCTAAATTTGTAGTGGTAAGGGCAGCTGGATTTGGCTTTGCCACTTGAATAAGCTTTCAGTGCCATGTACCAGTAACGGAAGAAGTGGTGCAGAGAATTTATCTCAACAGCATGATGGGGTACAGCACTGCTGCTGGGCTCAAGCAGCTGAACAGGGTATAGAAGGGACCACCAGTAATGATGAGATTTCAAGAAGTCTACGTTTCTGTAAGCTGCTGACTTAACTATGACTTGGTTAAATAATTTCCACAGCATGTCCATCTCAGTGGTGAAACCTTGCTGTGAACGCAACAGGTTAGCAGAAAGTGAACATTATTAAGAAAACATTGTTGAACAGTGACGCTCGATGCTCAAAACCTGTTCGCAAATAAATATCTCAGCTGCTTCAAATTCGCATTTTGTAATCACAAACTGGCAGAAGTGGGATCATTTAATGTATTTTTGCTTTAGCCTTTTCTAGACTAAAAACAGTTCAGGAAGAATTAGAAAGCAATTTCTACATCGTGTGTTTTGAAGCAGAAGATTCAAATATGGTTAAACAGACTTAGGCTAGGTATGTTAACAAATACTGCTTCTGTGCAATTTATTAAGAGAAGTTACAGGCAACAAAACTTGAAAAGGCAGAAATTAATTACCCTGGATTAGAATTGAAGAAAATGCATTTTCAGCAGTTTCACTAGAAGAAGACATCACCTTCCTCTGCAGGAACAACAAAAGAAGACTTCACGTGTGCCAACATTTCACAGGATCAACAGTAATTTGCAGGACCGGTTTCACGGGGTCCTTTCTATAGGGAGAGTGAGCTCTACAAAGGCATTTTTGTGAAAGCAGAGGAGCCACTATAAGGAGTGGGAATGTAGAAACTAAGGTCAATAACAGAAGGATGTTTTGAAACTGTCAGGTAGGGAAGGATGTTGCACTCAAAAGTTGCAAGGAGAAGAGCCATATGAATTTAAACATGATTCACTATATATTTATAGACATTAAATATTATACATTCTATTTAGTCATCTTGCTACATTCATCTATATCCATATAAAAAAACATTTGTGCTTATTTTACAGTTATTGAGTGTCACTACATCTTTTTCATATACTAGTAGCTCTTGGAGACAGGTGGCATTTACTAAATAGATACATAAGGGAAGCCATGTATCATATATGACAGTAAGTTTATTAACCTTAACTCACAGATAATGCTATATACTGCATCATAGCTGATGTCTCTCCAATAGTTACAGACCTGCAGTAGATCTTTAATAACATTGTGGCTTATGTCTTTATTCAGAATGTATAAATGCTAAAGATAGGAAAAATTTAATCTAAGAGCTTCAGACATTTTCATTATTAATGCTATTTTATATTGGTTTTGGTGCTACTATATTACTTGATTACTTGAGACACTGATAACAGCTAGGCATGACAAGGATATAATTTTCCAGCAGAAAGAATCATTCTGGCGCTCTTCCTTTGACTTTGATTGGGACAGGCCCAGAAATCCTACTGGCAATCACCTCTAACAAGCTGTCTGAAGCAATCAGAAATTCTGGGTGTTGTACATTGCACATATCGCAACTGTGTCAAACACAAGTGACTGCAGCGGTCTGTGGTATTAAGCTGTCACTTAAGCAGCTCCAAAGGAAAAACCCCAAAAGAAACCCACATGATTCCACCGTCAGGAAAGAAGAAAGAATGATGGTGAGATATCGCAATTATTTTAAATTTGCCTGAAAATTAACTCCCTTCCATGCTCTCCCCATCCCCTCCAAAAAAGAAAAAAAACAACAAGGGGCTTTGTCCTCCTTCCTGCCCTCTATTCCCGGCCTGAGGTGTGCACTGGGATGGAGCAATAAATTGATCAACTGAAAATTAAGCAGAACAAAAATAAAAGTTCTCTTTCAGCCTGATCAGTTCCTTCACCCAAACCAATGAATGCACAAACAGTAGTAACCATAAGGAAGGCAGGAATGAGTGCCTGGAAAGTGGAAGGAGAGTAAGGGCAGAACTACATTTTTCAACAGTAGCCAAATCTAGTTAAAACGATTGTGAAACTCCAACCTGAGCACATCTGAAGGCACAGGAAGACTGAAGGGTCTGCATCTGGGTTAGCTGCAAGGAAGCAATGCACAATCACACTGAGCTACATGAGACAATTATCTTCTACGGGGATGTGACACACTCAGTTATGGACTTTTCCTCCTCTCACTAAGTCTTCAGGTTTATCAGTGGCAATCCTTAAGAATATATCTCCGTGTCCCGCCTCCATAAGCAGCATGTCATTCACAAAACCTAGAGGAAAAGTATAATATTCCCTCAGCAGATGTCAAACAGTACCTCCCACAATATCCTACATATATCAGCTCCTCTACATTTTTAAGCCCATTACCAAGTAGGCTTCAACAGACGAAACACCCGGGAATTGTTTAATCCTTAACTGTGTAACTTCTGACCTTCTCCATAGCCAAAATATTAGGTAAAACACAAGGGAACTTTTCCCTGACACAGAATCAAGTATCATTCAGGCTGTCCTAACTGCTTGTTAGCACAGGCTCAGTTCTCCCAAATACATATTAACTGTAATGCAACTTGTTCCCTTTTAAAGCTACTAGACTGGACCAGATAGACGAAATACATGGCTTCTCATGAGCTCTCAGAATCATCATGAGGAAGGTGAAGGTGGGCTAGCTGGTATTAAGGAACACAAAAACCACACCAGTATGACAACCTATCTTCATATTATTTAAATCTTTGACTTCTTTCCCTTCCCTCAGCAAATTTTAACAAATGCCCACCCCATTCTAATACTACAAGTTAAATGATGAAAACTCTTCTATTTTATTTGCACAGGCTCTGAACAGAGTACAGGTCCACAGTTTCCCAACCCCAAGTCATTTTCAAAGAGGAAACACAGATTTACCAGCCCCTGAAAATGATCCTTTCCAGCTCAACCACTGCAGAAGAGAAAGTCTGTACATTATAAGCAGGAACTCAAAAGCCCCAGATAAAAGGAACTAGAAAAGGGCAAACAGAAGGCATAAAACATGTGACATGTATTTGTGAAAACAACTCCGACGTAGAATACTGGACATCTGCGAAATAAACCCTCATGAAGAAAGGGAACAAGAGGAAAGACAAATGCTGCAAAGAAGAAAAAAGAAGAGCTAAGGGATTTGCATCTAGAAGAGAGTACAAGAGAGAAGCCTGAGGCTGTTGCAAAACACAGAAAGCAAGCAGGGTGGAGCTTACCCAAACCACAGTGAGGAAGAGAAGATAATTCAATTTGAAGCAGAAAGCAAAAAAAAAAAGCCACCAGGCCTTTCAAAACAGACCTGGATTTTAGAGAATACAGACAAGAAAAAGCAGAACCATGAGCAAGTAATATGGGAGGATTTTCCAAAATCGAAGATGAACTCAGATCAAAGGAAGACAGGCAAGGCAAGTAGTCATTGTTTAAGCATGAAACAAGAAACAGTTCGGCATCCAGGTAATACTTCTTCCTTTAGGGATATAATCTTTTCTCATTGAGCACTTCATGTCTTCCAAGATTCTAGATACTAATCTCCCGATATATATCTGGCTGTATCTTTCATTATAAAGCTATCTCTTCAGTCATATCTAATTGAGTTTGCCAAATTAATCATGAAAAGCATAATCTTCTTACATATTTAATATTCTATTATACAATCTTAAAGTATCAATCATCATTATACATATAAAAATAAAAGTTACAAATTCTAAAATGAGAACCTGGATCTTTTCCTCTGAGTTGAAGAGCTCTGCTTTGTCCTGCATTTTTATTTTACAAAATAACATGTATGCATTTTGGTTTACTTCAAAATCACATGTTTTCCTGTGAAAAGAACATGGCTACATGCTACTGTTCTGGGTATGCAAAGCATTTTTTTTTTAAAAAAAAATAAAAATCATCATTCACTGCTTCCTAAAAGTTTCATATCACCAGGTATCCTGTGGTTTTCGGATGACCACATTCAGCAGAGCAAGCTTTTCACCAAACTAGAATATTTCACCACACTTTCACGTATTTCACCTGTGACTATTCTATTTGTAGCAGATAGATTTAGTAAGTGCAACTATCTAAAGTTGTCTAAAATTAACTAAGATTTACACCTGTTCAACATATATGACCACCTTCTATACCACATTTAGAAGTAATAATGTGATCCAAACAGTGTTTTTTAGGTGTCAGTTGGAAAGATAATAGTTTCCTGAGGGCAGCCAACTTAAGGTAGTTTTCTTCTGTTTGGCAGTCACCTTCAGTTGCCAGAGGCAGAATTTTATCTCTCTATTCACATGAAGCTTTCCCTACAGCTTTACTCACAAGAACTTCCAAGGGAGTGTTTGATGAACTGGTTGCAATGTAGTTTCTCTGCTTTTTGAAGCTTTCTCAAGGAGGACCATTAAACAACATTAATAGTTACTTAAATGTTTGATCGGTCATGGCAAGCTGATGTTGCAACATGGCCAAATTCCTATTCACGGACAAGATCCCTGTAAGAAAATTAGAGTCCATTATCTCAAGCAGCCTGCCTGGCAATTTGCTTGTCTGCCCAATTTATGGTGATCACAGTGTCACTGTCTGACAATGTTTCCCAGAAGTCCCTGTGAGTCATAGCCCTTCTATAGGGACAGCCCGGAATGACTCACAGGCGAGCGTTCGGCTACCTCGGCATTCGGGGGTACGAGCAATGTCTTCCGACATTTTCTCCTCCTTTTTGGCAGAAACTCTATCCTTGATTTTCAGGCACAGGCACTATCTTCAGTTCAGAGGTGTCTCTGTTCAACGGCTCTGCTAGGACTGCTAGCACTGCTCCTAGCCCCTGCTTCAGTAGAAGGAAGCCATCACGTATTTTTAATTTGCCCGGTTTTGCTTGCAATTTTGCTTTCTTTTCTTGCCCACTGCTGAGGAAAACTTTGTAGCCTAGCACAGTCACTGATGTCCTACTCCATCTTTGGCATTCAATTTCCTGTTTGCTTGAATGTCACTGACTTGTCATTGCATCTGATACTAATCTGAGCTTGACAAGTCATTTACTTTCGCTGTTTTGAACTGCTTTCATGTCACATATATGCTATCTCATCCTCGTGAGTCACCGCTTGCCTCCTGAAAATCAGGCACTCCTCAGTGTAATGATTTCTTCTGCTACAATTATTCTGCTCTTCTAGTCTGAGGGCTATCTTCAACTACTGTGGTTTTCTCTGCTGGACCCAGGTTCCCATTTTTGCACGTTCTTTGTCTGTTTTGCTCTGCACTTGCACTTCTGTAAAGGAAAAAAAAGTCATGCAGCAGCATTTTCATCCTTATCCTGCAGTATCTTGTGAAATTCCTGTCTACCATACATACTTTGTGCTCGCTGTACCTATTGTTTTTGGCTCTAGGTTAAGTCGATAGCTTTACTCTGGGTCTGTCTTTCTCAGGAGCTTTAGCATGACTTTTGTTTGCTTTCTCAGTCACGTTCCTGAATTTTTCACCCTTGTTACAATTTTCCATGAATTAGCTTAACTTTCATGAAGATATAATTGCCTGAAACAATTCTTCTGCCCAAAGCAGGCAACATAGTGATCTGTTTTTCAGTTGTGGATTACAACAGTTCAAAAGATACCTCTCACGTATACATTTGTGTACACCATCCGGTGGTTGCCTCCACCATTGTAAGAACATGGCACTTGCCTTGATGGGTTTGTGGGAGTACAATATAATCAATTATTCAGTCACAACAGGCAGGGAAGACAACTGGCCTGGCTGAACGGGGAGCTCTTGCTGGCACTCAGGAAAAAAAGGAGAGTTTACTGCTTGTGGAAGAAGGGGCAGGCAACTCAAGAAGAGTACAGGGATCTCGCTAGGTCATGCAGAGAGGAAATGAGAAAGGCAAAAGCCCAGCTAGAA
>NW_008794452.1:878026-891393 GCF_000699145.1 Aptenodytes forsteri
GGGCATGGTGGTGTTGCGTTGACGGTTGGACTCGATGATCTTAGAGGTCTTTTCCAACTTTAATGATCCTATGATTTACATAAAAGGGCATATTTTGTCACAATTTTTCTACTCTAAGATTATTTGAACATTATCTCCTCTTTCTAATATTAAGACATTTGCAGAAAGCTTGTTGAATTTTGTAAAGCTTTTCCCAGCCTACTGCTTGTGAATCATGCACCAACTTTAATCTATCTCAACTAACAAACTATTCTTATTCCTTCTCCTTCACCCAACCCACCAAAATTTCATAGTTCTCCTTGTAATTTCTATTGCTCACTTAGCTATCAGGGACTGACCTACAACATGCTGCCTGTATTAATTCCATTGCTATGTTTTGCAAAATTGTCCTTTTTAATTTCACAAACCTCTTTCAGGAGCCAAATCACACCTAAATAGAGCATTTGCTGTGCTGCAGCAGAAAGGGTTTGTTACAAGAAAGGTAAAACATTTAGGCACTATCCATTCCTTGACATACTTAAAACCTTTCTTGTACTGTTTGTTACAAAATCCCCTAAAGTGGCAACAAATGCAAGAGAGTAAGTATAAATTCAGATGTTTTCAAATCACAGCAAAAGCAACATTATCAGAAGTTTGAGTACTTGCACCCATGATCCAAGTGATTATGTTTCTAAGCAAACATAATTCCCGCTGGTAAGCCATTGATTTATAAAGGTTTAAACATCGTAAATTGCAGTTTTACCTAGTTTCCCCATATGACAACTATCTCCACTCTGTCAGTAGGTACAATATTACTGACGTGCCACTGTGCTAGTGAACATTGCTCAGAACAGTGATTGGGAACCAAGAGGACAGCATTAAGGATCCAAGCAGGCTACCTCACCGCCTGAGGTAACGAGGCAAGTGCTTTTGATTCACAGTCACCATTCTTGGAGTACAATTCATGCATTTGTTGAGATAAACGTAACTGTATTCTTAGCTCCATGCATAAGCTATCAGCTTCTCCACAAGCCCTCCTAATGTTACAGAGATTTCAGTGGTTCGGAATTCATGGCTCATCTCTGCTTCTATCAAAGTTCACAAGGAAGCTGAAAATTTGAATGAAAACAGAAACAGATCAAGCAGGGAAGTATATTAATCTAAAATGTACAGAAGTCTTCAGGGAATAAGTATTTGATAATTAAGAATATGGCACTGAACCATCACAAAATTTAAGCTACAGTGCTTTATATTTAAGTTTGTGTTGCCTTTTGAATCTCCCCCCTCCCCAAATTATATTTGGTCTCAAATCAAATACAAGGACATAAACATACACATATTGTAACACAAAATGAGATGGCCTAAATCTCATGTAACAGTACTTTGGGAAATACAGTACCATTTCCCCTCTGCAGACTAATGGAGACACGAAGATGTAAATCTGAACCTATTTTTAAAGAAGCAAATGTGCCACACTGATAACCACATTCATTGACTATAATCCTTATCACCCAAATACATATGGTGCAAGCTGAGACAAGACCACTCTCCTGCACTTGTGTATAATTTTGTGTTGAAAAAGAAATCATCACACGGTAGCTATGGTTACCCATAGAAGATAAGAGCAGTATTTCTCATCCAACAATGTCAGAAATGTGCATAAATTCAGGATCTGCACTTGATGTTTTTTCAGCCCTCCCCATCTGCACATTTATTTTCTGCTGCCTGTGTATATCCTTTGACATACTAGGATTCTAGATATTTCAAGGAAGAGTTCTTTTTTACTCTACTTAATCTAAAAAGCAGTTTTCAGTTATCCCTAAAGCACAAATTAATTGCAAACCTATCCTGAAAATCAGAATCTAAAGCTTGCAGAAAAGCTTTTAAAACAATGGCCATGCTCATAATAAGGCAGCTCCATTTAACATTTGACACTTATTTACTGAAAAAACTATACTGTCAGTGTACCAACTGGTACAATATTGCCTTTGTTTGCCTTCACATTATAAAAACAACAATGCTAAAAGAAGCCATTAACTTATTTCTTCCAGAAAAAAAAAAATGTTGGTTTATTTCATGCTTAACTTACGTAGTGAAACTTCATGTTGTTTCATGGCCTAACTCTCCATACAGGTAAAATGGAAACAAAACATTTCTGAGAGATTAAAACCAGATTAGCCTACAGCTAAGTTTTACAAAGATAAAAAGTGTGAGTATCAAGTCGAGTGCAGTGCTACCTTAATTGAGTGACATTTGCAAACCTGTCACACAGGTCATATGCTATTCATGGAAATGCTGCATTTGCTCTGTTGGGCTTTTCCCTTCAAAAAAAAAAAAAAAATCTAATTCACCAAAAGCAAAAACATCTCGCAGAAATGGGCAAACTGCAATTATCACTCTAAAGACAGACAGATGAGAGACTGTTTACTGAAAAAAACATTTAAAAAACCTACCAGGGAGATCTGCTACTAGCTCACCCCAACCAGCTCCCCAGTTAAAGAACTGGGAGGATCACCTTCAAATTTAGCTCCCAGTGTTTCTAAGGATCTCTCATGGAAACAGGATTCCCAGGATTAGGAAAAAAAAAAAAAAAAGAAAAGAAAATCAGGCAGCCCAGTACTCACCGGGCCATCTGAAAGATACTGACAGTCCTATCTCCATGTGCATCAACATGCCAGGGACACATATACAGCTGCCTATGGTGATGGATACAACACACAAAATAGACTACTTTGCCAAATGCAGGAAGAATTTCTCCCCTACTCCCAATTTCTGCATGGCCTTTGTACCTCCATGTGCTAGCACAGGTAAACATGGGCTGCTCTAGAAGCATTTTAGGATCCTTGGTGACAATGAACAGAATATATTTAGCAGTGTAGCACCATGCAGCTAAAGGATTTAAAGCTGTTTGAAAGACATGGTAATTTAAATCCAAACAATTCAGCTTCAAAGGGATCCTTATCACATGCACAATATCCCATGCCTAGATCAGCCAACAGCAGCAGAGAACCAAAGCAAGCCCCTCCCTGAACGGACAATTATTAGGAGTGAAAAACCATCTGAATTTTATATCTTATCTAAACTTGACTGAATAATTATTAGTGTTGGTGGGATTTAGAGAAAAAACACAAACAAAACAAAGCTGTCTCAGTAAGATACACGGACATAAACTATCATGTGACTTGGACCAGGATGGCAGGGTGCAATGAATGGAGAAAGCCTACAGTGAGTATCACTTGCCAGAGAAAAAAAAAGACAGCCCAGCTAGGCCAGGATGGACCCATATGTGCAGCAAAATATATTAGTGAGTTGCATCACACACCTCTGGGAAGCTAGCATGCAAGAGGGGCTCTAAGGAAATCCTACTACCATGAGGATCTCCGAGAGGAGAAAAAGATGATGTTCTCACTTGTGCAGGGCTGAAGATGTAGGCTCTGGATGTTTTGGAAGCCAAAGGCTGAAATGCTGGCTTGGGAATAGATTTGGGTAGGATTTCATCTCAGATTTTTGCCTTCAGGAAAGGAATGATAGCTGTAGTACAAAGTTGCTCCACTAGATGTGGTGATATTTCCACAAAATACTATTTTCTACATCCTTTTGTGTGGCCCTCTCTTTCTAAAAGACTCTGAATTCTTCCTACACTAACATTCAAGTATATATTGTTTTATTAGGCCTACTGAAGAAAAATAATTTTTTAAGAAGTCAAAATAAAGAATATTACAAAAGAAAGAATTTCCATGTTTTAGATGTGCTGAAAAAAACACGTTTTAGGGATACCTGCTTATGTTTTAAATTAGAGTAATCATTGCTGGAAGAGAAATCCATTCAACTTATAACAATTCCTGCACAACATTCATTCTCCATCTCAACAGTTCTGAGAGTGAGGCTCACTCAGCCTATGGGATTTGTTTTAATTGAGCAGATCTTAGTGATAGCCAAAGCTTTGTAAATTTTTCTTTTTTTAAATCAAGATATTCATAGGTCTAAGTTTAAACTCAGACCTAGCTGCATTCATATCTAGAAATAATGAAGATGCAGATAGACATAGGATGGGTACGTATGAGCGTTAACATACCTACTTCGACTGTGCTATTCATATATTTTCCTCACAAAAGAAATCTTCAGGATAGGAAACAATTTACATAGTAATCGCTACATAAAATAGCATGATGTTAAAGATGATGTCAGAATGTGGAACATAGCATTCACAAGCATTTCTCACACACACTACCAACTGCCTTAGTCTCTCTCCAGTCATACTCCAGTTTAGGCAATGCCTATGTTAGATGTCTGCAAAGATCTCCTGTATACCTAATAATGTCAGATATTTATAATTCAATTTACCTTGTGAGATTTTTTTTCCAATGATATTTTTTTCTAAAATATTATGTGTAGATTAACACTTCAGTTACTTAAGAAAATAATTTTTATTATTATTGTGTTGATCTGTACAATGCTATAACAGGTTTGTACTGGAAATTATGTAGGAGACAGAAAAGAAGCAGCTTATTGAGGTGTTGGTAGACCAGAGCTCTTAGCAGCCTAACCACCTCTCTAAGATGCCAGAGGGCTAACAAAAAACATTTGCACTTCTTGAAAGCCGACTAATGGTATTTATTAATGTAATGATAGCATTATGCTACTGAATTTCTGACAAAGGATATCTAAAGTGAAACAATGATGGAACAAACACTATTTTTCTTTCAGGTATAGTTCTCTAAAGGATGAGTCAAATGATTAGCTAGTCTTTTTTTTTAGTGAACAAAAGGCTCTTTACAGACTCCCATTAGAACCTGCTGCTTGTGTCTCAACGGTGAGTACACACACACACACACACCGAGGGAGGATCTAAACAACTGCCAGGGGCTTTGGCACAATACACTGCAGAGTAAAATTTTTAAATCTATAACAATATGTGTATATTAGAACATGATCCAAAAAATACATTGTGAGAGCTGAACAAGCAACTTCTGTAAGGCACTAGTTTGCAGCAACTGGAGAGCAGCAAAAACACCAGCAGAACTGCCTGCTCCCGAATCAAATCCTACTGACTGGAGGAGAGAAAGAAAACTTCTGAAGTCCCACTATAAAAAGCATATTTCCTTTAGTTTTGTCCTGTATAAAGTGTTAGTATAATAGCTCTAAAACTCCTAAAATAGTTTGAAGATGACACTTAACACATTCTCTAAAGACCAACAGGAACACAGTACAATAAAATTATTTATTTTATCTTTTACTTGATAACCAATGTCAATTTATCTGAACCTCTGATCAACTTAGGCTTTCAACCTCACATGTTTGTGCTGTCTCAATATTTTCAGGTTTATTTCTTTTTTGTACACTTTCCCACTAACGGGTATGTGTTCCTACAATGTTCTTATAAACACAGACTTTTACCTGTCCAAAGTAAAGGTCAGCACCGACAAGGAGATACTCCGTTCCATTACTGGACAAATTTTGCATACATCCTCTCTCACAAACACTGCATATACACTCTGGATACTTAGCTGCTCACTAATAGCTATAAGTACAGCACAGATACTCATAACAGTAGATATTTTACTTAACATGCTCAGTAGATTCTGTCCCTGCTACAAAGCACGTTAGCCAACATTACAGCCCTGAAAACATAACTTCAGGAGACTTTATCACAACACATTCAATAACAACGTAACACTGGCCATCAAAAATATAATCACAGAAGTTTCTTTGAATCAGTGTTTCCAAGACTGCAGTTACCTGAAGGTGTTTCAGACATGTATTGGAAGTACCAGGTGCTTCAACTGTGACTCACTGCTAATACTAATAAAATCAGAGTTTACCGCTTGTCAAGCTTTATTTGTCAGCATCTGCAAATACAATAGCCACGGTAAAATCAAAATGTTAAGCAGGAATGAGTCATGATAATGTCAGAGAATGACCTCAGTTTTTCTACTCTACAACAGGTCATATGGTGACTCTTTTTTACCGTGAAAAGTTATTTCTGGATGATCTGTTTGTTCAGGAAAGCAAAATCATCCTCATCCAGAATAACCGAATTGGGAATAAAGTGTCCAGAGATTTACAAACAGAACAGTATTTGAAAGCCATAAATAATGATTAATCAAATATGCTTAAAACCGTACTACTATGTGTTGTGATCCTGCCTCCCTGAACAGAGTTATGCTGGGTTGGTACTTAATGTGGCTCAGAGGAACACCTGGATGCTCAAGAAAACAGAGCAAGTTAGTGCTGAACCAGTTCTCCAGTGTGATGTTAGCATAACTATCCTGCTGCAGTTGTAAATTAAATACAAGACAAGGTCCTAACCATTTGTGATCGTTACAGATCCCATGATACCTGAATGCCAGTTTCAGTAACCCAGATAAATTCCAGTTTGTGAAATTTCTTTTGTACATATTCACTAAGGTTTCATTAGAATATAATATTCTTCTTCCCTTCTTGTTTGAGATTAACATGTTCAGTGCCACACAGAGTAACAACAGTTGTTATATTTTTGTGGTGAGTGAAGTCACTACTATATATAGTTTGCAATCAGGATGTACAGCATCTAGTCAAAGGATGATACAGGTAAGAGGTGTTATAATGATTCCATTTTCAGAGAAGTACCATGGAAAACCAGCATGATAATGATTTAGCGATTTTCTTCTTGCCTCTGATCATCACAGAAGAATCATTCTATAATTACATTATTCAGTTTTATAGATCTTTGCTGACATTTTTGTAGTTTTTTTTCTTTTTAAACTGGATTCCTATGAAGAAAATGTTAAGAAACCACCTTCTCTCTCAACATCATGCACAAGTAATCAACTATAGGATAGTTTGCAGAGAATTAATGAGTTTTAGAAATACAGCATAGCAATTACATACAGAACTTGTCACAAAAAACTTACAGGAAGCAAGTAGAAACATAAAAGTCTCCTTTTTTTTAAAAAATCTAAGAACCAGAGAGTGTTTTACTAACGCATCAGAAGTTGCTCAATACCTCAGGGCTCAGAAATACATGGGGCTACAAGACAAAAGAGAAAGCGAAAGGTTGCCAAAGGTTTTGTAGATCAAGAGCAGCACCTTGAAGCCACTCAGACCAAGCCTCACTGGCTAAGAACTGGGAGTCAGACAGTTCCAAGTTGGCACAAAGACATCTGAGTTCAGCATTCATAAATTGCAAAAACTGCAAGTGGTGGGAAATGTACACTGAAGGCAAAAAGCTCTAAACCAGATCACAGCAAAACCCAAATCAAACGTATATACAGAAACATCTGCTTTCATATAAAACTACAGATAAGGGACAAGTTCTCTATTAAAATGCCCTGACTTAAATGAAGAATGCGATTCATCCCATCTCACAACTCCAGGACACTTTGGGAAAAGGAATGGTAAACTAAACTGGATTTTAATATATAGTCTAAAATGTTTGTACCTAATTGGCTACATTAAAGTTATATTCAAACAATTTCCTACTTTCAAAGGGAAGTAAGCATTGAAATGTTGTTTCACTCCCTTAAGTAAGCCAGACTGGCCACATTCACATGCTCTAACGAATAATTGCTTTGTTGTTTCTTTTCCAGTTTATTTGCCTGCAATAATCAAGGTGCTTTCTCTAAGCTACTCGGCCCAGGAATTACATGGAGTTATGTTCTGTAAGCTAAATAAAGGACATTGCCTCTGATCTGCTAGCAAATTTTAAGAGTGGATCATCCAGACCCAATTAACTTGTCCTGTTAGACTGTTTTTGTTGAGAGATGCAGATAAGAATAGCTTAAAGCCAGGCTGCACAAAGCAACACGTGCTGGCGTTCTTAGCAGTGAGGATTAAGAAGAAATGCAGAAAGCTCCGTGTATTTTTCACATCCCTTAAAGTCATGAAGGGAATGTCCCACTCAGCCACCTGAATGGTAGAAATGACAACAGGCAAAGCCCAGGCTGTATTTTATCTCTGCAGTTCCGCAGCAAAGGAGCTTGTCCATCTTCCCTTCTGCCAACAACAAGCAAGTTAATCATACACAGCAGACTTCGGTTACACAATGATAGATGTGAGAAAGGGAGGCAGCTAAACAGTTTGTGTTCAGCACAACACCCTGAAGTTAACATTTGAAAAATATATACAGGAAAGTTAGTACCCACTAGCATGAAAGCGACCCTGGGGTTTTCTTACTGCGTGTGCATATGCGAGAGCGCTCTGCTGTATATTGCCAAAGTTTTGTTTACAAGGAAAGTTTTCTCCTGCAGATACATTTCAGCCCAAACTGCGAGAGTATGAGCAAGAGTAAAGAGTCACAATTAGCGCAGTGGAATGGGCTTAAAATGTATTTTCATGCAATATCAAAGGGAAGAATAAAATCCTGGGCCAGATTCTCAGCTGCTGTAAAGTCATCTTTGATCCACTGACTTCACCAAGCTTGCACCGATTTTAAACTCTAATATCCCTCGAATCTCCTCCTGTTGCTCTCAGGCAAAGCACAGTGATAACAGCTGTGGAAAATGCTGCCAAAGGAACCAAGCACAACCAGTGGCATGACTCAGGTAACTGCTCACGTATGACACAGAAGCACAGTAGCCAAGAATACACAGATATATGATGCTTGGCTACACCAGTCAGACCTGAAACAAAGCTACATAAGTACAACCATGTTGCTGTTATACAGCAAAACCAAGAGATCAGATTTTGGTCTTGCTTCTACCTACTGCATGCTCTGATCCTGCAGGCAGCCACTGCAAAATGGATGTGCTGTGCCCATGTGGCCCCACTCAAGGTGCTGCTCTCACCCACACTGCACCACTCGCAGGATCAGAATAAAAAATTTAATAAACTTCACTCAAGTCAAAGTTGTGGGGGATCATGTAAAAGGAGATCTGACTCCTTTTTCAGATGCACGGGGTGTCCGTGCCCAGGGGCAGCAGCAGAGCTGAGGGGTCTCTGTGAGGAGAGACCGAGGCTGCCCCAGGCAGGGCACAGCTGGTTCCAGCCAGTTCCGGAAGGTTCCAGCAGCCCCACAGCCGGGCCCCACTGAGCCCCTCAGTCCCACAAGTGGCACCTCAGGGGAGCAGAGGCAAGAGGAGGGAAAACACCACCAGGAGTGGGGAGAGGCAGAGGAGCTGAGAGCAAAGGAGGGAGGCTGAGGTGGGCAAAAGGGGGATCCACAAGTGTTGTCCGTCCATCCCTGCCATTTCAGGTACCATCAAGAGAGTCGTTGCAGACAGATGACAAGAACTTCTGTCTCTATCTATTTTGAGTCCATGCTTTTTCAAAGGCAAATGGCATATACCATTTCTATCTTACATTTTCAAATACATTTCTGAACACCAAATGGAGCACACAGGAATCGCTGAGGGTGGAATTTTGCTTTCTGAAATAGAGGCCTATTTTTAAGAGGTGAGAAAAGCTCCTTGTGGATTCATACTTACATAGGGGACCCGAAGCCCCTGAGAACAACCAGTTTCCTAAACAAATAAAGCCAGCCCCTGACAATAAAAATACCTTCTTCAGCATGTTAAAAAACAGGGAAGCAATTAGCTGAGTATTTAAAGCAAAAGCAGATATTTGAATAAGATACCACCTTTGAGATGGTGAACATTTGAGTTTCCCTTGTTCTTTTTTCCTCAAGAGCAACCTTTCCAACATGCATACTACTTTTGTTTCCAGAGTAATAAGACACAGAAGACAGTCAAAAGCCTTTGTGTAATTTCGATTAATGATACACCTTGTTAATGTCTCAATTCAGAGCATACATGCCTGGCAAAATTATAAGTGAGGGTACTTCATTAACAAAATAGTTTACCAAAACTTGTACTGAACTCTCAGTCACTGAAACTTCAAGTGAAGGTGACTTAAAAATCTTTATAAAGATTCTGTTGCAATTTAACTGGCATTATGTACAGCTGTTATGTTCTGCTTTGCAGAAAAAGTCAGGTTGAATACAACGATCCTTACTAGCCTTAAGAAACCCAGTCAATATTATGTAGAAATACTGCATCCATTTTCCAAAATCAGGTGCCAAACTTCAAGATTTTGTAATGTTAATAGTCCTTTTACTGTAGCCTTCCTTCTCACTTTCTGCTGTGAACTGCTGCCCACTTGGTTTATAAGCTTAGATATTTTCCATGTCAGGTTTAAAAGTACAGTAGCCTTCTTTCCATGAGAGGAAAGCTGTGCTATTTATGACGAAAAGCACAAATCCAACTTCTCAACACCCTGGAAAGCCCAACAGTATTCTTTTTTTGGGATTTAAGCATCAGCATTCATAAAAATGGATCCCTTCAGTGCAGATTCATTGCACTGTACCTTCTCTGCAAAGGTAAGGATTATTTTCACATCCACTGCATTTGCACCTTATTGAGAGTGAACCTTTTACAGTATTTATAACTCATTCCCACAGCTAAGGGGAATGATTCAGAAAATACAATGTTCCTTCTAGCTTTACATAAACCTTCTGTCCTGTATGACAGCCCTCCAAACCTCACTATACGTCTTGCCCATTACAACTTTAGTAGTAACAGCATCATCACCACATTAGTCTGAACACCCTAAGGCTTCTTATCCTAGAGTTTTCCCCCTATGTCTGACCAGGAGCTTAATTCTAGCAGCCCAAAAGAATAGCCATAAATAAGCATGTTTCCAGCACCTTCTTGCAAAGGACTTACTGTTGGTAAGAAGTCATTAGTAGAAGTTATGCGATGCTCTTCATGATTATTGATTCCCATGTTTTGTTGCACTTGCTTTCTAGCAACAATGAAGAAATGGTGCCGTCATGAAAACAATACCTTACAGGAACAATTTCTTGAACTTACATTTTTCCAGCTAAGCTAAGCTAAAGCATCTTACTGGGATAACAACACATACAAAGCAATGTAATACTGAAAATAAGACATCTATGTGGATATGCCTCCTCCACTTAATTGCAAACAAGATTAGCACAGTGTATAATCAATATAAAATTGTGTTAGCCGTACAGGCTGTTTTCTACCAACATGTAGCTAAATGCAAATACAGGTTTCATTTTAAAATCTCTACGTTTTTATTTCGACACAGTAGAAAATGCTATGCCATCATTATAGAACTAAATTCTTCTCGCAGTCAGAAACAATGGAAGTATGTAACTGAGAAGCTGCAGCAAAAAGAAAAGACAAACAAAACCAGTTGCAGCCTGTAGGCATGCTAATTAAAATCAACCTATTGCCAGTGTCTTACACCAAGTTAAAAATCACGAAGAAATGAAGATGGTGTGATACGGTAGCAAGACAAGAACTGCATTAATTAAAAAGTTAAAGGTGAGGCGAAATTCCACAAAAACTAACAATTAGAGTCACAGCTGTCTCCAGTACTGGAACTGAATGCTCTTCACGCATTCAGTATGAATTGACAGGATTTTCTAAACCTCTGCAAGGGAGCGCCTGCCTTGCCACCCTGGTGGTGGTTCTCCTCTGTGGGGCATCCACCAGGGAACTGCCTGGGTGTGCACCTTGGGACAGAGCTTTAGCCAAGAACCAGTCTGCATGAAGGAGCAGAAGTGCAGATAATGCACTGCCTTTTCTGCTAAAAAGAAAGCTCGAGCATCAATTCTTCTGCCATGAAACGCATTTTCAGCCCCATTTGCCATTACACCAAGGAAGCCATTAGCACCGTGCCTCAGGAATGAGAGGTAAAACATAAATTAGACAAAGCCTCAGTGGCCAAATATCAGGTTCTATGTTTTCCAAGCCTTGCCTTGAACTTCACCTGGATCCCCAACCTACGCAGCACGGTGCTTACTTTATCCACTCCCCAGTCTCATGGGGCTAAAGGGAGAGACTGGAAGAGTTTTGCAACTTTTGTTCTGTCCTAATTGCCATCAAAGAAACACAACGGATGAGGATAGTCCTATCTCTAAAAAAATTTTTTTTACATCTACTTTTCTACTTTTATAATTATCACCCAAATAAGCACAATATACACACACAAGTTTGAGAATATACAAGTCATACCATCATTATGATAAGCTTATAGCTAAGATTTTCTCACCTCAACAACTTTAGCAAACACCCACGTGATTCACAAACAAGGATTTGCCAGTATTTTTACTGGAGGCTAGAAGTTTCCTGGAAAACACACTGAATTGGCTACCTTCTGCTTTTATCCTACAGAAAACAACCGAATAGCATTTTCAGTATAGGCATCCCTCTAATGAAATAGCAAGGGTATATAGTAGCTATGATCTGCTCATAAATCATGGTATTTTTGTATAAGGAAAAAACATTAATACAGTGAAAAAGAATCATGAAGTAACTAAATACGGACACACTTTAAAACATAAGATTACAGTGAAATGAAACATTTGCAAAATACCTAACCAGTCATTTTCACCTGGAGAAGGTTGGGTATTATTTTTCATTAACATGAAATTTAACTACTGATTTATTTGCTTATCCTTGAAAGATCAGCCTCTGTGGGTCTGGTTCTCAGTCTGCAAATTTTGTTCCGGAACTCCAAATTAAAAATAGCAAAAGAGGAAACTAATGAGTCACATAAAAAGCTCAACCTAGCCTTAAGGGACATGCATGACCACACATCCACAAGCTGCAACACCAAAAATCTCAGGTAGGAAACAGGTGACCTCAGTGAAGTTTCCACTCCTGAGGCAAACAGTGTTGACATTCAGCAACAATGCCACCATCGAAAAACCCTTCCACTGTCACTGGAAATTACCTATGGAGTTGATAGAACACATGATATAAATGGCCAAATTGGATTTTTTCTGGGGGGGAACAAAAACCAACCAACCCACCCACCCCAACCACAAATCAGGACAATACTACCCTTTTTTCTACACTTCTAGTGATGACAGCTTCTCAGGGTTTCGTTCTGCCAACAACTGTAGAGTCTGTGTGTCTGTGCATGTTATCAGAAAAGTATACTTAAAAAAATAGTCTTCTGAATAAGAAGCAAAGTAGTTAATGGGTATCTAATACACAGTTATCATTCCCAAATAGCACTTTGCACCCATAAGAATAGAACATGGACATAAATAAAGAGCAGGTGGAGTCTCAAAAATAAATGCCCATTTGCAGTTATTAATGCAAATAGTAGCTTCTACTAAGCACAAGTTAATTAGTAAAAATTAAAGCTAAGCTAATAAATTAATACTTTTCACAAGCATAAAATAAGCCAAAGAGGATAAATATAGACTAATTTCAAATCTAAGTAGTATGTTTGATTATATATCTGGCTGAGGTACTCAATGCCTTCTTTGCCTCCAGGAGGAAAGTCAGTGACCTGCTACGCCACCTGGACGCTCACAAGTCTATGGGGCCAGATGGGATCCACACGAGAGTGCTGAGGGAGCTGGCGGAGGTGCTCGCCAAGCCACTCTCCATCCTTTATCAGCAGTCCTGGTTAACGGGGGAGGTGCCGGA
>NW_008794452.1:892743-1000525 GCF_000699145.1 Aptenodytes forsteri
TGGTGGTGTTGGGTCGACGGTTGGACTTGATCTTAGAGGTCTTTTCCAACCTCGATGATTCTATGATTCTATATTTAGTACTAACTATATATATTTCAAGTGCATTTCTATATATTATGTCATAAGGGCAAAGCTGTATGCCCAGTTACCATGACCAGAGTAGATTATCAGAAGGTTTATTTCCAGGAATCATTAGCACTGTTCTAGAGGTAACCAATAAATAGGTCAAGAAAATATTCAATATATTTATCAATTTTAACTTGTTACAGAGTACCTCTTGCACTGCAGTTCAAAGTAAGAGGTTTTAATTTATCCATATTAATAACTCAGCTACTTTGGGAAGCTGGGGTTTTATTGACCTGTATGTAACCCACACCTCCTGACAATTACAGATTCCCCAAAGATTTTTGACTACAGAATGGGAGACAGGACAAGGAAAAACTGTGATGCTTAAGTGATATAAAGCCATTTTAGGCCTCCTTTGGAAGGATCTTCTTGCAGTTTTAGAACTACCTGCGTGTTGTGGAGGTTATCCAACAAGAATGCCAGTAAATCTTTAACTTGCTAGTATTTTTTAATAATTCAGCCCCAGTGTTTATAGGAGCTTTGCAAAATTAATGCAGAGAAATCAAGTCCTCACAACACGATGTCAGACAGTCCTCAACATTAAAAGCTACAGGAGAGTATATGACTTAGCCATTCAGCCTAAAGGAAATGCAACCTAGAAAAGCCAGGGCATTCACACAATTCTCCCATCTTCATTATTCTGGAAGGTCTGGATTTAGTTGTTTCTGATGAGCACAACTAGCTGTGCTTGCTGCTGGGGAGATAGAAGAGTTTCCTGAGGGAGTCAGAAGTTTCCTTTTAGAGAACAAAGCCAGTAGTTCATTCATCCCTGGAGATTTACTGAAAGTTCGGACAGCCCAGTATAAAGTTCTGTTCAAGTGATTTACCACTTTGCGATGTCCTAATAAGAAAAGCAGGGTGCATTTAAGACATTGTGACAACTTGGATTTCAAATGCGACAGCTCGACAGGTGAACCAGTGATGTTCACCAACATAAGTTACTGAAATAAGCCTAAGGTACGACTCCCTGCAGCTTGTAAAACAGCCATATCAGCTTGAGTGGACAGACACAGATGACAGTACCTGAGTAACAAAGATGCTCTGTCAGTCTGGATCTCTCTACAGTCTCCACCATCTTTTCCAGTTGCTTCTCTCCCTTTCAGTACTACCTCAGTCTTGTTTCTGTTGATCAAGCCAGCTAGTTTTCATCCCAAACTCACTCAAATTGTCTCACTCCATCAGGTGTTTCCAGCTGGATGGTCCCAACACACTTGACGGCCTCATAGCCCATGTTTCATTACAAACCCTCCCCTCGGCACGATGTACATGTCAAATGACAACAAAACAGCTTGCTTTGACATCTCATAGGAGAGGGCAGGAGAATAATTGTCCCTAGCTATGTTTGGAGCCTCTTGTTCCTTTTCTCCTCCCTTCTACGCACTCCCCTCCAAAATATTAAATATGTGAGAACAATCCAAGCTTCAGAAAAAAAACAAGGTAACTTCACAAAAATGAAAAAATGGATTTTTACAGTCAGCCACAGTCAGTCTCCAAATCTTTTCTGCTCTCAATCCTGTCACAGAAATTACTTGTGTAAGCAATACTAAAAACAAAACCCCAGACATTTTACAGCATTTTGTGAATCATACTGGTTTTAAACAAGGAGAGATCATAATAGCGAATACCATAACCTACCACATAATGTAAACCACCTATTCAACAGATGCCAATGATATGAGTAAATATTCTGGAACTATAAGTGTTATTTTAAGTATATCCCAGAGGATGGTTTAAAACTCACATTTGTACAGAAAAAAAAACTATATTATGTGAACATATTCACACATATATACATATGTATATAGACAGCAGAAAAAAAGTCATTCTATAAAACAAAAGGTTTATGAATAAATAATTATCCCATAAGAATTGCAGTAAGGCATTCAAGAACAATGAACCCAGGTATTTAGTGCCTATACTTTTTTCTTTATAATCTATTATATGTTATATTTGATTTTCTGGTATTTTATCTCCCCTAAATACTCTGGAAAATGGTTATGTACGTAGCTTTAATGTCGTAAACAGGTTTTCAGCTATTTTGCCATATGTTAAAGATGGCAGAAGATGTTACAAGCAGTGATGAGATTCATTCACAAAGGGAAAACCCAAGAATTCATGGGTTTTTATGCTCTAAGGGTAGGAAATCATTTTGGCTCTCTCCCAGAATGAACTGTTTAATCAGAAAACATGTTGCACTGAATTAACTAGCAGTTCCATGCAGCAAATCTCACTGACTCTTCACATCATCAAAATTCTCATTTAAAGGATAAACCTCCTCTCACTTAATTGATAGAAATAGGGGTATGTGCAGTTGTGACTGTTAAGGCTAAACAATATCGTGACAGACACTACTGTATCAACATTACAGGAGTTTCTTTTAACCGTCTGAGTACACCAGGAAGACTCCTCATTTGCCATTGCCTCTCGACTGTGGAAAAAGCATCACACTAGTGGCTAGACTGGCTTTTGGGTCCTCCGCAAGTGTGAAAGGCAATGAGGAGCTATGAATTTGTATCCCTAGAGGAGGCGGAGTAATTTGTCCCTTTGAAAGTATTTTGAAACATCTTGGAATATCTGTGAGCAAAGCAGGGACTAAAAGGGACATTACTTCTTAAAGGCATTCACTCAATATTAATGCTTCTAGAGATACTTAATGTAAAACGTGGCATTTAAAACACCATCCTGGTAACAGCCTTTATTTATAAGGATTTAAGTAGACCTGCTCAAAGGCATTTGTATGTCAGACTATGAATAGGCGCTGCTATAGAAAGCAAAATACATTTTTGCCTTCTCTGAAAATGCAGCGTAATACTGAGCTCACTTGGAACTCCATCTGCCTTAACACTGAGATGAACAAGCTCATTCTTTTATTTTTCCGTTAAACATCAGTTCACAGTGGTATATTTCCATTCCACCAAAAAAAAAATCTCCCCTGCATTGTGCATCTCCTGGAGCACAATTAAGTACCTGTAAAACCTGACTGACTGATTTCCAATTTATAAAAAGTAATGCAATTATCTTGTTCAAATTAGATTTAATTACAAAGCCTCTGAATGGTCTAAGAATATTTTCTTGATACATGCTCAGCTGAAAACTCCCATCATTTTCAGCAGGGTGCACGATATCCATTTTTGTTGTATCTCTCTCCTTCTAGTTTGATTCTATGGTTAATTGCACCGTCCTGGAACATCTCTGCCTAGTTTGACAGTTAATGTTTAATTACACCACCCTTGAACATCTCTTCAAATGGTATCCGGTTTCCAAGCTGAAACATCCAAATCTAAAGGAAAATGCTAATAACCTTTCAGAGAAGCATGTCCAAAACCCCTGCAATCCAGGAAAAAAAATCCGCAGAAAACTAGTATCCACCAAAGCAGCTCCCATTTTATCCTCCCTTCCAGCAATGCCACATAGAGCTGGTTTCCAAGAGCACAACAGGCTGCTGCTAGATGTCAGCGGCAAATTAGGAAAAATGCTATCATGATGTATGCGAAGATGGAAAACATCCCACTTACCATCTTCCTCAGAATATATACTCCAATAGCATCCACAGTACCTGCGTGTCAGTAGTTTCCTATTGCCTTTATTGTTTTCATTCCATAAATTGGCATCGGAAATAAGAGCCAAAGAAAGTGATAATAATGTAGATAGGGATGCTCAGTGCCACATTCACTTACCTGCAAAAGCAAAAGCACGGGGTTTGAGCTCACTAATCACAGAAGTTAGCTAATCTTATTAGTTAGCTGCTAATTATCTCTGACACAAAGAAGGATTACACGAGGCAGGAAATGAAATGCTTTTTAACAGACATTGATTGGTTATATTGGGGAAAGAAACAAATACTATATTTATCAAGAGATCATAAACATTTCCCTTTCTGTTTGCTGAAGAGCAGATGTGACAGTGAAACAGGTGGTGGAAATATAAACCCTTCTAAAACCTCCGAGGTGTTTTCTCAGGAAGTGTCTAATGATTGTCACTAGATCTGTTGCAGCACTTACTTTATAGGCTAACGTGATGCAAGTAGTTGCTGGGGTTTTGCCAGTGATCTCCTAGGCAACTGGCTGCTCAAAGGAGCCACAAATAGAAGCAGTAAACCCCACTCCCGATTTCAGTCTCAAAGCAGTTTGCCCTTGTAACATTCACCGTGAAAGAACTATACATCCTACAAAGGTATGGGTGATCAAAAAAGCATGCATTCCCTTTCCTAACACACTACAGCCACAGATGATGGGAATAAGAATCAGATTTGTGCGTTACTTCCAAGACAATAACTGAATAGCTTATTAAAAAAAATGTTTTCAATTCAATAGATTTTTACAAAGAAAATCTCAATTAACAACAGTACAGTGTTCACACAGACTGCTTAGTTATACGAAGTACTTATTTGGGCTCCTCAGGCATCAGAGAAAATGAGAACTTATTCTCGTATATTTTAAAGATTTATTATAATGACTTTATATGGTTACTTATTTCTGTTTAGCCTACAATACAAGCATAAATTTATTACTTAGGTCACTCGTACATTTTATTTAGTAAGACAATAAATAGCAAGTGAAAACCTAGAGAGAGTAATCTGCTCTCAGCTGTTCTGAATAACCCGTTCATATATATTACTTAATTACATCTCTCCAACAATAACAATTCATCATTCATGCTTGCTCATTAAATATAATTTTTAATTTCTTCAGCAATTTTCTTTGTAAGTCATTTGAAAAACAGGAGGTATTTTCTTTTATAAAGAAGTATTAGAATTATTCAAAAATTATTATAGAGCATCTACACAACAAGCTTATTTATATCTTAGTTTCCTCTGTATTTATATAACATTATAATATTATGCAGAGAAAATTAACTATTCTCCAGGAGAGGTTGTGGAAAGAATTAGGAGTTCTCTCGGCAAATCAAAAGAATTCTAGTTTTAAAATATATTTCAATATAAAACATGGATGCTTTCAGAAAAAGGTATTCCCTGAGTTATTAAAACATAGAGTGCAGATGATAGATAACAGCAGGCATAGATTCACCAAAGTAAACAACCAAAACATAAGAAAATCTCATGCTGCTAACTAATGTCAGTGTCATACTGACAAGGTCAAAATTAATTTTAAAGCCTCCTACAATTTCTTAACAGAGAAAACATCAAGGAAATACATAAGTAAGCACATTACTCATATAGACACCTTTATAAACAGACACAAATACATGTCACAAGCATACACAGCTTTATCAGTTTTTATCTGAATAAATGCATAGTTCAATTTTAAAACTTGAAGGAGTTTTGCGGGTGTGTAAAGGTTTCACTATATAAAAAAAGCCTAAACAAGACATTGTAAGACAAGTACAGAGTTTTACTGTAACTTGGAATGTATTATTTATAGGTTTTTAATTAGAGCTACAAAGATGTCTGGTTCAAAAAGGAATCATTATATACAGTTCATACTGCATGATGAAAATAAGAAATGAAGATGTACATAAGCTAACCCGAGTATCAGAAACAGCCGAGGTACATCACACAAACCTTGAGTTTAATACAATCTACGTTTCAGCTGCATTGCTTCTGAGATATCACAGAAATCTCTATGCAAGTTATGTCCACGTAACGTTGTATTGTGTCACGCAGACACAGCCAAAGTGACCTATCAGATTATCTCATTCAACCTCTACTGACACAGGGTACGTAGCCGCCAGATACACAGCATACCTGGAATTAAACTGCTTTATAATGCTTAGCTGCCGAGCCAGGAATCCAATTCTGAGTAGATATACTCTAACTGTTCTTTGGTTGGAAGTGTTGAGCATTAGAAGGCCCATCCTTATGTGAGCAAATTAGTTTACAGTCTGTTAGTGATCAAGGCATCTCTTCAGCTGATGGGGCAACGAGCATCTCATGAGGTCATTTCCTTCCTTTTCTTGAAAACTACTTTCTGTTTGGAGTTTCAGGGGCAATACACAGAGTTAATCTCAGTCTAACAGCTCATCTGAAAGCTTCCACAGCTGCTCCATGATCACATGGAGGATCTGGGTAAGTTGAAAGGGATGGGGACAGCCATCACCCACCAAGCCTTTGAAGAGATCCCGCAAAAGGTCTCAGCTGGACAAAAGCAATAGCTAAGGGCTTTGCAAGCTTGGCCTCAGGTGCACAAGGTGGCCAGTAGCAATTTTGCAGGTATTTCTGCAGAACAATAACAGACCTGATCCAAGACCTTACAATCAACAGCAATAGCTAAGAAAAGGACAAGGTGCACATATATTCTCTACGCCCTTTTGGAGAGGCAATAACAGCAAGGAAGGCTGAAGCACAAAAAAGAAGAACACAACAGCAGCAGCTGTGCTGAAGGACATAAGGCTATTAGAAAATGAGGGCAAATGGCCTTCTTCAGTATTGATTTTATCCAGAGAGTAACATAAAGAATAAATGCGAAGCAAGACCTCCTGCATTACGATTCTTCATTGCATGGACAATTTTTGCAATGTTGTTAGACTGGAGAGAAGAACAGCTACCTGGACAAATTACAGCACAACATTTCTTCAGTGTTTAAGACCAAGTGCCTGTGCCACTCCTACAAAGATTTATGAATGGGAAGTTGTTCTTTGCTATCAAAGTTCTATCTGAGGAAACCAGAAGCATTATTAAAAAAAATCCACACAGACAAATGTACCATTGTCAAAAGATGTTCTGAAGGACAGAAGAAAATGTACTAATTAATTCAAGGAGAAATTTATGAAGAAACCTTACATTTTACATTAAAGGGACTAGTAATGAAGTTATTTGCAACTGCTACATTTCCAGGGAGCAAACTTCATTGCAAGTCTGGTAGGGAATTATAAAAACGAAGGGGCTCCGGTTTATTTCTTCAGCTGCAAACAAGTTACCACAGGATAAATGAGCACACTTCCCACAAGAGAGAAACCAAGAATTTTCATTTGCTTTCCAATGCCCAATTTGCCACAGAAAGACAACAGCAAAAAAATACACCAAGCCTGTCATGTTCTTCCACCTGCCTGAATATGCTCTGTAAAGGAGATGAGGGGAGAACCAGAAGAGCTGTCCCCTGTTCTGAACCACAGCCAGGCAAGATTAGGTTGTGCCTTTTTTCCTCTCGATCAGCTAAAAGTAATGCAGGAGACCTCTGCTAAGATCTCTGAAGGTGCAAAAAGCGGAATAAAAGATATTGCACAGGCTGAAAAGACAGAGAATGGGATGGAGGCAGTAAGTGAGCTGGGCAAAAGTCTTAGAAATCAGGATACACAATATTAACTTCCTGCAGAAAGACAGAGATTGAAAGAGCAGCATGGCAAAAGCACATGCCAAAGACCCAGCAAGTCTGGGGGGAAAAAAGGTTGTCAGAGCTGACAGAAGAGGGATGAGCTTACAACAAACCCAGCCAAGAGAAAACCATGGCATAAGCCAACTTTACATCAGTAGAAGTGAACAGAAAATGACAGATTTTAGAACACTGCAGTATGAAGAGCCAAGTGACGATAGAAGGAGGAAAGAGAAGGAAGACTTCTCAGTCAAGGTTAGCAGAGGATCGGTATGAAAAGGAAACACATTACTTTTTCCACCCATTTAAGACAGATCCACTGTTTTACAATGTGATGGTATTAGGAAGGCAAGAAAAGCTACACCTGGACAGTGGAAGTACAGTTATTTAAAGAGTGGAAAGAAGAGAAGTACTAGTCAGAATAGAAGGAAAAAAAACATCAGAAAAGAAAAATATAGGAGAACAAGTATGAACAAGAACAAAATACTTTACAGGGTTTGAAACTAGAGTAAGCAATTCCTGTAGACTAGGGTAGGGTATGAGGTGAGAAGGATGGAATCAAACAACGTTTTGAATATAATGTAAAGGCAGCATGAAAATTCTGGTCAAGTGACAAAGTGTCCTATCAACATTTGGTGAAGCACCGGCACAAATATGAGCTCCTTTTAGGTGTTGCATTCAAAAGTCAAAATGATGCTAATGACATGGTACCTTCTCTGAAAATGTGTAGGATTCTCAAAATCAGGACTTTCAGCAAGATAAACAGATGCTGGCATAAACAGAGGTGATACTCCGTGGAGCAAGCAAAAAAAAAATCAAAATCAACAAATTAAAAACAGCTACAGTTTAGGGAAACACATCATCAGTCCCCACTCCATACATGTCCAGTTAAACTTTGCATCAGCTCTACTCAGCTTCTGAGTAATAACCCTGTTGTCTTAAGTGCTGTTCGCCAGATGATACTATTACCTTCTGCTGCTGAAAAGTTAACTAAAACCAAAAGATTGATTTTTTATTTTTATTGCATACAATAAACAGGAAACCAAAAAAAAATCATTACACTAAATGCAGTAAGATACTCGCATCAGCAAACCTATAATTCTACACATTGTGTCTAAACCAAACAGCCTGAAAAAGAATATGAGGTTCTCCGGTCTGCAATGAAGAAGGTGTCAATGGAGGCTTGTGTCAGCACTTCTGCTGAGGCTCCAGACACCTCAGAAGAGTCATGATCTATTTACTATTCAAAGCCTGTCTTTGAAGAGCAATGGTTCTTGTTTCACAACTGGTGACAGTGCTGGTAGTCACCTTCACCTACAGGAGCTGATCACAAATTCCCAGGAAGTTTTCTCTCATTCCACCAGTAGGCTGGAAAATGAGACAGATGAATGCAGACATAATTGAAGTCCCTAAAGGCAGTATAGATCCTTCATCTGAACAAGATTAACTTCTGTCCCAGAACGTAAAACACTGCAAATACCAACCATCAGTTAATTCATGTCCTTGTGCATCAACTCCTGTTGTCCTATAGTTAACAAGCTGAGCAGAGGCCTGGGGTTCACTCTGGCAGGGCAAACTGTAAGCAGCCAACTACTAGACCTTGAAGCATTGACTCTCGCATAAAACGTCACATGCTTTAATGCAACTGAACAAAACTGTTGATTCATTAAGTGGATTTTGGATCTGATTTCTACCAAATAAGATGTCCTTCTGTTCACTCTTTCTGATTTTATGACATCAACAAACAGTATGGTTCCAGTTTTTACTATCTGCAGTCAATGAAGGATGCAAATCTGAGAAGTTTTTTTCTGTACAGAAGTGAATAATACTAATATTGTGAAATGCCCCTTTGCTCCATTTACATTTCAAAATTAAAGAGAGATAGGCTACGTCTTTCAGGCATCATTTTCCAGGCCCTGCAATTCACTGTTAAGACACAAGGACTATTGAGAAATAAGGGATGTCTAGAAGACTGCAAGACACAAAAAGAAAAACCTTTAACATTTGAAAGGACACATGACATTTTTTGAAGCAATAATTTTCAACAGTAGAGGAAGACTTGCATTCTTTGGAAAAGAAAAGTCTATTCTACTCTCAGGAGCATCATCTATTGAATATGATACTATTCACCTCGTAAAAGTAACTCGGGGGTCATGTAAAGTCACTCTGACCACAGCTGTTGGAAGAAAAAATAATAAATCTCTAAACAGCTGTGTTGCAATCAGATAAAAACAACTAAACTGAAAATGACTGAGGCAGCTGTTTTAAAAGAAATGTTTATTCATAGTTAACTGGTCTCATGCCACTGAACAGTTTAGATAGACTGCAGTTAAAACACATACCCACTCTACACATTCTTTTTAATTACACATGAACATGTTCACACAGAGGCAGGGAAAAATGCCAAGGGCTCCATTAACAATACCTGACATGACATTTCATCCTCCTAGAAAACGGGCTGGTAGCTCATGAGTGCTGTAGTCAGTCTAAAGGCAAAAAACTCCAAAAAAAACCCCCCCCAAGAAAAAACACCCAACAAAAAAACCCCAACACAATCAAAGAAAATCCAGAATTCCTGAAAACAGAAACTCGCTCCACATATAACTACTTTGATGGGGGGGGGGAAATCAGCAAATGCTTTTCTAGAGGAAAACACCGTTTATTCCAATTCATAGTGAGCAATAAGGATCAAAAAGTGGCTGACATTACTGTTTGGCTAAAGTGAAATACTTTTTCTGCCCAATAATCCTGTGAAGGCACATAGCAATAACAGATGCATAAACTAAAACAGAATGTAGTGGTTATCTCCTGGAGTTTAATTTTTCAGTGATTGTGCATGGCTCCAACTTTAGTTTATGCAAGATTTTAACAAGCTGGAACTATGAGAAATTAGGACACGAGAAAATTTATTTCACAATGAAATCCCTAAAGCGCTAAGCATTAATTTGCATTTTAGCAGAAATTCATCATCTGACCATGTCACAGATATCCCCCACCCACAGTTTCTCTCTTCTCTTTGCTGGGTATCTTTAGACCAGGAGTCTCAAGTGAAAAAAGTAGACATGGAGGCTATTGCTAAGGTTGGGCTGAAATGGAAAGACTGAAGCTAAAACTGCTGCTGGGATTGTTTTTTTCCATATGGTCGCTGCATATATGGCCTGAATCCCAAAAGGTTCCTGAGCAAACCCGATGCCTTTGTACTAGGCTTCTCTTAAGGACAGTTTGGAAAGGTAAAGACTGAAAAATGTAGTGCAGTGGGTTACAAAGGATTCTCCAAAACTCAGGGACATGTGTTGAGCATACTGACAGCAGCACTTACCTGAGAAGGCTGACACAAAACACAGTTCAAAATTTGATGAAGAGAACAAATTTTGCACATTCGTCAGTTTTCCCTCCTATATCTTCTCTCTCCGTAATTTTTCAGAAAAACAGTGGCTCTATAGTAGTTTTAATGATTTCTTCACTAAAATAATTTCTATTGCTTTTGGTACAAGCCAGCTGATTCCACAGCTGAAAAAAAAATAACAAAGAGCTTGCTTTTGATCCACTACTTATTTCATGAAAGGAAATACTTACCCTTTCAGTCACAACACAGGCATTGTTTTCCATGAAGTACCATGCCTTATTTGGCATCAAGACAACACTTGGCACTTTATCCAGAAGTACCAAAATTTACCTCATAGAACTGGCATGCACAAGTGTTATATATCCCACAATTATTTCAGTAAATACCAAGTCAACCTCATTAAACAGCATGCACAAGCACATCGTAATGAATTAGGCTAATGCCAGAATAAAAAAAAATAAACATACCCAATTGACACTTAAGGGAATTATTTAGTGGAAAAGAATGATGAAAAAGTAAAATACATACTTTGAGAATTTTTAAAGCAAAATCAGACACCTTTCTAAAAACCATGCTTTTGTTGAACTACAAATTATGGAACTGGTTAAAGAAAAATCAGAGTGAAATTCTCTGCCTCATGCTGTGGAAGAGTTTAATCGCCTCAATTCTTCCTAGCTCCATATGCTATGAATTTATGAATTTCAGATAAGTTAAGCATGTTTAACTTATCCTGGAAGAGACTGAAATGCTTGCAGGTATTAGCCCTAATACCTGAAGCCAGCTGGAGCTCAGGCAGTTGCTGTACCCATCTCAGAAGCTGCAATCACAAAGGCATCTGACAGAAAGAGCAGGCAAATTTCAGGTGGGCAACAGTGTAAGGATCCTGCAAAATTAGATTTTGGCATCTCTATATCCGAGTTTACAACAATCTTCCTGCTAAACATTCCCCAAAAGGTGAATTCAGCTCAGAACATTCATCTGCATCAAAAATCCTGCTGAGATGTTATGAAGTATACAGCACGTGTGTTTTTGTGCTATTGTGAAATACACAAAGGCAACTGTGCAGCATACTAAAAGTGGGGCTAATAATTTATTGACTGTATTTTGCCATGGTTACCTGGATTTCTAAACTGTGAGAAAGGAAGTATTTAGTTTGACGCTGCAGGAAACTTAGGAGAGTAATAGTCAATATTGATGAACTAGACTGAAGAAGAGTATTATGTGAGAACACTGGAAGCTGCTTTGGGAAGCCTAGTGCAAAAAAAAACCCCAAACCTGCTAAAGAATTTTTCGAAGAACTGACCTTTACTATTAATGGAAGCAGAATACAGCTATTCTGGAGGAACTGTGCAGTTTACTAGGATTTTCATTTCTGTCACTCGGAGTACCTTCAGCATAACTTTGCTGGAAAAGTCCTTTAAAAATAAACCAGTGTTTGCAACCCACTACAAAAAACAACTTAACTAGGTCTTCTATTTTCAACCATGATGTATAGTCCCACATGCACAAAAATTACTGCGGAATTGTTATTATTTCCCGTACTTCATATATCAGTTTAATGTCATTTATTCTGTGTAGATGAATAGGTAATTACACATTTCCAACTCATTTCTCAGCTAGGTTGCTCTCTAGTTTCTCTAAGTTATTTAGGCTGTTACTCATGCTTACTTTTGTAGAATAGCAGCAAACTGCTCAAGGTCAGCAATACAAGCATTCTGCAAGTGAGATTCAAAGTATTGGCACTGTAAGTAAAAGGTGCCACATTATTTACTGTGCAGTGTCATTGACAAATATTTTTTGAGTGAGTCAATTAAGAGCTCTGCACAGAGCAAGTGATCTCCCACCTGGAGAAAGAGCACACCTCCTTGGCCTGCCAGGAACCTTTACAAAAAGATTTTGCCAAAAGTATGGTTTGAAGCCCTTGGTAGAAACTATACTGAAATAGAAAGCTAACTTAAAAGTTACACCAGATTTCCAGACGCAGCACTGTACTAACATGGCTGCAGAACTTCCACACTACAACTGGTTTTCATCAGCCAGCACAGACTGAACATAGAGCCATCTGCCCCACTCCGTGCAGAAACACATATGGAGCTCTAGAAAATGAATTATTTGAGGGCAGAAGAATGGGAAGATAGTGAAGGTTAAGAAAAAAATCATTAAGCCACACAGATTCAGTTTCCCATGTCACGCTGTTGTTCTGAAAGTTGCAAAGACTATTTGGGAAACTCCCACAGCTTGTTCAAGAAGTATGGTTATGTATACACCAAACCCAGTCTGCATTGCTTCTAGAGAGACCTGGCAAAAGGCTTGCATGGAAACACAAACATGAGGAAACCATTACAGTAGTCAATTGCAGGCCTTGTATTACTTATAGTAAAGAAGAAAGTATCATTGCTTTAAGAACTAACTTACTTTCATTCTCCTAATAGCTACCGGTTCACTGACCACAGCTTGTGAAACAGCTTGCTTTTCAGTTTATAACCAGAATGTAATTCAAGTAGAGGTAATGTAAGATTTCATATGGAATGCTACAGCAATGACAATACAGGGAAAGTTTCTGTCCCCCATTTCCATCCTCACTGGTGACAGAGAAGATAGAGCTTCCCAGGGGGCTCTGGAGATCAGGTCAAGGTCTGCTGGATAAGCAGGAGCAGGCATTTGCCTAGAAGCTGCATAAAAGATCGGGAGAAAAAAATAAAAATATGTAGCGAGCCCCTCCATCCTACAGACTCCCTTCAAAGGCCCTAACAAAACCCTCAGCCTTTTGGAGGAAACAGAGCTGCCCTCAGCCTATCAAAATACCGGGATAGTAACAGTGCCACAGTGGTCACTTTACTCTGAACCCTGAGCCCTTCCCAGCTGCTGGTTGACCATTTGCTCCTCCTGATCCCTAGTCGTTCCACAAACAGGTTCTCTCCCTACTTGCTCTCCAACTTTCCCCTTTTGTTACTATTAGTACTGCCTCCATCCTAACGGGCCTTCCAAATTTGTGTCTTCTATGCAAAAGATAAATAATTAAATGGTAAAATTTAGAGACACGTGGAACCATCATGGTCATTCTCCTCCTCCTTACGCATTTTGCTCCCCATTTTCTTACTGTTTAGATGGTGAAAAGGTTGAAGACAAGGACCAGGTCCTTACCTCATGCAGACTGCAGCATAAAAGGGCTCTGATTATAATTGTGGCTTCTGTGCTACTATTAAGAAACAGTTCTTTTCTAAACAGGAATTTCTCATCTTAGACTCTTCCACATCTCAAAACAGCAACCCAAACTGAAGGCTGTTATTTTTCAAACTGTCGTCTTTTTCTTGACTGCTTTCTCACTATAAACACACTACCCTTTCCTCCCAAAAACATCCTTGAACCATCCTGCGTTGACGTTTAATATTTTATGATGGCTGTCCAGTGAATGGCATGTATGCACAAGATAACCATGACAACAAATAATTAGCAGTTTTTGGCTGGCTGAATGCCACCTGTGAAGAAAACAGCAATTTGTCTCCTTAGAAGAGACTAAGGAAAAGACTGAACGAGCTCTAAGACTTCTTGCATTAAACCATTATGTTCGTTCCCTACAGTGTAATTGCTTATTTAAACACATTAAGAGAACTCAGAGTTTCTGTACAGTAAACAGTGTCCCCCACACCCCCTCCCCTTTTAGCAGTAAACAGACAGTGTCCCCCACACCCCCTCCCCTTTTACGTGGCTTTAAAAATCAGCTGAAATAACGCAAAAGTAATTTGGGTGATAAGCCAGACCTATGTTTTATTTCTTTTTCAAACTAAACAGTTTCAGCTTTAAATGGTGACAAAAACTGAATTGGATTTTGCAATTTCTTAGATTGTCATCAGTTGCTTTTTCACTGTTGGGTCCTTTGTAGGCTTCTTTCATTTTGCCTGGACATGATTGAAAATTAACTGGAACACAAAATGGAAACATTCCTCTACTTTATTAGGAACATTTGCCTGTATTAGGTGGCAGTCTGCATTCCCTCTCCACCTGTTATCCCCATGTACTGAAGGTGGAGACAAAAACGCTTTTTGTTTCCATTTCAAGCAGGAACACAGCCCTTCTCCTACAAGGTGGTATCAATCCCTCATCTCCCCTCACTCTATTGCATAGCAAATATCTAGAAACCCACTCCCAAACCCCACCGGCTTGCGGAACCGACAGAAGGAGAGGGTCTGGGCAGCAACCCCCTGCTTGTGTATTGCTGTGATTCCTGTAGCTTATTCTGTCATGGACACAAGAACCACAAACATTTCTGCAAAATTAGGTTGAGATTTTTCAAAGCCATGTCAGAAATACCAGCAGAAAACCACATAACTGACTAAATTCTACAGGTCCTCCCTCTTATCATCTTCTCGTTCTGGAGGCCCAAACCCAGTGAGACCGTGCAGGGGCACAGTGAGATTGAGTAGGAGGAAAAACATACACTTAACACAGAACATTCCTGAAATTCTGCCTGCACTGGCCAACTCAAATTCATGGGATAAGTGGTTGCAAAGGGTGCAAACCAGCTGGACCCCTCCAAAGCTAATGCACATAAAAGCAGGAACCACCTTTGTCCACGGAGCCAGGACAGGCAGTCACTCCTCCACGCTGACAGCACAGCAGCACTAGCTGCCGTACAAGCCCTCCCCACCTCACCAAAGCGCTGAGAAATCAGTCACTCCATCTGAGAGAAATAAAAGGAACAGAAATTTTAGAGGATGTTTTTAAGTAGGTAAAGATTACGCTTCCCAAGATTTTCACTCCACTGTTAGGAAGTAATATCCCAGAGAAACCCAGTGATGTCTGCAATTCAGAGTTGGTAATTCCAGTTTCTCAGCAGCCATCACACCTACAGCATCACGTGCTTATAAGTTCTGGCACGTCAGCCACTTGGGGACTGTTCACAAGCCACATGTGGCTCTAGAGAGAAGCCACTTTCCCTAAACAGGAAGGCTAAGATTAGCTTCCTGCACCTAAAATGCCTGCCTCTCAGATGGATGGCATGCTTTAAGACACGAAAATGAAGAAAGAGGCCAAGTTACTATTTAAGCTCTCAAATCTCTTCTATGAACGGTACTGAAAAACATTACCTTTACATTGAAGAAAGATGTTACACGATGGCAATAATAAGATTGCCTTGAAATTGTGTGCAATACTGAGCAGCAGCAAATGGAAGAAGCAAGGCAGAGAAGTGAGAAGATGGGCAAATTTTTACTGAATACATAAACACTGAAAAGTGTTAATCAAGTGTGTTTCTCCCTCTATCAAGTTCATGGCATACAGTACAACATAGTGTGAAAGTTTTCACACTAAGTGCTCTTCATTGTGAAGAGTGAGCAGCAGATTGTTTCCAATGAGATCAGGATCTTGTTTGAAGCCTTTACATCTGACAACGTACCAGTCGGAGAGAACAAAATTACTCTTTCCATCCTCTCCCATATTTCCATACTTACCCATCCCCAAAGAAAGCCAGTCATTTTCAAAATGTTTCCAGCATTAGTGTACCTGATTCTTTTAAATAAGAAAATACATATGTATTAGTCACATAAAAAGCATTAAAGCTATACAAAAAATCTGCAAAATCTGCAGCAACCCATGCTTATTAGCATATCTGTGCCAGTTTAAGTGGATGCTATTGCTTTAGCTCGTCAAACACGTTTTCCATCAGCTATGCTTCTCCTATATTTCCAGTATAAAGCTCAATGACAGATACACGATGAAGAGTCTTGAAAAAGGACAGAACAAGCACTGATGCCTTGTCATCCATGATTTCATGCAGAAGCTTCCAGTCCTAAGTCCCCATTTGCATAAATTCAAAATTGTGAATACAGAAATTCTAAGAGTAACTCGCTCAAAAACCAGTTTTTCCCACTGCTGCTACTTTTCAGCTGCAAAACAGATGTTGTTATCCTCACCTATCTCACCATGGTCCTAAAGAAGATGTGCTCATTAACTCATGCATTCTAAAAAGTAGGCACAGATTATCCTGAAGTTCGTTTAAATATTTTTTTTTCCTTGAAAATTCCACTGAAAGTAAAAGACAAAATACAAAGGGAAGTAGTATACTGAACAATTCAAGGAGTTTTTCATTTAACTTTTTTCCCCCCCCTCTGAAAAGAGCATCCTCTAGCATTTCCAGATTGATTTTTGAGATGTCGATGAGGGGAGACAACTAACATCTAGACTTAATCCCATGAGTGCATTGTCTTACAAATAGCAGAACCTACAAGACAGGACAACAGGGGCAAAACCAGGCAGTATGAATCAAAGTATTAACCTGGCACAACAGGGATACAGCAAGGTAACTAAACATGCCCTGAGCACAGACAGCAGCTTTTTTGGCTGCTAGTCCTGAGATGGTGTCAGTTTTTGATAGCTCATGCTATGAAACATATCAGTGCTTCAGAGGTCGTCATGGCTGGCCTCATTCTGTTTTGCTGCAGCTTGGCTAGACAACAGTCAGGAATCCCTATACCAGTTTTCTTTCAACTCTGTTACCCTTTCACTTACCCAACACAGCCTGTTTAATGCAGACTTCACAGGATCAAATGTACCTGTCTATATGGTGACATTTAAATTATAAGGGGCTTGCTACTGTTAAAATTATATTCGTGCTAGACTACAGAAGTACTCAATCAACTGCTTTCAGAGTATACTCTTACAACCCTATTAAAGACTAAATACTTTGGAAAGAGAAGTATGTTTTATATTATATCGGTTTACTTTGAGGCCAGTAAACTGCATATAATAGCATTCGATGCAGATCTCAGAAGAAACGACTTCACTACAAGCTCTGAAATACATCACCTACAATATTCTGCACTACCTTTGAATCTGTCAATCATGGAGCATCTCTGCTGGTTGGTTATATTGTATACAAGTGAGAGTGGTTCAGAAGTTACAGCATGAGACTACAAATTGACCCTTCTTGGGTCTATTCCCAGCTTTATTTGTGATTTGCAATGAAACAAGTAGTACTACAGCAACTGTAAACTACTCTACCCAAGACCTAGAGTACAGAGACTGAGCAAGGTACCCCAAATTGTGGAGCACTGAGAATTGTAACAAAACCAGAATTTAGGTATCCTGGCTATTGGTTACCATGTAAGTTGAAGTCAAACACATTGAAATGTGCATCTTGTTACAGCAGTACAGAGACCTTTATCAATGGCAACTTTACAACACTATGGTAGAAAATTACTAAATCCTATGCATGTGTTCTACTCAGTTGTAAGACAGCAAGTAGCATCCTACATTTTACATTAATGTAGATAGAATGCAAATTTGTTCATCATTTTAACCTTTTCTGGTGTCGTCCACTACTTTGCCTCTGTTTTGATTGCAAACTAGATTGGTTTTATTACTACCACATCAGCTCTAAGCTTCCTCTTGCTGACCAGTCCTCTTGTCACTCCTATATTCCCCGATTCTCAGACCCTTAATGTCTACTGCCTATTCCCTGTTACTTTAGGCTTTCTATGTTCTGCTGCCATTTTTCCTTCCTCTATTCTCCTAGAAGGACATCTGCCGTATTTCCATTTCTCTGTGCCCTACCACCTCTGTCTGAAAGTCCAATCTTTCAAACACAGGTTAGTGCTAGTAGACTAAAGATGGCAACTAACTAGTTCAAAACTGTGACATTTAAGCTCAGATAATTGTTGTGAAGATTAATCTCCTGTTCCACAAATAAACAAGTCACACTTCATTTTCACTTTGGTTTCAGTTGACTTTGCTACCATTACTGCATTTGGCAGCTAAGACAAAATGCTGACTTTTTTTGTAAATTTTCTATGGAATGAAGTAAGTAGTGCCATGGAAGCACTCAGAGAAGATCAGACTTTGGTAATATTAACTCAGTAATATTAAATATGCTTATGTCCACAAAGGCAATAATGCCATATGTCATGTTACCAGAAATAAATTATGCAACTATTTATCCAATATACAGAAACTTTACTTGAAAAGATGGTTTCAGCCTGATATATTACAGATGCAGTTTGAATTTGTCAAGTCATTCAGCTGGAAAAATAATCATAATGGTATACTGACATGCTCTTCTTGCTTTGTCTGCCTTTGGCCTTATAGGTCCATATCCTACTCATGAGGATTTGAGAAAAACAAGTACTCCATTTCCTCTCCATGAATGGATTTGAACCCACATGTCTCCCAATCACCAGAGAAAAGCTTCTGTCAGTTCAAGTATCTGTCCTGAACCAGCAGGTAGTGGATTAAGCACTGAATTTCCACACTATCCTGAGGTGGGTCCTTGTTAGGTCTGCTGTGAGAATTATTCTGCTTTGCAAAAAAACATTTCTACGTGGAAAAAAAAAAGTGTCATTTGACTTAGGGAAGCCAGAATAGAAAGGAGGATCCCTATCACGTGCTCATATCAATAAGTAACCATACATTGCTGAATATGTACTCAGATTTTCTTTTTCTTTCTATACATGTTTCCATGGTCATTTCTACAAGAAAAAACCCTCCTTAGCAGATTTGTATTACCCCAGTCACACCCTGTAATGGCATCTCTCTGAGGCAGACTAATGAGCTCTACTTCCTGCCTGTAGCATATTAGGTCATCCTTCCCCCGATAGCCCTGCTCTCTAGTCACAAAGGGCACTTCAGACAGACAGCAAGAGGGACAAATCTCTTCTCCAGTCAATCTATATTAAGGGGCTTACACTGCAAAGCAAAGGAAGTGTGGAAAGAGGATACAAATAGATTAATATCATTACAGCTTGTAAATGATCCTAGGAAATTAAAAACAGCCTGCTTGAAGAACATGGAAACTGATGTGCTATAGGCATCCTCCACAGATCTCACCATAGTAACCAGAATAGCCAAAATGTCTGTATCTGTTAGGTATAAGCATTTATATCTGAAAATATTTTCCTCCATTTCTATAACACATAATTTTGCAATTGGGTGAAGGACATCTAAAGGCAGAAAAATAATAATCAAAAACTAAAGAAAATGTCTTTTTTTATACAGAGAAAAGAAGAGGGAGAGAAAAAGATTCACACATTAAGGCCTTCTTGCTACAGAGGTATCTTAACAGACAAAAAAGCTACTCTGAACAATGTACATCTTGCATTCCATCACAGATTATAGATATTTCTGTATCTGTGTGTAATGAGATCATTTATTTTGGTAGATATTAACACTAGCAAAAACACTTGTCTATATTTAGATACTACACTGAAACACTATTTCCCCAAAGTTCTTGTACTTGAAATGTACATGAATAATCAACAGCCAGTAGCCAAAATAAACAAACAGATAAGTTACAATGAATACACAAGTGAATACAGTTCTGATTTTTTTTTCCTTCTTTTCAAGCTTTATGGTAAGTTTTCATTATAGACCAAGTTGAGCAGGTAAGTATGATACCTGCTGTGTTTGCACTCTATGTTGAACACAGAGTACACTTTAAGCTCACTTTGGAAGGTCGAGCTTCAATCACATCCTCCATCTTGCATCTTTCTGGCAGCTCGTGCAGATTATTTTGCCGATACCACCATGTCAAAGGGACCAGGCTTCCATCTGTATGTTCCTCTAATATACTTTGAATTCCTCCAAAAAAACCGCTCTATTTTTTATTTACAGTTTTTTGGTTGTACTAAAGCTAGCAAATGTACACTAGCAGCTGTACAACAGTCCTGTGCTACAAAGCATAGAAAGGATCACCCTCTTGGTGTCAGAGGAGGGGAACAAACCCCAGGGACCATCATCAGGCTTCCCGGCTGTTACAGCAGATGAGAACGCTTGCACATTAGAAACACCATGCTGAGGGCTGAGATCAACGCAAGCCCCTCTGGCCACATCTTGCCTGAAGGTAGCTAGCACTGTGGCCCTATGTAGGTATGCAACTCAAAACGTAGCATGTTTGCATAAAGGAGTACTATAGTCCAGCTAAGACATTTTGCAGTTAAAGTGTTTTTATACGCCTGGAGTTTTATCCTAAATTTCAGCTGAAATGGAACGGACCTTTCTTGCTTCTGCATAAGTGTGCAGACTTTGTAATTTTTCACAACATAATTCATGACAAAATAGGCTGCCAGCACTGCCATTTTGTGCTGCCACAGAAGACTTTGCTGAGATAGCCATTAGTGCTAATGCTTATCCTGGCAATGGATCATGCTACTGAATAAATTTGCTTGCTGTAATTATTTGAATTACTTAAAATTAGTGAAGTGCCAATCATTTGTTCAGCAGGGAGATGCATACATTTTTCTAGCAAAAATCAAAGCAGAGTTGTCACAGTCAACCAAAATGGATTCATGTCTTTAAATTCCTCTTAGGCTTACAAAACATTTAAAATTAAAAGCCACATGGGCCTTAGTTAACTAGTCATTTAAGAAAAGTTCTAAGGGGTGTGGCTTTAAAATAATGATTATGAAATAAACTCTTATGAGAAAGAATGAACATACAGCAAAATTGTAAACAAAGATGCGCAAGTACACAACTCACCTATTTCCCCAAAACTACTATAATTCACTTAGCACTATTCAGATATTCAACAACCATTGGTAAATACTAAAAATGTAACACCTGGAAAGAGTGGCTAAGTTTTGTGCTATGGTTACCACCTTTCATTACAGCCTGCATTGCCTCAGATGCACACCCTCCCCCTACGAAGCAACGGAAGTGTTGGAGATAAGTCAAAAATGTAAATCCTCACCGGATGAACTATCAGCTGAGTTTAAACTCACTGTTGTTATACACCCTCATATCATGTTTGCAAGTCGTAAGAGGTCCTGGCTGTAAGCAAGCTACTATTTCCTGGGTGTTTATAGAATCAAAAACTGCAAGGGAAAACCCACAGATTTCTCAGCATACAGTGAGTGGCTGTTGCTATATTCATAGCAGTTGTTGAATTCTCACTTTTAACTTTAATGGACAGTTCAGATACGAAGGCACATAAATATTGCAGCATAATAATTGTAAAGCGTTTCACTGACCCTATTAATTTCAAATGAGCACAACTATAAACAGGAAATGAAAGTATAATTACAGTGATTGTTAAATGGATATAAAATCCCACATCTTCATTTCCAGGTATTTAATACTTTAGGAACAACTACAGCTTGCCTTGAAAGGCTGTACCCTTACAGGACCTTGTCTCTAGTTTTACGACTACTTGTTTCAGGATACCCCCACAATTTGGGCAGCAAATGCTAGTAGTAAGGCACCAACCCTTGTGTGCCTTGTAGATTTGGTAGCTATTTATACCCATTCAGAACAAGTATGAAGGAAATGAATAGCAAATTTGGGTTTGGAAGCAGTATGTATCCACTTTTCACTGCAATAAATATAGACAAAGAAAGGCAATGACATGTCAGATTTAGATTTCAAGGCAGATGCCCCAAATCTCCTCTTTCTCCCCTCCCTCCCCATATCATTGATCACATTCTTCTCAACTTGGATTTTTTGCAAGCACAAACTTGTTAACAGGTTCCATTCAATTCAGGTGAAGTGCAAAGGTCCCACAAAACCTCAAAACCCTACAAATCACAAAAGCTTCAGATACTAACACTGAAGCTGGAAGAGAAAACATGAAATGTTGCATCTTAGGTTATATCTCATATATATTACCAAAAGCGTATTTTTTTGCCTCAGTGGCACAAGTATAAAACTGTTGTAGACAACAACCATTTAAAGTCATTCTGTAAGCTGTAGATATTACAATCACTTTCATGCTGTAATGGTACTCACACTTCTCTTTTGGCAATGGAAGTATGACAGTTACCTGAGGTTGGGATTTGGTAATGCTTTATTATGGGAAACAATGCAGTTGGATGCAGATAAGGACTCAGTTCTTCCATACTTCCCTCCCAATCCATTGATTTCCATGAACAATACACTTCTCAAAGACTGAAGCGAAGTTTGAAATCCAGGTGCCTGCTCCATCCCATGTTTGTTGTTTTTCTCTTTTTTTTTTTCCTCTAGGAAGCAAAACAAGGACAGCTTGCCTATCTCTCCTGTTGAATCAGTTAGAATAGTAGTTCTGCATTTCTTTTATTCTTGATGGTGTAATACTCACATATTCTAGACATGGGTTCTTGGTTGGGGATAAAGACACATTTTTCCTTTAAATTATGTGTTAAAGGACTAAAGGAGTGATGTGTTTATTTGCATCGTACTATCATTATACGAAAACCTGACCTTAGAAGAAATGTATAATAATAGTATTGAGTGAATAAGATGACATTTGCTTATTTTTTGGACCACTTTAATTTCTGCATTAGTGACTAAACCCAAGCAGTGTACAATATGAATCAAGATATGATTCATTCTGCCATGAATTAATACGCATTAACGTAATAAAAAAATCTAAAGGTTACTTAAAAATCCCACCAGGGTGTACATGTTCCAAGGATAAAATGCATCAGACTACGTAAAATTTCAAGACAGTGTCAGTCCTGCAACGCGATTGTTTTCAGCTCTTCATGACTTTGATTTAGACACAAGGGCTGAGTGCCTGCTAATGCTTCATATGGCTATTCTGCACATTGGTTGTATGGAAACAGTAATTCTGACCGGGAAAGAAGTCAGGATTTCTCTATCCGATCCCCTCAAGGTTTGATCCAAATCAGTAGCATAGCACAGCGTGTTTGGATCCTCATGCATGGAATGCTATTGGCTCCCACGTTCAGCCAACAGCCAGCACGGGACCCACATTTGTCTTCATGGGGCCTGGCTTCCCCTTACTCAATCCTCCTACACTATTCAGTAGCTTACCACTACCCGTCTCATCAAAAACAATGGAAATACTCCTCAAACATTTTGATATAGCATCACCTTTACAGTTTAACAGTTGTAAGCAATTCAGCACAAGGTGGCATCATTTTAAATACCAACACTAGGGAGAGACCACAATGCAACCAAGGTTGAACTTGCACTCTACCTAACCCTAACAGCCCTCATCAATCTCAGTATAAACTACAGGCTCATTTACTAGTGTCATTAATGCAGCATCAGGAAGTGATTTACTTAGGAAATACGAGAAAATAATGCAAAAGGCTGTTCTTTTCTGTACAGTCCTGAATGAAGTGGCCACTTATATCCTTAGTCTCTAATTAACCTGCAGAATCAATCGATTTTTTCAGTTTCATTTCATTACACATTCAGCTTATAAAGTGGGAACAGTTCAGATATGCAATCCTTAGCGTAGGTTTTTTGTTTTTGTTTTGTTGGTTTTTTTTTTTTTTACATACACTTTATAGATATGCTTAAATATCCAGGCCTTTAAGACACTATCTTTTCTGCTGAAATGCAGACCCCAGTAATGAGATGAAAAGTAAAACACTTACAAGACCACATGTAATAATGGTGGAATACTTAAAAAAAAAGTTGCTAAAATTCCTGAAAAGAAAGATCAAGCCAACACTATGACCGATTCTTTCAGCCTCCTCTATCCTGTACGTGACTATATCTTAACTACAGCAGAGATCTTGATTCAGTTTATGAGACAGATGACTGGTACAACCGAGTAAGGGGAGAGAGTTACTCCAGGGATGGAAGCCGCTGTGAGAAGAGGCTTTTCAGAACATTCCGTCATGCTCTTCCCAACAGACTGAGCACAGATACTCCTTAGCTCCAGATGGACGTATCACACATTTTCAGAAATAAAGACATAAAGTGAAAATATGTTCCAAATAGCTACTTTCTCTCTTCCCTTCCCCCATGCTCTAATTATAAATCCATTGCTAGTTTTGTTGGATTTATCTCTGCATGCACTCTGCAGTATGCCTATCATTATGAATGGCAAAGAACTGCATAATGGCATTGTTAATAATCATTCACAGAAGTGTGCTGTAATGCATTTAAAAAACCACACAGGCTAAGTCGGGCTAAACAAGTAGCCTGATTTTAAGACTGCTGAACAGACAAGCAACTCCCACTCTTCAGTGAAGCTGCTGAGTGCTCAACACTTGAGAATCAGAGCACTCCATAATCTCTGCTCCGAGTTTGCCTTCTGAAAACTTTGGCTTTAGACAGAAGTCTATTCAATACTAATCCCTGCCATGGGAGTGAAATAAACACAGTTTTTGGTAGCAGTCTGGACTACTCTAGCTTTGCACTAGTTATGGAGCTTTGACTTGAAATATGATGGCAGGTGTAAGGGGCAAAGGTTTGTGTGCTCACTTTCAACAACCTGTGTTACAGACCTGGATTCTGTCCATGTTCCCCTACATCATATTAAGGTAACCTTTGGAAAAAATATTGTATACCCTTGTTTCACGAGACCTCTTGACTGCATCCCTTTAAGTTCTAAACCTTAAACAGTAGTTAATAGTCTTTTTTGACATTTTGCACCACAGCTCCAAGCCCCTCATAGATTAACATTTTGTGGCCTATTTTAGAATGAGTCCTGTCCCTCCCAGCTGTGAAATAGCTTCAAGCAGAAGTAGCAAACATCAGAAAACAAAACAGTAACTGCATTTGATATAAAGCCCTCAAACTACATTTTACAATCTCACAGGCGAGTGTTATTGTGTATTTATTGTCTAGATTTTAAGTTGCAATTAAAGAGATTATATTCTGTATAACAGGAAAATGCACAAGTTAAAGTATTGTGGGTTTTTTCTCATCTTTCCGGCACTCCTGATTAGGCTGACTGTACAAACACCCCAAAATATTTTATGTGCCTATCTAAATTCCCTTTCTTATTTCCAAACTCAGGAGAACTTCTGAAAAATGAACCAACAAAAAAGATGACATGTACCTGCTCATTCATGTTTCAGACAGGAGCACGAACTCCTGTTTTTATGAACTTTTGCTCACTGAAAGTCAGTAGTATTGTCAAGATAAATATGAAACCAGTAAAATAATGCCATTTTCTTCTGGAGTCATTTTATAAAACCAAGTTCTCCAAAAAACCAAAGCACAGCAACCCTACATAAAGCTTGAATGACTACAAAGAAGAAATGCTGACATTAGTAATTCAAAGTAGTCACACTGTTTACTGAAATTTGCTGTCCTTTCAGGTTGCCCTACAGAGACTTAGACAAGATGAGAAAAGGACATTATTTCAGGACCACCAAGATTGGGATCAATTGCAACCTTGTCATTTTGATTTCTCAGTGTACTCACAGTAAATTCAAAAGGTGAGACAAAGACCTAAGATGCAATACACATTTATTCCTGAACTTGCTGTAAGCCATTTTATTATTGTGAATATTTTTTTATATATACTTTAAGCCTCAGATAATACTATAATGTAGCAAACTGATCTAGCAGATCTATTGGTGTCTTAAGATATGACTGCGGGGAAAAAAAGGACTGTAAGGGATACAGTGACCATTCTTTACCCACATCCTTCGCAGATTTCCCCTTCTATTTCGGAGTACACTCCAAAGCAAATAGTAGAATTTAAAGCATATGCAAGACCCAAGAAGGAAAAGCAATAACAAAAGCAGGGAGGTGAGCACTACGAGAACAGAGGGCTCTTGTCCATCTGCCCCATCCTACTACCAAACCCCATCCCCAATTCCCCCTCACCCAACTCCCCCCCCACCTGCTGCAGGAAAATGCCACTGTTTTAAAACAGTTCTTGGTAATTTTAATAAATGATGGACTCTTTAAAAGGCACACGGATAAGGGTAGCTGGCTAGTGCTTATTGCTCCTTTTCCACACTGCTCTTGACAGCAGCTGGAGTCACAGCCATCGGGCTTGCAGATCAGAAAATCACCACTCTTCCTCCACTGCATGGCCTGCCAAAACATGGCGTGGCATGTCTCCTCCAGTGTTTTTAAGATTTGAGCTAGATTGACTCTCTTTTTAAAGGCAGCCAGCTTGCCTGCCTCATACTCAAACTTGTCTAGATCTCTAGCCTCCTTTTTCTTACTGCCATCAACATTTGTTGGTATGCACTGGAAGTAATCTACCAGCATCAAGTAGATAGGTCCCCTTCATTAAATATAATCTCCAGAAAATGAGCCATGTTTAGCCCTAGTTTACAATTAGGTGTTGTAAATATAATGCTTTGTAATCTGCTGATAAAAACACCCACTCCAGAGATTAGGCAGAATCTGCACTGCCTTCCTCTCACTCTCAGAGTTTCCACTACAGAGAATAGTTTGATGCTGCAGCCCGCAGAAGCTCTTCCTGTCAAGGTCATCGCAAAGGGCTGCTGACTGCCCCTCCAAACTGACCCTGCCTGCTTTGCATTTAATTTGACATTGGGGTCAGTTCTGCCACAATGGATCTTCCTTACAAATACGTACGTATGTGTATAGAAGTGAAAAACAGAGTGATGAGCCACATCTTAATTTTGTTTTCAAGATCTTATTGTAGCCAACACCTAAAAGCAGAACTGTGAGTATAGAAGTCAGAAAGGCTAGCTGTACAGCTCAGAGTGAAACATTTCATTGTAAAGACATCTCATTTAACAGAACTGCAGATTTTCACATGATTGAAAAGCCTGAGAATTGAGAAGGAATAGGAAGGACACCATTCTCTGTTAAATATGTATGTTCGTGTAATACAAAGGAAAGGAGAAGACATGGAGAGAGAGGAAATCCCTGTATTCGTAAGTCAAGCCATGGATATAACAAAGATGCCTGGAAAGGGTAAGGTAAATAGAGTATTTGTAGTCATGGGCTCCTGCTTGATAGCCAACTTAATAGGAAAAACAGGTAACACAAGCATGCAGTTAAAGTCATGAAATGGCATAGACGTAGTATTGGGAATAAATACAAAGGTTTGGCAGAATGAGAGAAAATTTAAGGTAGAAGCAAATAACTTTTCAGTTTTGTTTCATTTGGATTCTCTTTTGGTTTGTTGTTGGTTTCTTTTTTATAAACAAAACGCTAGGGGGCAATGCAGAAGGAATCTGCATCCTGCATAATACCCAAGCTGGGACTGTTTTACAATATTGTTCATGCAGCACACACGGACTCTTATTTCTAGGGCTTGGGAACTTTTTAAAGAAAATTTCAAATCTCTCTCCTGAAAGACAATTTTTAGTGTTTCCAGACAGATTTCCCTCCCCCCCCCAATAGTAAATTGCCAGTAATACAGTAACGCTAACAGGCTCAGCATAAATCTGGTTAGTCTAGCACTTACATGGCTAGTCAAACTGATTGGTACATTTGAGAACTGGGTGAAACAAAGTTTGTCGTTCTTGAGTTTAACTATACTCCTAAATTCAATAAAAGAAGTTATGCTCCTGTTTAAGAGTTACCCTGAACAGTCAGTCTTGGATTTTCTGTTCAATTTCTGTTTAATAGCATCATAAATTAGAATGTTTCAGGCCATTATTCCATTTTCAAAAGTTCAGCTTTCAGTCAAATCACCTACAGGCCTTACTGCAAATACAATACTTCATTATTCTGTATAGTTTCATCAATACCTGTGGATGAACAGACATCCTGTTTGGTTTTATTTTAATTGCCAGCAGTTGATCTTCAAATACTTTCATTTGAGTTAAGTTGCTGAGTTTATTGCATTACTAAGTATGAGGTTCCATAACAAATCTTTAAGTTTTTAAAACGTCCTCACAATTTTCACATTTTTAGGGTATTTCTCTCATACTGTATATCTAAAAAAAAAAAGCTGGCTGCTGAAATCTGCTTTAAGAACAAGATTGTGAACACCTTATTTAACACAAATTTGCTATAGCTGCTTTGAAACCTTTTCTCTCAAATACTTTGCTAGCAGGCGATTGCAATACTCTGTAAGCCATTTTATTATTGTGAATATTTTTTTATATATACTTTAAGCCTCAGATAATACTATAATGTAGCAAACTGATCTAGCAGATCTATTGGTGTCTTAAGATATGACTGCGGGGAAAAAAAGGACTGTAAGGGATACAGTGACCATTCTTTACCCACATCCTTCGCAGATTTCCCCTTCTATTTCGGAGTACACTACAAAGCAAATAGTAGAATTTAAAGCATATGCAAGACCCAAGAAGGAAAAGCAATAACAAAAGCAGGGAGGTGAGCACTACGAGAACAGAGGGCTCTTGTCCATCTGCCCCATCCTACTACCAAACCCCATCCCCAATTCCCCCTCACCCAACTCCCCCCCCACCTGCTGCAGGAAAATGCCACTGTTTTAAAACAGTTCTTGGTAATTTTAATAAATGATGGACTCTTTAAAAGGCACACGGATAAGGGTAGCTGGCTAGTGCTTATTGCTCCTTTTCCACACTGCTCTTGACAGCAGCTGGAGTCACAGCCATCGGGCTTGCAGATCAGAAAATCACCACTCTTCCTCTACTGCATGGCCTGCCAAAACATGGCGTGGCATGTCTCCTCCAGTGTTTTTAAGATTTGAGCTAGATTGACTCTCTTTTTAAAGGCAGCCAGCTTGCCTGCCTCATACTCAAACTTGTCTAGATCTCTAGCCTCCTTTTTCTTACTGCCATCAACATTTGTTGGTATGCACTGGAAGTAATCTACCAGCATCAAGTAGATAGGTCCCCTTCATTAAATATAATCTCCAGAAAATGAGCCATGTTTAGCCCTAGTTTACAATTAGGTGTTGTAAATATAATGCTTTGTAATCTGCTGATAAAAACACCCACTCCAGAGATTAGGCAGAATCTGCACTGCCTTCCTCTCACTCTCAGAGTTTCCACTACAGAGAATAGTTTGATGCTGCAGCCCGCAGAAGCTCTTCCTGTCAAGGTCATCGCAAAGGGCTGCTGACTGCCCCTCCAAACTGACCCTGCCTGCTTTGCATTTAATTTGACATTGGGGTCAGTTCTGCCACAATGGATCTTCCTTACAAATACGTACGTATGTGTATAGAAGTGAAAAACAGAGTGATGAGCCACATCTTAATTTTGTTTTCAAGATCTTATTGTAGCCAACACCTAAAAGCAGAACTGTGAGTATAGAAGTCAGAAAGGCTGGCTGTACAGCTCAGAGTGAAACATTTCATTGTAAAGACATCTCATTTAACAGAACTGCAGATTTTCACATGATTGAAAAGCCTGAGAATTGAGAAGGAATAGGAAGGACACCATTCTCTGTTAAATATGTATGTTCGTGTAATACAAAGGAAAGGAGAAGACATGGAGAGAGAGGAAATCCCTGTATTCGTAAGTCAAGCCATGGATATAACAAAGATGCCTGGAAAGGGTAAGGTAAATAGAGTATTTGTAGTCATGGGCTCCTGCTTGATAGCCAACTTAATAGGAAAAACAGGTAACACAAGCATGCAGTTAAAGTCATGAAATGGCATAGACGTAGCATTGGGAATAAATACAAAGGTTTGGCAGAATGAGAGAAAATTTAAGGTAGAAGCAAATAACTTTTCAGTTTTGTTTCATTTGGATTCTCTTTTGGTTTGTTGTTGGTTTCTTTTTTATAAACAAAACGCTAGGGGGCAATGCAGAAGGAATCTGCATCCTGCATAATACCCAAGCTGGGACTGTTTTACAATATTGTTCATGCAGCACACACGGACTCTTATTTCTAGGGCTTGGGAACTTTTTAAAGAAAATTTCAAATCTCTCTCCTGAAAGACAATTTTTAGTGTTTCCAGACAGATTTCCCTCCCCCCCCCAATAGTAAATTGCCAGTAATACAGTAACGCTAACAGGCTCAGCATAAATCTGGTTAGTCTAGCACTTACATGGCTAGTCAAACTGATTGGTACATTTGAGAACTGGGTGAAACAAAGTTTGTCGTTCTTGAGTTTAACTATACTCCTAAATTCAATAAAAGAAGTTATGCTCCTGTTTAAGAGTTACCCTGAACAGTCAGTCTTGGATTTTCTGTTCAATTTCTGTTTAATAGCATCATAAATTAGAATGTTTCAGGCCATTATTCCATTTTCAAAAGTTCAGCTTTCAGTCAAATCACCTACAGGCCTTACTGCAAATACAATACTTCATTATTCTGTATAGTTTCATCAATACCTGTGGATGAACAGACATCCTGTTTGGTTTTATTTTAATTGCCAGCAGTTGATCTTCAAATACTTTCATTTGAGTTAAGTTGCTGAGTTTATTGCATTACTAAGTATGAGGTTCCATAACAAATCTTTAAGTTTTTAAAACGTCCTCACAATTTTCACATTTTTAGGGTATTTCTCTCATACTGTATATCTAAAAAAAAAAAGCTGGCTGCTGAAATCTGCTTTAAGAACAAGATTGTGAACACCTTATTTAACACAAATTTGCTATAGCTGCTTTGAAACCTTTTCTCTCAAATACTTTGCTAGCAGGCGATTGCAATACTACCACAGTAAGCACCACCCTTACATTACCTTTTATCTTCCTGTTAAAATATCAGTAAAATAAGCAGGTTTGGATTAGGTAACTCAAACTATATTTTGATTCAGATCCATATCCTCATTGTTATACACATTAGCTGTCTGTTGTCTGTTACTTACAACTATCACTATCCTTATCCTCACAGTACTTCTATTCTCTCTTTAAAAAAAGGCCAGTAATGTCTTTATATGCTCCATGGACACATTCTAAAATAATGTATGTCTATTTTCAACTGGGACTGTCCCTCTCCATATGAGGCACATTTTAGATACATGATAGAATGACTCCTCTGGCTATAAAAGCAAAGCTACTTACTGATTTCACCTGCCTAGGAAATATTCTTCCTATTTTTACCTTCCAAAACTATTTCAGCTGATGTTTCTAATGACAGAAAATTGTTTCTTACCAGGTGGCAAGGAAATGCCAGGAAGTTGTATGTAACTGGTGTGGAAGGGGCTCATAACAAGAAGGGACACAGTGTAGCATAAGTAGTAATGAAGGGAAAGAGGTTAATTGCTTCCATTGTCACTTGTACTCATCAGTTCATTCATTCTTTTGAAGGAGCTGTACAAGAATTATGTAATGAACACATATGAAGAGCATGAAATTTTCCAAACTAAACTTGTTTGAAAACTGAATGTTGGACAAAAAAATTGATGTAAGAAACCACTCTGTACCAAACAGGCTTAAATCCGTGGTGCCTGGATGACCGAAATAGCTGGATCCTACCATGGTTTAGGGTGGACTGGCATCCCCATATTTTGATTTCTGTATAATAAAAGGACACTTAAATAAAGCCCCTCTCTGGGGTGTGTCCTTCAGACTCAGTAGAGTATGAGTGGAACCAGCTGCCAGAATTAAAGACCATCTTTTATAATAAATTTTCGGCTGGAAAACCATTCAAAGTGACACTACTCTATTTGCTAAGGCTTTCTCCTGTGATAACTCCACATTGGCACTCTACTGCAAATATTAATTACTAATTAGTAATAATACTGCCTCCCAACCACACACAACAGTAAGTAAATGGAATTACAGGGCTGTTTAGGGGGAAAGGGGGGGAAAAAAAAGTCCTCTGCATCACTTGCATAGCATTAGCCCCACCTGACTAGGGTACATGTGAATCCTACAGCACTCTGCCTGAGGCTTGTATATTCTGCATTTACATTTTTCACATAGAGCTGAGATTTTTCCTGAAGATGGCCATCTCCATCAGGATAAATTTCATCCTCACCACATATAATGCCTCCTGTTCTAGAGTGTTTTAACAAACATTATTTATTCTCAGAGCCTGCAAGATCAGTATATCCATATGCTTTTAATATGCAAACAAGTCCAGGCACAGCCCCAGCCAAAGGTACCCAGCAAGAAAAAGCTGGAAACCAGCAGAAGGGGGCAAACGTCCTGTCCCTGTTCCTGCCCAAGGAAATGCAACCCTGAACAGATCTTCTGCAAATCCCACTTCCTCCACCACCTCCTCCTTTCCCAGATTCTCCCATTCACTCCCTGATACAGACTCCAAGATAATTACAAATTCCCAGCACACTAGAATCATTCCGATTAACAGGGTCTTATCAATACTGTGAATCCTACATATGTTCAGGACCTCTTTGGAAAGATTCTTACTTTCTAGTTTAGATACCGACTAACAGAAATAAGTGATGCGACCTTGATTAAAAGCATCAACCACCCCTTGACTAAGAGGATCTCCTTAAAAACACCATTAGGGGAAATCACACAAATACCAGGTAGTACAGCAAAACTGTTAGTGTTCTTTTTAACTTTTGTTTTTCATATTTAAGAAAAAACAAAAATCAATAAAATTTTTCACTACAGATTATTCCATGAATGACGCATCCAAAAAGAGAAGAGAAGGAGGAACACGGCTTGCAGTGATCTGTTCATTTTGATGTCGATAAGCTTACATCAAACTAGAAGAAAGGCCACACACACCCACCCCAGCAATACACAATAGTTATATAATCATTATTACACCAAAAATTGATTATTCTCCCTAAACAGCAGTTTTAAACAAAACTATGAAACAGACTTAATGGTGTACAACATGAAGCACCGCATTGCTTTATATTATTCCCTTTCATGATATAATGACTCCTTTAAAAAAAGTACTCAGACAAATCAATCCTTGTTTACATTCACAAATTGGTAATGCACTATAGCGAATTCTCAGCAACCAAAATCTCTTGTAAGCACAAACCTGAAACAAGTCTGCAATGGTAACACTTTAAATTAAGTGTCTTAAATAGACTTAGCTATGCATTTAATTTAGACATAAGACGACATGGTGTATATTACGTATCAAAGAAATGCTACAGAAAATATCCCATGTTTAGTTTTTCCCCATCCAGCCAGTTCATTCCTCTTCTCCAATGCTAAGGGGAAAAGGCAGGGTTTGCCCTGTGCTGTTTTGGGAATGAAAGGATAGCATAGTTCATGCCTGCTTCAGTTTATCCAGCAAATACTTTCAATTGTCTGACCCAGCACCTGGCAGTCAGTGGAATGCAACAACCTGCACCTCCATTAGCAATCTGGAAAATAAAATAACTGGAAGACAACGTGGAGATTACTATTACTTCCATTAAGTATTTAACTATCACTCATCTTCCAAACTTGATATCCGAGGTGTTTAGAAGAGTGACCAAGGAGAATTCATTATATTATTGGTTTGATTAGATACCAAAATCTTCATGACTTGAAATAAGGACCTAACACCAATTTAATAAAATGTTTTAGTATAGCATTAAGATTTAAAACCTGAAGCCGAACCTGTTTGGCAAGTGAAAGATCCAACAGCTAGGCATGGTACCCTGGCTCCAACATTGCAAATTAATAATGAGCTTCAAAACCATAAGAAAAAAGCCCTCTATTTTTTCAGCTTAAAACCCTAAATTGCCTACTTTGCTAATCATCTCTCTTCCCTGCTAAGATACCTTGGTGCTTTCAACAAAAATGTGATGAAGCTAGTTCCCTCCTAGCAGAGTATTGGCTCTCTCTAGGCCCTGAAACTCTGCAGCACCATCCCCTACTCCTGCCTGGAGTCAGCCAGAGGTAAAGGAATGTGTAATTGACAGATTGATCAAAGTATTTTTAGTTTAAGACATAACCATTGCATAAATGTGATAAGCATTTCAACACCTACCAGACCTACCTAGGTGCTATCAACTAAGACCTACTGAATTCTATAATTGCATCAGTCACAGGGTTTGGAAAAAGGAAACCCCAGATGCTAAACAGAGACCCTTTGGGTTCTAAGGAACCTGAAAGAGAACTCCATGTGATTCAAAATAAGTTGAAGTTGGAGCAAGCTGAAGTTTACAAAGTAGTTTAATATAACGACTTTATTACAGAAACTTTTATATCATTTCCTGTCCCGTTGATGACTGCAAAACCACAATATGTAACTGAAGCTGATCCACTGCATCTCTTGTAGCTCAAACCCACTTTCTGTAATCCAATCTAACAGTAACCTAATTGCAGATGAAACAATTTACTGCAAAGGAGACAACCTGACCTGGACTGTAAGCACCCAGTTTATGGAGTAGGAGGCACTGGAAGTCCTCCAGCTGAGGCACCAGCAACGACCCACATGCAAGCAATCCTGGAAGACTGCGCACTGCACTCATGCCTTGCCAGACTGCACCCAGGAGAGGCCACCAAAGAACCAGACCCTGTGTGGGGCCTCAGTCCCTTGCATGAGTGAAAATGTACAGGCTCTATTCTAGAGATGGAAACCCACTATAAAGCATCCAGTTCAACATGAGGGAAATCTGGAGAGAACAGAAGATTCAACCCAAAAACAGACTCACGACCATCAACTTTCTGATGGAGGACACGCAGCAACAGCCAAGGTCATTCAAAGGATAGAACAGCTCAGAAACCCAGTAAGGAAATGCTGAAAAAGAAATGGAAGAAGGAAAAGGCAACACAGGCCTCAGAAAGAAGGCAACCCTGGGAAATGCCTGGTCTTACAGCAGCTGAGAACACAGCTCATTGAAGCAAGAGGAAAATTCCCCACAACAAGGGAAGCAAAATTTGGTGAATGAAGAAGAGAAAAAAAAAATATCAGCTGAAGCACTTATCCACAATTGTACCTCTACTTCCCAGACCCATCCTTCAGAAAGACAAGAACTATTCACACCTGAATTTTCTGGAAAAAGCTCAAAACTGTAGGATGAACTTATGTCACAGGATCTGAGAATCTCCCTCAAGTTTCATGTTCTTTCACAAACTGCAGGATTCCTCTGTTAAAAAAGCATGTTAAAAAAACCCATAATTGTTTTTTCAGCAAGAGTGGTAATTTAGCAGCAAATGGAAGGATTGCCACTCAGGTTACAAGTTCTGTCACTTATCTACAGAGTGAATTATGTCAAAATTCAATAATTTAACACACCTTGCTGTTTCATTTAATATAGACTTTGACAATAACATCTACTTATAATTTTTTAACCATATATACCTAAGGGCTAGGAGCTGTTGACTAATACTACTGAAGCTAGGTAATGTCAATTATTTTTTCCAGGGAAAACAAACATTTGAAATGGCTCATTTCAAAATAATAAGATGCTTAACTTGCCATTACATATGCTTTATTTTATTCCAGTCTGATAAAAAGAAAACAATGATGTTGCTACGTACCAAAGTGATTCCAGTCAAGGTGACGGGAATCAATGCATTTTAATTTTCCAGGGCAATTCAGAAAATTGTAGATGGCATGAAAATGTAAATGCATTTGATTCAGGGAAACAGAATCTTAAAGCCTAAAGTTTCAGAAAACAGAACAAATAAGAATAGTCATAATGATTGAAGACTTTTATTCTACTGTTCTTGGGTTTTTACTATGTGGACATGCAAATGAGGAGTATCTTCCAGATATTCCAGGGGCTTTTTGTACTTTGTTTTTTCTCCAATATATTTGCTGAAAATGTAAGGTTAAGAATCTAGAACATCAATAAAACAGATGTTAAAGCTGAACAAGTAGAAATTGGCAAGCAAGGCTAAAACAAATCTGTTTATCATGCCACTGAATTAAATTTTCAGCACAGGATGCATTGACATATTAAGGTAAAACTTAGAACATCACCATACAGTCAAATTTAAATCTGTAAGAACCATTTCTCATCCATAGAAACTTGAAATTAACAATGTAGTGTAAACCTTATTTACCAAGACAAGAAGAGAGACAGTTTCCTTGTAGAGTCTTTTTGCATTTTATTTCACAAATCTAAGCAGATTTTAGTTTCTCAGCTTGTCAGGAACAAACCAAATTTAGAAATCAATTTACACTCCAAGTAGTAAGTTAATTTTATGAATAAATTAAAAGCTACAAAAAAAAATTTAGAAAAGTCTACCATGAACATTTTCTTTACCACTAGCAATGAGTACTTCTCCACTGGGAGCAAACAGCAGCGAATATTCTCCCCCAACAACCATAACGTGTATGAGAACTGAACATAGACAGACATAGTTCATTAAAGCAACCAAATCAGTAAATCTGGTTGTAAAAGACAGCTTTGAAAGAAGTGTGATACCACCACGAATCTCAGAAACAAAACACCATTTCTCATCTTGTCATGACAAAAGTTGGTCTTCACAAGTGCTGAGTTATGGATCACCAGAAGTCCCACTATAATCATACATACACAGATGAATCATTTGACCATATAAAGATGAAATGCCAAGACCTCAGGCCCCCAAATATTGTCCCCACTGAAATCGGTGATGCTATTTCAGTAGAGGCAGGCTTTTCCTACAAAGGACCTGATCCAGCTCCATCAGAGACAGTGACAACTCTTCTCCTAAACCACTACTGATATTGCATTTTTACAATAGTGGGGAATGGCTCATCACACCTGAGAACCTCTGACCTCTCAGCATCTACCCCCACACAAATGCCCCTTTGAAGTTTCCCATCCCAATAAATACACACTGCTGACCAGATTTTCAACCGTGTGCAACAACAGAAGAGTCCCCTCTGGAGACAGCCACTAATGCTGCTGAGTCAAACCTTGGAGTTACGGCAGAGCAAATACTCCCTGATAGAAATTGCGGAGTGTGTTCCCAGTGTAGTGAGCCCAGGCTAGTGGCTCGAGAAAAGTGGATTGAGCTCTCATTAGTCCAAAAATCATAACATTGGCCGCCCTAATCATTCTGATCCCAAGCACTGATTTTCAATCTGCTGCGTAAGCAGCTTGCTCTTCCCTGCGCAGCTCCCATTAGTCCAAAAATCATAACATTGGCTGCCCTAATCATTCTGATCCCAAGCACTGATTTTCAATCTGCTGCGTAAGCAGCTTGCTCTTCCCTGCATAGCATATTCATATTTTACACAAAGCAATGGAACACCGTGTTGAAATCATACTACAGTGATCAACTAAATAAGGCAGTGAGGTAGATTAATAAACAGATTACTCTAGAATCACATTAAGAGTTCAGCATGAGCTCTCACATGTGTACATTTAAGAATAAACTCTTTTTACACATTTCTGTTGGAGTTTCCATTACTGATTTATGCTATACATATACTGAGACACACATCAGCAACATTAATTGTGCAGGTTGTCTGAAGATCTTGGAAGGGGCAGGGGAAGAGGGGAACGAAAGATTCCCCAAAACAAAAAAAATATGCGTTTCCAACAAAGCTTCTGGTATGAGAGTTTAATGTGAAATTTCCCACTACTCAGAAGTGACTGGTGTCTAACAATTAACTGTAAAATTAAATTGAAAAGTATCTTTTAATACAGAAGTTTTGAGCTGGTCTAATTTTTTTCTTGTTCATGCACTCCTGGTTATCTTTTAAAGCTTCGGAGGACCACCAGTATTTTCATGGCTAATTTCATTCTTGTAGTTTGAATCGGAAGAGGAAAGAACACTTCTCTTTTGTTAAAAATCAAAACACATCTTAAATCTCTAGTGACAGCCAAGTTCAATGCTCTTCTATAATTGAGATTCCAAAATTTACTGAAAAGCGATGACACAAACATACAAGATAAAGCCACTCCATAATGCCTAGGGATTCAACTTGACAGTTTCAAAACACTGACTTTGTAAAAGCGTGGCTGGAAATTGCAGGACAACTGAAGCTCAAGTGCAAGAGGCACAGGCTGCTTGTAGAGAGGAACCCTGAAGGATGGAACAGAGCATCTAATTAGGTTTCCTATTCCATCAGAGCTAATCCTGTCCAGCGTAGCCTCAGCAATAAATATTGATGCGGTACCTTCATCATCCTTTGAAAGCTGTATGCCCACCTAATATCACAGTGCTAAACACAGTACTGTTCTACTTTCATCTAAATTGTCCATCCTTCAAAATAAATCTCAGCAACACCTCCCAATTTGTTTCTTATCTTCATCCTCTCCATCGAGATTGAAATTTTCAGCATACTTGTGGAAAATCTTCTGCTTTGGCCAGTCTGTTCTAAATGCAGTTATTGCATGTTTGTGCTCAGAAGTGAGACACTGTTTGCCAGGTTAAGGCTTATTTTTGTGGTACACCCTAATCATACAACTCCGGAAAATCAGAACACACACTACTGATTGTGGTTTCCCTATAGCAAACCGTATGAGCTTTCCATTGCTGTCCTCCTGCTCTTTCTGTATCTTTATTTCAGAAATTGTGTAAGAACAGGAAAACCAAGAGTTGATGAAGAGGGAACGGGATATGAATGAGTACCTCAGCAGTCAAAGAGCAGAAGGAAGACTTGCCACCACCCAGCTCTGAAGATAAATGAGACGGAAGGCGAGGGAAAGGCTAAATATGGAGAAAGCACAGCTGCCAAGAAAGGAACTACCTAAAGAGAACAGGAAGGCAGCCATGGAAATACCCATTTCAGGATACCTACTTTTAGGAAGGACAGGTGGTGTAACTCACTGGAATCCCAGACCCAGTTAAGCTTTCACCTGGCTCAGGAGTTTACAGCCAAACACCATTTGTTTATCAAACTCTTCTTGGAGAGCATTCCTGAGTTAGCTAAGTTCTTCTTCATTGGCCATTCAGAGATTCATCTTCTGAATCAAAACAATAAATTTAAAACCTTCCCCCAATGAACTGTGAAAAGCAGGGAAAATTTCTACTGGGACCAGAAGAAATGGTTGCTTCTTGTTTAAAAAAGAAGAGTAGTTCCCTTTCCACTAGGCACATTCTGGCCCAACCCTGTGTTTAACACTGACATGTAAGCAGCCTTGATGTGCACTAGTCACGAGGGACACACCTCAGCCTGATGCAGCATATCCCAGCAACAGTCTCAATTCCGGAACAGCACGAAGAAAAAAATCAAACAGAGCAGTGAAACAACACTTTCTGCAGGTTTAAAAAGCTCTAGCTACTCCATATTGAAATGCAACGGTTTGCAGTCACGCCCTGGTGCTGGCTACAGCTCGTGCAGCGGAGGCTCGAGGCACATAAGGGTAGGCTTTACCATTACCTTGCAAGACATCAACTGAGCGTTGTGCCATCGGCCCTCAATGCTCACAGCAGTAGCTCACAAATGTAAACATGTCTGACTGTTTCCCCCCACCCGCCTCCCCTGAGACCAGTGACGCACTGTACCAGTCAATAGAGGGTGGGTTTGGGCAGGACAGCTGTAGTCTCCTGCTCACAGAGAATATCACCTTTACAAGGTGAAGATACAGGTAGGCTATTACCAGCCATTGCTGGAATAACAGGTGAGACTCCAAACTTCACTTAATCCTAAATCACCTGGGCTGCTCTGTCTTGTTGGCTATTGGGTTGGTCCTCTAGAAGACATGGATCTATATGAGCTTAAGCCATAAAACTTGGTGTGTGCTATAAGACTACAACTAGATTGTTGAACGCCATAAAAATAATTCATATAACATAGTAAAAATATTAACATATTAAAAATTTAAAACCCACCCCAGAATTTAGTTGTAGATATATCTTCTAGTTCTGAGGCTATCTATCATGCCTGACGGAAGCATTTTGTATGTCAGGAAGATATCCTAATTTACCATTAAAAGTGATTTCAATTATATTTTTCCCTGCTTCCTTCCAAACCTGCTCTTTGCAATTCTGGGAGAATAGAGGGGCCAATCTGGTTTAATTTGCTTTTTCAACAATCTTTACTGAATCCTTCACCAAGGAAATGGATTAACTATGAGGCTGTCATACACTTTCATATGGTAGAAAGGCAAAAAAATAAGGGGTGGGAGTCTGAATATGTTCTCTGCAACAATGATAAACCTTTCGGATGTCTTTTTCTACAGTACTTGAGGAAATTCACATTATAAATTAATATACTGAGTTAATATTTAAAATATGAGTTAGAAAAACCTGAAGAAGTCAACTTCCTAGATTTAATGATCTAGCTCTTGAGTGTAAACACATGAAAATCATCTATTTCAAAATGGGAGGGGGAAATTACATGGATACAGGAAAGCAAAAAACTGCAACGTAGAAGGTAATAATCAAATTGTCTTTTTAAGTACAGTCTCAGGCAAAAGACTTGCACCATAACATAAATTAGTTCCACTGAAACTGGAATTTTATTCCAGAGTTTAGTTTAGCCACAATATTTCCAAGCCCCCCAAAAATATAAAACTGATCAAAGTGGCATACAGTAAAAAAACGTAGCTTTTTAAAAATAAAAGCCTATTGTAAAACTTGCTTTTCTTAGCAATATCCATAATGTTCATTTAAAAGAGCACATGTTGATTATCAGTCTCGCCTTTAAAAAAGGCTTCATTTAGATACCTGTTTACTTGTTAATCCTGTGTTTGGAATACACTAGGAAAACTATAACCACATTGGAATTCTATAACTAACATGTTTAAACACTGGAATATTTAAATAATGCAAAACAACTGAGTTGTGATGGTATTACTGATTCTAGCAAAGAACACACCCATCAGCATCTAGCATAAACAAAACCATCCCAATTTTACCATCATCCTTATTCTAAACAAATTATCAAACCAAAGCCACTCCACTTAAATGCTTAAACACTCAAAATACCATCCTATCCTAATGCACATGCAAAGCAAACTGTTAGAACACAAAATGACTAAAAAAAGGCATTACATCAGACTGTCTACACAGGGAGTTACCTTTTTTCCTTTCTTTTTCCTGTGAGCTGGTTTAGCATTTTTCTCCTTTGCTTCCTCACTCATCTTTCAGCAGGTAAATAGACAGGGGAAGGGGAATAAAGGAGATCACTGCTTGTATTCCAACATGCAAAGCCACTGCAAATATTCACAGCACTGAAACCAAAGTCCATCTGCTGACGTTTCTCAGACAAGTAACCAAATAACTGCTGTTTAAAGACAGTCTCTGCTCCTCCTGCACAGCCTTGAATTGCTCATAGCCTTGCTCTGTTTTCCTCGGTGAGAAACTGGGTGTTCTCACATCAGTCCGATTCCTCTAAAGAAAAGAAAAAACGTTTTCCTCTCTCATTCTTAACTAGTCTTTACTCCTGAGATAAGATCTTGTCAACGCTTTCTAGCTTGGTCATCCACAGCGCTTCCAGTCTCTTAAATGGGGTTGATGAGCCACACAGAAATTAGCTGCAGACAGCTGACAAGTCTGAGAAGCATTCACCAGCAGATGATTTGCCGTTTCTTGCAGACAGAGAAAGTGAGCCTGAATTGCTCTGATTGCCGGTCGCGTACAATACCAACATGTGTTGAATGCATCAGGGCATACCAGAAAAGGAAGCCTCCAAGAGTGATAAAAGATCAGGTTACTGGATCTTAAAGCCACTCCCAGGCAGATTCAAACAATAAAAGGCACAACACGCTGCTGAAGAAATTGCTAGATGAGACGTTTACATTTCCAACAGCTCCATTTCCCCATCCAAAGGGCCTGCAAATTGCCACTCTGAACAATAAGGTTTATAATATTAATTATTCATCTCATAAAAGCAGCAACAATATTTCAGCAAATCACATATTTACAACTATCCCTGCCTGTGAGAGCTTGCTCCTCCCCTGTACGCCTGTTCCTATGACAGGATTTGTACAGTCTCTCTACTAATGCAGCTCTCTCACCAAAGTGTTACGTGCTTCACGTATGTGCACGACTGGCAGGTTAGAGATCATGTTTCCACATGCTGCTGACCTACTCCACAGAATGCTTTGGCTACTTCCCTACAAGTCTCATGGGAAAAAAAAAATCAGGAGAGGTCAGAGACTTCATTGCAATAATTCTCTCCCCTCCGTGCCCATTAAGACACATTACACACAACCCACACATTACCAACAGCCATGACAGCAGTCATTCAAGACACGTCTAAATTATGTCATTACCACATTTAAGACTATGCACCTCTTTTTTTGTACATCCACAGATGTATATATTGACCTTGCCCCTTAGGATCTCTCCCCTCCCACCAAGCTAGCTGGGGGAGAGTGAGGTGCGAGGGTGGAACACGTATCAGACATCATGCAATAGCCCCATCCACTGCACTCATACTGCGGACCTGAGTTAACAAAACACTAATTTGCCCATTATCTGAGGACTCCAGCCACATCAGAGGTGCCAAATGACAATAAGGAGTTATGTTTTGTTTTTTAAAAACAGATGACCTCCGATTAATACATGGTTTGTTTGGGGGGTGGGGGGGGTGTGTCAATACCAGGATCCTCCTGCCTCCCATCTTTTCACATCTTCCCACCCTTCACCCTCATTTCAGTAGCATTTCACTCATGACAATCAACATGTGTACCATAGACTAAGAAAAGAAGATTTAATGCACTTATTCGTAATGCTATTCGCCTCAAAGCTTCCTCCTTGTATCATTCTCTACAAATTTAATTTCAGTGAGCGACCACAACAGCACCCCATCACACAGAAACTGTTTTCTGTGCATTGGCAACAAGTCCTTGTGCTCGCTGTCTTCATGCGCTGGAAACAAACCGGCACCATCTGGACCTGAGGCTTCAAACTAGGGAGATAATTCTCCACATCAGCCTGGTAAAGGTTCATATTTTGAAGAACTGTACCTCAATAAGGTGCAGAGTTTAAATAAACACTATCAACAGACTACTGATAAAGTTTACCTCAAATCTTCCCTTAAGTCATTGGCATACAATAAAATTTATACTTATAAAGCAGTATTTTCGCACAAAATGCAAACACTGTTGATAATGCACAAAAACAGGAATTTAATTTTTCAGAGGCAGTATGTTTGTAATGGCCGTCTCGGAGAAAGAAAAAGAACCCCAGCCTTTCCCAATTTCACTTTTTTTTTTTTAATAGATGTTATGTTATAAACTAAAGTGCTCTCTGCTGGTTAACAGTGGGTAAAACAATGCTTAAACACTCAAAATACCATCCTATCCTAATGCACACGCAAAGCAAACCTCCTTTCTTCAAGACTATTTTTTATTATGTGTGCATTCCCCTGGACGACCCATTATTTTCTGAAATAAGTCCAAATAGGTAGAGTTCAAGTACAATTCAAGTGTGTCTTCTAAAAACAAGTTAAGGCTTGGATACATTAAACTGGCTAGCTAAAAGAAAGCCTCTATGATTTGTGGCATGCTTAGTTAATTGTATGCACATAAAGTCATTTTGTATTACTTTTTAAATGAAAAGGTCATAAAGAACAGTCATGCTTCTTCAAGATTAAAAAAAAGAAAAAAGCCTCCTCTTTCCAAAGCAGCCTGTTAGCTGTCAAGAAGCTGACACATTCAAACCATTCACTGAGCTCAGGTATGCAGATGGAGGAACATCACAGGTTCCCCCTGAACTTCAGTTATTTAGCTGTGTACCCTCTGAGTCCAGCTCATGAGATGGAAACTGTGTTTATTAGGTTTTAGGACTCGTGTCCTGTTCCTAACTCAAAGCACTTAATTATTTCTAAGCCATCAATACCTTCAGTGGGTACCTATTTCAGAACCCCTTTAATTTTTCCTGTTTTCTCTCTCGTTTTCACAAAAATGAGTAATCTCCCAAGCACTGGTATATTTAGAACATGAAGGAAAAATCCAGATAAGCAATAGAAGAATTTTATAGTCACAAGATGCTCTGAGAGGTAGGAAAAGCTTTCACACTCCTTTCCCCCCATAATGCTCAGCTAACCATAGCAACCCAGCTGAAAAGAAATGTAATGAATCTATCTTCTGCCATTTGAAGTAATCATTCATATGTCAACATTTAGACCCTTTTATGAGGTTTTTTTCATTTCCTCCTTACCTCAAAAAATTTGCCAAGCTCTTTTACTCCAGGTAAAGCCACTATGACAGAAGGAGAAGCTTAAGTATTAGATACAAGATTAACAGAAATACACAAGAGATTTCTTAGGAAAGGCTTTTAGAAAAAAAAAAATCTTCAAATCATGCCTTTCAACTTTATTATTCTGCAGAACCCACAAAAGTTATCTTTGATAGTAAAACTGTTATCAAACGACTGCTGACATGAGTCCATCTCTAAATTATACTAAAGTTATTCAAATTAACCTTCTTCCATCCCCAGGCTTTTAGCATACTCAGTGTAACTGTGTATTTAAATGCCTCGGGTAGCTGAAGTGGAAGGAGAAAAGTCAAACAAGACTGCCTGAAAAAATTAGGATTTTCAAACATCCAAGAAAAGTCTCTTATGCATATTAAAGTGCTGCCATGAGCATAAAACCTGAATTAAAAAAAACAATGATTTTTGAAAAACAATAGAAATCAAGGAAGATTTAAAATTTTAGAAGTGAGCTCCAAGTCAAAAAAAAAAAAATCAAACAAAATTAAGACCGAAATACCAATGAAGAATTACCTGAAAATATTCTAAGGAAACGTTGCCATTCAGAAAGAATCTATGCTTGAACATACTGCAACACTGCTATGATCAAGGGAGCAGTTCAATAAATTACAAGTTACAGTTACTATCTACTGTCTAGACAGTCCTTGCTCACAGCAGCATTGTCTTTTTTATAACGCTCACAACAGTTATTTCATTGTGGAAGGGCACATGTATATTTTGGGTATGTTTTGATAAGCTACAGCAAAGAAACAACATGCAGAAATGTAACGCTTTGCAATTGCATAGCTCCTTGAAAAACTGAAGTTAATACTACCATACTTTAAAATCTTTAGATTATTGATGAGAAAACACACACACTGCTCCATGTAAGTTACTGCTTCATTACAGTAGCATCTAGAAGTGAACTTTCACAACCTCGTTGATACGTATCAGTTCTAGGACAGTTCTATTTTTAAACCAAAATAACTCGCATAAGAGGACAAGAGGATAGGCCAAGTTCTGTCTATCAGTACAGTTCTATTTATAAATTAGAGTGACTTGCACGCAAGAAGCAAGGGGTACGCAACTTGTTATTGGTAACCTGTTCTGTAACTGTGTGCGACAGGTTTTAAAAAGAACAGCTATGACAGAGTTACTTGCTTTACCAAAACAACATCCAAATAGCCAAACAACTTCAAAGTCTAACTAAAGGACTAAGAGTGTGGAGGAAGCAGGGCAGATGAAAAGCCAGCTTGCTTTTTATGTGTGTAGAAATCCACAAGCTTAATTTAACAAAAGCTTGTGGCGTTCAACGTTTACTCTAAGATCACTTCACAGATGGACTGCTTAGTACTTCCTCTTGCACCTCAAGCAATATACTATGCTATGATAAGCCAAAATTCAAGGTTAAATCAAGTATTACGTAGACAGGAATGGAATTTGTGCTGAGAGGGTGGAAGGCAAATTAACTCTAATCCTCTAACAAAATTAAAACCAACTAGAAGTCATACTCCTTTTATGTACAATGTATATTTTCCTCTCAAATATGAAAGGAAGCATTTTGTGATGACATTAAAAGCTAAGAAAAAAAGCAGATTTGAGGTCAGATTATTCATTTTCAAATTCCATAATTTGAGCAAAATACCAGTTTAGAAAATGATGATTCAAATACTACATTACTGACTTCATTAACTTATAATAGGCTTCTAATACAGCCTATTTACCAATCTGCTCATTTGCAAAGGTGCATATGTGTAGAGGTCCATTATCCCATGCCAACATAAGAACAACCCAAAACCCACTTATCTTCAGGCTAAAATCATGAGAATAGAGTGGTGGTTACCACTTAGTAACCACGCCTGGTTATTAGCATGGTTCGCTGTAGACTCAACTACCAACCTGAAGTTTTTTTTGGCCTAAAATCACGCTCTATAGGCTAGCATTGTCCCACTTGATCTCCCTCCTCCTTTTAAATGGAGTTGTATCATCAGTTCAGACCTGGAACAATATTCTAAGGTAGAAGTCAACTAAAGCTGTAAGAAAGAAGAGCCTTCTGATCAAACCCTCAATAAAGAGAGCTGCAAGCTTTCCTGCTCTATCAGGAAAGAAGCTATTAAAAAATCCTTCAGGAGGACAAATATCTAAATTTAAAAAAATATATATATATTTATTCTGATCTTCGAAAGGCTAACTGAGAATACAATAGAAACAAAGGCAAGGCTATCCAGGTTTTAACTCAGCGTAACAAGTTAAAATTAATTTTTGTATTGAAGTCTAGGGCTAAACATGAGATGCTAACATGAATCAAAACCAAGCTGTCTTGTCTTCACAATTACTTTAACATATGTTAGCTAACTGAATTTAGGAGCCTCGAGGACGAATATATCCCTTGAGAATGGAACTGAAGGGAGTCTGGAAGTGAAGCCCAGAGTGACCAGGAAGTTACTCGGAGAGAGAGAAAGCTAAGAGATTAAATTCCTTCTCTAGCTCCCTTAAGGGGGGAAATTAGCTTGCCTTGAAACATCCCTCAGCAACTAAAGTTTGTAAGAATTCCAGTTCATTAACAACGGGATACCAAACCAAAAATTAGGTAAGGAACAAAGTCATACCACAAAAATCTTGCAAAATTTGTTAGCTAGTACACAGTTAATTCTCTGCCAACTGTGTTTGAAAATAGTTACACAAAGAGAACATACTTTATATCCAAGCTCTATAAATTCTTATATACCTGCTGAGGTACTTCATGGTAGATTCTGGTTTTGATTTCACTCCTTCCATATTTTGCAAGACTTTTTTTCCTGTTATTTTATAAAGGTTCTTTTAAGTTTAAACCTAGAAAAACAGATCATTTTACTAAACTAAGATGGCAGGTTTTATACTAAGCACGCATATTGCTGTCAGTAAAATCTTGTAGAGGAAGGATGGGAGCGAGAGTAGCCCATTTTGGACAAACTTCCACAGGACCAGAGTGTGGGGCAAAGAAGCCCCACGCTACAAAGCAGTATTTCAGACTCTGTATTTCAAGGTCCCTTTATGTCAGAAACCATGGCAGGATTTGGAAGTTTGCCTGCCAGCACGAGGCGCTTGCCAGCATGCAGTGTCTTCCCATGTTTACATTTGGGATACAAGAGAACACAAACCAGCCAAGGGGCTGCCTCTCGCAGGGTTGGTTTTCATCAGGCTGTGTAGCAGCACCATGGCCAGGGGGCAGGTGCGTGTCACCTTTCCATGGTGCTTCCTTCACAGTGAGCCATGAGGCCAGCTCATGGCTGGGTTCACCAGCTTGGTTATCAACAGTGCCCCAGAACAGCACATCTCTGTGGTTGGTGTATATTAAATCCAGCCTAACGTCAACCCTGTTAAGACAAGTATGTGGGACAATGGAAGGTAAGAGACAGATGAAGCAAGTCTATACATAGGTGCATGTGCAGCCTCTTTATTCCCCCAAATAATGCTTATTTTGACAATCACAGAAAAAAGGACAGTAGCTTCACAAGCCAGGAAAATGGTATAAGCCTTCATGACAGATTATTCACAACCCTACAAATTCACTGAACTAGTAAGTGCTGAACAACCCAAATTTAGCTTTGATTCTAAGGCCTCAGGCTGCAAGTTTTTTTTAAGGCAGACACTCATCTGAATTTTACCGGTGATATCACAGCAGCAAGAAAAGCCGTTCTCTTAAACGCAGGAAAAAAGTTATGTTGGAGCAACTCTGCTTTGGAACCACATTTGGAGCATAACACCACAGTAAGAGCATCTAGTAGCTTTTCTCTCTAATTAGGGAGAAAAATGTGCTTCATGACATTTTGGTTAGGTGACAATTTCTTCATCTCTTACCTTTTATTTTAAACCATGATTTCATATGTACCCACTGTAAACACCAATTTAAAACTGCAAGAAAAGCATTAAGTCATAGCACTAACTGAAAAATGCTTAACATTCAAACTTAGTTTCCACTGAGGAACAGAAAAACAAAAATTATTTCTAGTGTCATGACTATTATGCCCAACAGTGTCTTAAGCATGTGCAGGAGCTGATGTTTGACTTTAATAGTCATCTGCCCAAGTGCCTTTTAAAGAAGAAAACCCCCAAATTTGATACCTAGATGAGATCTAGTCTATACTGTAAGAGTTACTGTAACATTATCTGTATAAATCTGTTTATATTTGCATACAGACAGCTATACTACAATATACTCCTGAGGTTAATCAGTTTATATAAGCTATTAAATTAGAATTTTTCCTCTCCAGAGGGGAAACTCCTTGAAATTTTTCAGTTCTTTTGCAATTCTGACAAAAACATCACCATTTCCTCTCCAGAGGGGAAACTCCTTGAAATTTTTCAGTTCTTTTGCAATTCTGACAAAAACATCACCAAGAAAAAAAATTTGGGTGCAGGGGGGAAAAAAGGGAGATGATGTTCCCATTCCTCTCTCTCTCATACAATATCTTTCTCCTGCTCCATGTTTTAGGAAGGAGAAAGTGTTGAAAAATAAAGCTGTTTTCATGGTAAACAAATGACTGATTTGGTTTTTTGGTTGTTTTTCTTTTTTTACATCTCCAGCAACGAAAGTAGTAATTTTTTTGCCCAGCTACAACACATACAAAAATAGGTGAAATTATGGCCATAATTATTTTGCAGAGGAACAAATGATAAGCCATATCCTATTTAAATTCAAGGCTGTATGCTGGCCATGATTAGATTTCTCTCATTAGAAGATCTGTGGACAGGAATAAATAAATTCACAGATAATGGAGAGGCAAGGGAGACTAGATCAGAGAGAATGTGTAAGAGGTCAAACAGGAAAATGCATTAAACCCAGTAATATAAAAAGAGCCACTGTTATATTTATTTTCTCTCTATGACTGTGCCCATAATTTCAAGTGTCCCAGAGACTTTCAGCATCTAATAATAACAAATGTTTTTTGCTTTGGTGTGATTTCTTTTTTTAAATCTCATGTAAGCAGTAGAAGTAGTTTGGAGTTTCATCTCTTCCCAACATGACAATATGTACTGTATCTATCAGAAAGGTTTTTCTTTACAAAAACCAGTAATTTAAGAACAAACATCATCAGAATCATTTTAAGCTGCCCTAGGTCAGTGCCTATTGATTAAAAATGGTCACTTCTACTTGCAATTATGAAAGCAATTTACATACAGCTCAAAAGGAACAACTTTCATCTATAAAGGTCTGTCAAATATTTGCTTCAACAGAACTGAATCAAAATTAAGAGTTTGGTTCTACAATCTGTTGATCTATAACACCATAATAATGTAGAGCTTTATGACTAAAACATTCTCAAGATTTAAAACAAACACCACCTGTAAATTTGGTTTTCCTATGTCTATAGAACTTCCAAGAATCTTTTCAAACCTGGAACTACACGAAAGATTCTCTATAAAATGTACAAATTAAAAAACCCCATGGACAAGCACCACCTCAAACAGTCTTTCCTTTAAGCTCAGGCTAAAAAAAAAGCCCACAAAAAAAAAAAAATCAGTGAAGTACTAGGGGGATGGATGCACATGACTATTCTTGTCCAGTTTCTGTAATCACAAATCTAATCTATCATGCAGAAAATGGATTTTCAATTTTAGCCAAGGGCCAATTTGAGTTTCTGGGTTGTTATTAAATTAGAATAGCTTTAAAAGTAAGGGAGATTTTCAACTTCTCATAAAATGAGCAGAAAAAGCTGCTTAATTAAGTAATTAATTCATGTAGTCTCATAATTGATGCTATGGCAACTGGAAGCAACACTTGGCATTAAATATAAGACACAACCAGATATAGCGGAAGGTATTAAAAGTATCAAACTTCCAGCTTCGTGCAAGTTGCAGGCTCCAAAACTGCTCTCTTCTATTTAACATAATTCAAGACTATCTTTATTGAAATCAGTGAGGAAAAGCAAACAAAAGGAAGAAAACATCTCCCAGAAAGTCAACTAAATTCTAGAAATCCACAAGATCATCATTATCTGTAGAAGTTACACTAACAAATAGACAATATTTTTCCTTCAAAGTAACATAGATTTTTCTCATACTTTATATTCAAGACCCTGACATTTGTGAGTAGTTACTTGACTATTATACCAGATTGAAACAAACCATTTTGGAGGGAGTTTTTCTCTTTCATTCTTACCATCCAACTGCATTTTATTAATTAGCAAAACTTCGTTTTCCCCAACTCACGACTGTTTTGCCCATGATGGTAGTTGGTAAGTGATCTCCCTGTCTTTATCTTGATCCACAAACTTTTTCATCTTAGTTTCGCCCCCTATTCTACTGAGGAGGAGGAGTGAGAGAGTGGCTGGGTGGGCATCTGGCTGCTAGCAAAGGTCAAGTCACCACACCAGTGAACACCAACCTACAACAATCACTGCTGTCTGGAAACACTGCACAAACCTCATGATAAAAAAATAGTTATCTAAGCTGCAATATTATGCTCTTCAGAGGTGCACATGAAGAACAAGGACTGACATTCATTTAAATCCTTATGATGAAAAGTTTAGATTTTGTAAATTAGGAAATGCTAAAGAAACAAAACAAAAAAGACCCATTTGTATTTGGAAGGATCCAAAAATTGAAAGGAAAAAAGTCAATAAAAGATGACTATCACCAAAATGTTCTCTTTATCCCAATTATATTTTCCTATTCCTTTCATCAGCTGGAAGGTGAGTGGAAGAAAGAAGCCACCATTTAAGTAGCTAAAATGTAAGCTGTACTTTGTCATTATAGCATATAAAGCTTACACATGCAAAGCAATACTTAATGTGCACTTAAGGCCTGGAGTTCCACATCTGCAATTTTTACAGTGGTACTGCAGAAATGCTTATCTTAAGTGAACATAAGCAGCAGAAAAGGAAAATAACTTTGTCTTTCTGAAACCATGAACCAGGCTGCATAGAACAGAACAATGTGTAATGATTCACATCTCGCAAATGTTGCAGCTATGACATGAGTTACACAACTGAGAGAGACACCGAATATGATAGTTCTGCCAGGCTGCTGCAAAGGAGAAGTTTACCTGTGCTGCATTTTTAATGTACAACCTGCCCTCTTCCAGAAATGCTCACTTTCAGGTACTCCAATAACTTGCTGAATACAGAGTTGAAGAGCTATTCAGGAATAGAATCCATACAGCATGAGGTTGCAGAAGAAGATCCCTGGGGGAAAAGGGGTTGCGTGTTAAATTTCCTCGCACGTTATCCACACACAACAAATAACCCCTGTTGCTGCTGAACAGCGCTCTGTAATTGTTAGGGCTATTTTTCATTTCAGATTAATCTATAAGGTTACAAACTGAAAAATATAGTAATTCCAATATAGAGAAAGAATTAAAAAATATAAATGAGCACCACAGGATTCAAAGAACCTCGTAAATGATGCCAGAGAATTTAAAAAAAAAAAAATGAAAGCATGTTCCCTCAATCAGAGAGTCCAGTAGTTATAATTCAGATCTCTCCAAAAGAGTAGGATGAGGAGGATACAGTTTATCTAAAAAGCACCCTTCATGATATTGTATTCTTTAAGTGGCAGTGATCAAAACTGACATCGAGTAATATTGATGCATTACTGGTTTACACATCCAGAAACCTCACTGCCGGGACTCCAGACTCTCTGCAGATTCTGAAAAGATTCCAGCACTCCTTTTAGAAAATACCTGAAAGGGTACAGTACCCTAGCCAAAATTTGAGGTAGGAAAAGATCATTAGAACCAGTTCTTGCAATCCCATTGCCAACTCACTGTCCTATTAAAGGATAATTACCTCCAGCTTCAAAAGGTTTTCAGGGTTAGAGAAAACTTGACTATTTCTGCTGCAAATGCCAGGTAACTAGACACTTAGTAGGTATAGAAAAGCTTGCACCCACCAAGGCACAAAGAGGTATTAAAGAAAACCCCTTCTGGTCAGAAGTTTCCACTTAAAAGCACTGTTTATTTTCTCAAATACCAATCCACTGTTATAATCTTATTCAACTGAACATATTCTTTTCCTTAGCACTCTAAACTGTATTTTACTTTACTGTACAAAGTGTTTACTTAAATACTCTTCAGTGCTCACCAATTATCCAAGGGATATGCACATGAAGCTCTCTTGGTAATTTTCTGCAGTGCCAGTCCTAAATCAAACGGAAGCACTCTTCCAGTGAGAGCTTTGCTGTATTTGGCAACATCGAGTACATTCTTTCAGCCCATATATTTCTTCATCACACATTTGTTTAATTGCACACCATTTGCAGCATTGTTAGCCTCCTATGCGGTGGCTTTTGATGCTTATAAGCACTAGTCAAACACACTTCAGCCCTTTCTTTGTTGCTGTTTTCGTTGGGAGTTTTTGTTTGTTTATCCAGACATCATTCTTGAGTTTGTAGTTACTTCCTCTCTTTTCAGGCTCCCATTAGCAGTCCCAACTATTGTACTGGTTTAAGAGTATCTGCTGGAAGAACAGACACTTTTCCAAGGTGCAGAAAAAAGATAAATCTACACGAGGACAACGTGCATCATCTAAGCCCTTCAATGTGCCAGTGGAAATCAAAGGTCTGCTAAAGAAGTATATGACAGAAAGAGCACAACAGCCACTAGTTCCCAGATAACAAAGGGAAACTGACTGGAGAGGTAAGCAAGAAGCTGAAAGGCTCCTTCCTTCTCACCGTCTCAGGATCCTTAGCTTCCTCCACCTCCAAGGGCTTTCCACCATCATGTTTTTATATGGGGAGCTGCCAACATAAGCATCATTGCCTGCACCTCCCTTAGTCATACCAAACAGGATTCAGACATGGAATATTCAGAAAGATCTGCTCCTCTGGCCTCCAAACAGCATTTTTTTCCACCACATGTAGTATCATTTTCCATGGCAGGTAAAAGTCACAAGGGTGTCTAGAGCACAGGGGAGTATAATTTGCAGCTTTCTAGTCAAAACTGTTAAAATCTATAATTCACAGGTGCAAGTAATCCATATGATGGCATAAATAAAAACACTGGCATTGGTTTCAACACCACCAACATAGACTGAGTTTGCAAAACCAAAACAGTTGAACTGTTAACCTTTAGGGCTGCCCAATCTTTCCTTGTTAATTCAAACTGGTGTGCTCACTTTCCACTACTATTATAAATGGCCTCCTTCTCTAAGGATGTTTAGCTTCGCAAGTTAAAAAAACCACATTTGGTCAACTTCCAGTTTCAGGTATAATTTCCTCAAAACAAACCCTGCTTTTTTAAAAACTTTAAATATGGGAAATTAGCATGAAGTTTTTCAAGCTCAAAATAGGTGAATTATAGCAGCCATGAAAGCATCTTAGACAAAAAAGCTCTCTTTCCATCCATCAATGACCAAAACTGCCACAGAGCATTAAAGGAGACAAGAAAGAGCCTCTTCCCACCAAACAAAGCCCAAACCTGCCACAGAGCATTAAAGGAGACCTATATTTTTACTATAACAATGATGAACTGAATAAGTTCTTAAATTTGTTTCCCGTTTCCCCTCATTTCTGTTCACTTTTCTGAACTGCATTACCGACCTATAGATATCATTTTTACTATAACAATGATGAACTGAATAAGTTCTTAAATTTGTTTCCCTATTTTTCTCATTTCCTTTCACTTTTCTGAACTGCATTACCATTAATCTGAAAATTCTCAAGAGAAGCAGGCCCTCAATGGTAGCTTTGATCTCACCAAAAAAAGTAGAGGTGTCAAATGAAAATTGCAGTAAAAGGTTTGGTTTAAATGTGTTCCTATCCTAAGCAGGAGAAACAGCAGCAAGAAAAGGCTGAAAGCTCTGACTTTGACCTTAAGACAATTTGTTTTAGTATTACTTTTCACTTAGCTCACTAGTTATGCCCTCAAGATAACTCCAGGGGATCATTACCAGAAAGAAAAATAATCCCACTTTCTCGATATTTTGCTGTGCTGCATGAACTAGCATTCCTGCTCAAAGAATCTTTCCAGCTCTGCAATCATGCCCTCTGGCTTTTTCTCAGGACAAATCCTTACACATTATCCACATGCCATTTCCACATTATTTATATAGCGACACTTGCAGCATCTTCTTGCTGCAAGGACCACAAGAGTCTTCAACAATAATGGCAATACTTATTCTGATAACAGGAGGCATTAGCAGGAACAGCTTTCCATATGTTGCATTAATAAGGTTCACATTTCACTATCTGCATGTGGCCTTGTTCTTCAGAGCAAATTTCAGCTTCTATTTATACATTTTTGATAGCCAGGAAAGCAGTTTGACTTTCATCACCATGACATGTAAGTCCAAACGACCATTAGCTAGAAATGCGATACTTAAGAAGCCCATTTTCAAAGTCTTAATGGCTGACCAAGTGAGCTTATTAACCCCATCTGATTATTAAACTCCAGGGCACGTCATAAATGCTTCATGGAGACATCATTAACGTGTTTAGAGAAAAGTAAAAGTCTGAAGTACATGCAGCGTATGTAACATTTTAAGCACTGAAATAGCTCCAATTTATGTAACAATTCCGTTTCAAGCTGCAAGAATAAGCTAGCAAACACTGTTTCAAGCTGTCAATACTTTTCATAACTTAAAAATGAAAGACAGCATTGTTCACTTTCTATAACAGCTTATCAGGTGATTGATTAATTCTATCAGGCCGAACATGGACAGAGGAATTACTCTGGAAGTACAATCCCATCTTTCACTTTATTATGCTTACCCAATTACATTATATGCATAAGGAGTTAGAGTTGGCATCTCATTTTTCTACCGTTGCATAGTGAACATACTATTCTTTGCAAAAGCAGTTTAAAAGTAACCTTGTCACTTTTCCCTTTTGCCCTTCCTCCAACTCACTCTCCTTCCCCTTCATTTTCCCTTTGAACTAGTGTTACTTGCCACTCTCTCTTCTACCACTTCATCTGCCTCTTCCTGACTTGTGTGCACAATGCTCCATATCTCTCAGCACAATCGCTGAAGCCTCATACTGGCCAGTGAATTTTGACATAAACCCCTCTATTTTCACCTGCCTCTTCCATATGCCTTCTATATACACATCAGCTCCCTCCACACACCACCTTAGTCACACATCTGACTTTGCCTTTTGCATGCGTACCAGCCTCTAGGATCAGTGTTTATTACAGCTCTGTGGTGTTCATCCATCCTATCGTGAAACACTCATGATTTTGTCTCAATTTCTCCACCTATCCACTATTCAGCTTCTTCCCCCTCTCCTCCTTGGAAGTCTTGGATCTCTCAAAACTGCCTTTCAGATAATACTGTTTAATTCCTTTCCATGCCCAGGTGAGTACCTGCTCAATTCCAACTTACATTTTTGGTCTCAATCTCATTCTGTGTAACATCACAGCTAATTCACACTCACACTGCTAGCACCTGCCCTAATTTTTTATAGCATCTTTCACCATCTTTTTATACTTGCTTTTTCACTTTCTAGTCTAGTGTTTTCCCTAATTTGTTTCTTCCCATATGTTTTCTGCCTCCAAGGTCTTTCTCACCATCCACGCCCATTTAACCCAGCATGGCTATTCTTTCCAGGTTTAGTTTCCAAACAGCCTAACCAGTTCCTTTTATCCCATACATTTTATCTTCCAGGTGTTGGGGAATTTTTATGGCACCCCTTGAGGTGAATTAAACACACATTTGTGCTTAAATATAAAACAAACATGTAGTGAACAATGCATTGGACAGAGCTACCGTCATCAGCAGTTCTACAAGGAGTCTGCAAAAATGCATCAGGAGCCGATTCCTTATATACACTTGCACCAACACCAATCCTGTGAGCGTCAGCATGGGACACCTCAGCCCAGTGTTGGGTTCATCCCCCAGCACCAGCTCTGCTGCCCAAACACCAGCATTTCACGATCACCACAAGACAATGCTGTGGCTGTTTCTTCTCTCATCAGCAAGGGAAACTTCACTTCTGTACAAGGAGTCGCTCTGTCTCAGGCATTCCTGCTTCCAGCCAGTTCAACCCCTTCTGCAGCTGGACCTTCTTGCCCTCCATGCCAGATTGTTCCTTGGTCACAAATCACCACTGCTGAGCAGTTACAATTAGAATTTCCCCTTCACAGGCTCCAAAGCTTTTGGTTCAATCCTCTATTAAACCCCTCTGGGCCATGCTCCTTCAGGTTCTCATACTGTTCTGATTACTAGCAATCTTGTTCCTCACGTTTGTCTCAAGGGATAGTAGGAAGGCACGAAATCCTTCCACAATTCTGACCGGACTGAAAAAAATTTCTAATAAAAGTTACACCTCCCATTCACAACAGCTTCTTCTCTCTGCTTTGGCAGAAGACTTCCCTGTCTCCTGCTCTGAGGAAGTCAGGCAGTTCTGCTACTGGCAGGATATTAGAAAATAGGGTAGTTTCTATACACAAGAGGTACAAAAAGTCATCAGCATTTCTGAAGCAGACTGCTTCCAAGTGACTGGCACCCCAGAAACTTCAGGCATACCTCACTAGTTTTCTTTACTCCATCTTTTGGGTAGTCTCTTGATGTTGCTAAAGATAAGGATTGCTTGACTGCAGGAGTTTTCCTTGTCCTTAGCTGATTGTTTATGTGAGCAGCCATTGCTTGAAGTGAGGTTTCATTTACTACCCCTCCTCCAACAGGTGCTGTCCAGATATAACAAAGCGATCACATAATGGAAGTTTGGAGATAAGCCCAGAAGCCTTGCCATCTTCTGCCGAGGCATCATTTTGGCCTGTTACTTCAGAAGCCAGGAAAATATAATGTTGGAACTTAAACCTCCTTCCCAGCACTTTGCATATAGAATTGCTGCATTAAGAAATAATAACTTTTCTTGTAATTAGAGGAGAAAAAAAATGGTAATCCGAGAGAAAGGCAGAAAATATTAACAACTAAACCCAAAACTCTTTGTTTGTGTTTTTTTTTTTTTTCCCCCCACCCTCAGTAGAAAAAAAATCTTACAGGAATACATAAAATAACAACCAATATAAACCAGTTACCTTAAAGTTGAATAAGTAAAAAAACCCCAAAACTCATAGGTCACTGATACTAGGAGAAATTAAATAAGTAGGATTTTACTGATTGCTGATGTTATTGATAGCCACTACTGCCATTTCTGTGGTACTTAATTATCAAGGGGCTTTGTAATTTTTGTTTCTATTTACTATTTTATTGTCTGTTTGCATGGGGTAAAAACAAAACAGACCTAACTAAAACTTGAAAGAACAACCTGTCTTGCTGAGAACCATTATTGTGATTTATGTATTTATGAGAATGTTCTGAAAGGAATAGTGTACAATAGGTTCCTAGCTAAAGCAATATTTGACTGCCAAAAATAGCTGTACTAGCTGACTGGTTTGTACTCCAGAAGAAGAAAAAAAAAAAGCAGCTTACTTCCCCGCATGGTTATGAGCTTTCACATTTATACAGCAGGCAAAACTTAAATCGGAAATCCCAATTACAATATGCTTCTTAAAAAAACCCACAATTGTGGAACATTCTCCTGCTTTACCACCTAGCACATTGCATCTAAATTACTTCACCTGTCCCAATTCTCACACATGTCTGATTTACATATAATTTCATAAAATGTATGTGTAAATTGTCCTTTTTACATCAAGTGAGCCTCAGGTGTTTAAACCAAAATCCTTAACATTGCCTCTACTACCTACCAGTCAGTGCACCTTGGTCTTCTGACTGCAGTGCTCTGCATAGAACTTTACGCTTTATAAAAGTAAAGGTTTATTTTACAACTGAAAATCTTGGTTGTAGTTTTTAGGTATAGAAACATGTGAACACCCTCCACGTTAAAAATAACCTCCTGGGATTTCTAATACGCACAAAAAGGGTAGAAAACAAGACAGAGTTCATTTGACACATCCATTTACTATGTAGTTACATTCTATTTTTATCTTCATAAAGGAGTTCAGAAGACTTCTGATACATATCTTGACACACATCAAAGCATGAACACAGCTAAAAAGTCAATATGAAGTGCACACTACTAGAAGCAGTTTTACGTATCAGCTGAAGAACCAAAAGCTGACACACTGCTTTCCCTCCCCCCACTGGTTGAACAATAAAAATTAATTCTCATTTGGAGGAGGGACCAACTATTTCCCAGGCACAGATCCTAGCTGTAAGACGCTATATGGCAAAAATGTAAGAGCCAAATACTACGTTTTCAAAAAGTCATCGTATTTTCCTGAAAATTATTTTGGTTGGGGTTTTTTTTTGTGCCACAAATTCCTGCACAGAGAGATCAACAGGATCCTCAATTACTCCAACATCATCTGCTAGGTGCAAGAATAAAAAAAAAAAAAGTTTTTCACCTCCCAAATTCCGGGATCTGGCATTGCATATACCTGGATCAGCAAACACCGTATAACAGAAGCAGTTAACAGTGCTTAATCATTCTACATGATCTCTGTAAGGACCATTTATCCTCCAGCAACTTTGCACCTACCTTGTTGTGCATTACTGCCTGAGTCTCATGCCATTGTCTTCCAGCTGAGACAGCCTCAGAGTTTGGGGTTTTTTCCAGTCCATATTTCTGGCTATTTTTATTAACTCAATTCAGCTTTAAACAAAAAGGCCTATAGATGCCAACTCTAATTTCCAAGTCTTTATATCAAAGTCCTGACCAGACAGATAACTGGCACAAAAGACTGAAGTGGTGAACTAGATTTCTAAAATGCTGCCATCTGATTCTCATCCCACACAAATATGTAATCTAAGTAATGAAAAAAGCTTTCGTCCCAAACATCGGTGTCTTCAAAGCTCTTGAAATAAGTAAAATGTTGGGATTTGGATTGAGTCATGACAAGTTAAAGCTATAACTGTAAGAAATAACCTTCTGAACAACAATAAAAAGAACATCCTTAATGTCAAGCAGAAGAGAAAGCAATTACATTTTCAAACAAGGACTGTCAGTTTAAAAATATAGAAAGAAAAAAAATAAAGTGGGTTTAGCTCTTTTCACAATTTCTTGGATTTTTCATATATTTTTAAGCTTCACCTTATTTATAATGTTTTTATATTCTGTTTTCTTTCATCACAAAAAATTAAAACTAGCTTGTTATGTAAACTATTGTCAGTGAAATTTAGAGGAAAATGTATTTGCCTCAGCTATTAAGACGTACGGTAACTCATACATTGGTGTAATTTCATCTAGGTGTATATTTTAAGTATGCACTACACTTTAAGCCTTTAAAGAAACAAAAATAGGAACTGAATATTACCACAGAGCTCAGGAGGCACCAAACACACAGGCCTCACGCATAGTGACAGAGTGTGGGGTACAAGACTTAAAAAGGAAAACAGTCATCATTGGTCAGGATAGCTCGGTCATTCCCATTACAAGTAGTCACTAGTCAGTTGTCACCACTATTCAATGCTAATGGGGAATAAGCAGGAAGGGTAACAAGGGAACTGCCTGCTAAGCAGGAACAATTCCGCTGTCTTCTGGAAAAATCCCACTGTTCCTTCCCTTTCCCTCTCACCATTGGCAATGCAGGGTTCAATTTCAGGTTGGGTACAAGCACAACACAACAGGGAAACAGCAGAGCAACCTGAATACATAGCCCTTTGGCAGGTTCAAAGTTAACAGCCACATTTTTGTTCCATAGAATCAAACAATTAGACAGCTGGCCTTGGCAAAAATAATAAGGTTTTCCTCTTTCTTCCCTCCCTCCCTTCTTCCCTCCTTTCTCATGGGCAATGGATTACCAGAGCACTCAAAGGGTCTTCCAGTCCCAAGAAGAATAAAAACAAGAAAATTGGGTGACAGACTTGTCCATTGAACCTTTTTGCATTATTAGATACTTTAAACAGGCCATGGGGTCCAATAAATCTGAAACTTAAGCAGGAGACAGTTCTGCCAAATGCTTTTATTGGGAAAGAGAAATATATAATTGTCCTGGTTTCAGCTGGGATAGAGTTAATTTTCTTCCTAGTAGCTGGTACAGTGCTGTGTTTTGGATTTAGCATGAGAATAATGTTGATAACACACTGCTGGTTTAGTTGTTGCTAAGCAGTGTTTATACTAAGTCAACGACTTTTCAGCTTCCCATACTCTGTCAGCAACAAGATGCACAAGAAGCTGGGAGGAAGTATAGCCAGGACAGCTGACCCAAACTGGCCAAGGGGATATTCCATACCATATGACATCATGCTCAGTATATAAGCTGGGGGAAGTTGGCCAGGGGGCAGTGATCACTGCTCAGGGGCTGACTGGGCATCGGTCAGCAGGTGGTGAGCAGTTGCATCACTTCTGTTTGTTTGGGTTTTTTCCCCCTGGTTTTTGTTTCTCTCTCTCATTGTTTTACTTTCCATTACAGTTATTATTATTATTACTACTACTCTATTATTTCAAATATTAAACTGTTCTTATCTCAACCCACAAGTTTTCTTACTTTTGCTCTTCTGATTCTCTCCCCCATCCCACCGGGGGCAGGGAGGGTGAGCGAGCAGCTGTATGGTGCTTAGTTGCCGGCTGTGGTTAAACCACGACAATAAGTGAACAATAAAAGGCGTTTGTTCTATTAAGCAACTCTGTATATCCAAAAAGTTGAATTTCCACACCTTAGGGGAATAAAGACAAAGCTGAGATACGCAGTCAATGTAACCATCTGATTAGGTGATACCACAGGTCTTTAAACACCTAACTCCAGCATCCCCAGTGCTCACGTTTGCTTCCGTAGATGATAGTAGCAACCAGGAGGGACAACTTCTGTCCAGTTGCAGTACAAAACCAGAGAAACTTACCTCAAAGTAAGTTATTCTCTGTGCAACATCTTGCCTTGTAATTTGCCAATGACTATATCTAAGATAAATTTTACCCAGACAAGGTGGGGGGAGGGGGAGAACACAGATGAGGGAAAAGAAAATGAGAGAAGTAGCAAACATGTTCCCATCCAAAACTTCCTGGAATCTGGCTATTTTCTTCACCTTATTCTAACCTGACATAAGAGAAAAAGGTGTACACCAGAACATTATGGACTAAAAACAAGGCAATTAAGAGGAAGTTGTACACAGATTTGTAACATTTGAAGACTATAAATTTCTCATGCATGTTTCAGGTGGTATTTTAGAGGGAAAGGGGATAATGATTCATATGCCAGCACTATACACTGCTAATACAGGCATAAGAGTACAGTGTATCTTAATTTCGCATTGAAGTGATGAATAGTTGAACATCCAACTGATGAGGACATAACTAAACACTAAGGTCTGCGTACCTGGTATTTTCTAACCAAGGACATTGAACAAAATTGCTTTCAACCACAGGTGAGCACAGATCTAATGACTGACAGGATTTTTGTTTGTTAAGAATAAGCAAATTCTGTAGCAAGGGGTCTTTAGTCAAGAAGTTCTTGTCACATCAAAGATGTGTAAATTAGCTATGCTAAATGACAATGCCTTTCACGTGATTTCATGTGAAGAGTTACTGTTTATTTGCTCACCTAAACAAAGCAACATCTATCATGTGGAACATAAAAGAAGTGCACAACAGCACCACAGATACTTACAGAAACAGATGAATTAGAAGAGGCTCCAAAAGCAGTGAAGACAAAAAAATGTAAGACAGTGATAAACATTCTGTACGAGTGCTCAGAAAGATCAGACAGTACCAAAGATTTTACAGTATACCATTCTCTGTTTTTTCCAATGATAAGCTCAGTATTATAGCGATACATTGAGGATAAAACCAAAACAAAACACTGGCATGTAAACCCAGGGAACAAACAGAAGTGGGATTTTTAAGGTTTTACCTTTCTAGGGCTTCCTGGAGGGTAGAATTTATGGTATACCTAGAAATAAAAGAAATTAAATTGAAAAGAATTAAAACTGGTAGGGAAAACAATCGCATAGTAGTACAAAAATAAACATAATGCTTACATGAAAAGATAACATAACATTAGTAGAGTCTACTGTGGCGCAATCCAAAGACCATCATCACTTTGTAGCAAACATCTCGGGAATACACACACTACACCTTACAGAAAATACAATGTGGAGCATCAGCATCAGAAGTATGAGGTCACAATACACATTACAGTTGACTGATGTTACAGCACGTGTTTCACATTCCATAGGATGATGATGTCACACTATCTCACAGGGATATTACACATACCGGTTGTTTTCAACCCAGGGTCCTACATTAAAAAAAAAAAAAAAAAAAATCTGTGTGACCTGGGAATCTGTTCATACAGTTTTTCTGAACAGATCCATGCATTGTCATGCAGCAAAAGATTAAGTCCCTCAAAAAAGAAAAAAAAAAAAAAGGCTGTGAAATACTGAGCCACTAGGCAGAAGGAAATGGCAAGCCAGAAGCCTGCAAAGCACCAAAAAAGCATGACATCCCTCCAGTCCTGCCAAAACCTACAGACAGGCAAAGAAACTGCAAGATGAAGCCGGGGGGGCCACACCAAAAAAACAAACAAACCAGTAGAGATATCCTCCTCATCTACTTAGGAAAACAACAAGAACAGAGATAGACCATATTCTTCAGCACAGTTTAGTTTTAAGCATCTTGGTGGCTTTGCATTTGAGGTGCCACCCATAGTGCTTGACCAAACGCTCTTCAACAAGAAAAGTGGTCAAAAGACATAACGACATAAACAATGACTTCTTGGCAGGGGTTGGGAAAGAAGCCAAGCAGATTTCACAGAGTTATGACACAAGTCCCCAGAATCTTTGTTGGATCTCTACAGAGTTAGGACTATCCAACTGTTCAGTTCTTCAGGTGGAAAAGCAGGAAGTTGAACCTGCCAATCTAATGAAACACTGGCTTTTTACAGAAGTCCATCTGTCTCAGTTCTCTGGCTCAAAATACAAGAAAACTTAAGAACTGAAAGAGTAAGAATGCCAACGTGACTCCAGTAAAGAGCATTAATCTACTTGCTCTCTTAAATTTATTTGAAATGTAAAGAGATGTATTTGATCACCCCAGCTATTAACATGAAAAGGTTTTTTTGGTTTCAGAGTTGTTTGGGGTTTGGGTTTGTTTGGGGTTTGGTTTTTTTTTTGCATTGTTTTTTTTTTATAATGTCTTTCCACAGAACAGTTGCTCACTTTGAGGTGCTTAATTTCCATAGCCGTTACAAAACATTTAGCTAATCTTTAAATTGCAGCCACATCTCTGCTTTCTTTGTGAATAAAGCATGTAACATCACAAAATTTAGTTGGAATGCTTGTACTGTCTCTGACTGCCCAGGTTCTATACCAACTAAGCGAAATTACCACCTTTATTATAGAAGCGGTTCCACTGAAAGAGCACCACCTAGAATTGCTTATTTTCTAATGCTCTTATACAAGTTACTTAAAATCCCTGTGAGAAACTAAGCTCAAGAGATGCATACGCTTGCTTTTGGTTTTTGTCACAGTGGGAAAGTAATTTTTTTTTTTTTTAAACAGTGGGAATTCAGAATGAATTGTTAACAGTATCTATATAAAGCTCAGCTAATTCTCTGTATATCATATGAAAATCCAAGTAGTTCAGAGTATTTCCTTTCCCAAATAAATGCATTTTGTCCAATAACCCCAGTAATGAAGAATAAAATATTTTCACATCATAAGTCGCTCAAGTTCTTATTCCAAGATTTAACTTGAATACAAAACACTTACTAATAATCAGTAAAAAACCAAATGGAAAATAGCATTGCTCAATGATTCATTAAATTTTCTCACCATAAAGTCAAACCACATTCCAGTTCGGTAATTATTTGGCTGTAATTCTAAACAAATAATAGGTTTGTCTCTGTAAATACTGTTCCGGTTCTAATTCATGAGTTATGCAAAACATTTACACAGATCACTCAACAATCCATCCTTAATGTACCTGAAGAGGTCTTTACAATGCCTAGTGAATTCATACTTCCATTTTGCCATTCTCTCACAGCATAGAAAGAGCAACTTTAATTCAGTCACAGCTCTAGCTTCATAAGATCTGAACACCACCAAAAATGATCAAAATGCTCAAGGAGAAATTGCTTACAAACCCAATCTACTTCCCAAATGGAAGAATTAAATAGTCCTAAATATATCTGAAATAACAAACCAAAATCTGAAGAGAGTGGCCATATGCTAAACTGTCACTCTTCCATACTGAGTGATGAATTAAGATGCTAGTGTAGCTAGCTGCTTACTACAATACTGTTCATGTCACTCGCATATGTTGCTTTGGCAGTTATTACAGTTTTTCATAAACTAAGCAGCATATTAGATTTGAGAACAAATTACAGACCAGCTAAAAGCACTGAATTCTTGACCGATTTCCATGGAACGGGAAGAAACACTACAAAAGACTGGAAAGATATGAAGGGTAATTGCTGTACCTTTGCAGTCTGCATGATGGAAAGCATGAGAAAAAATCGAGACAGCTAGACAAGAGTCCAGTAATCAGTGTTTTCTGTAGTCTGTGCAATCTGTGCAGTTTTCTGTAATCTGTGTGTGATACAGTAATGCCTACAGTATTGTAAAGAGAATGTACAGAGGGAGGAGAAACATTCACCCATAGCACTTAGGGAATATATATAACGAATTATCTAGCTAGTTAGTACAAACATCTCACTGATGTGAGCACTGGTGCTTTTCTCCATACTTGGCATATAGGTAAAGGAATCCAGTAATTAAAGAATTATGACAGTGGCCTAATAAAAGAAGATAACAAGAGGCTACATGGTAAAATATATAAAGAAGTCATGAAATGCTTATAGTAGATGTGTTTGTATCCCTAGACAAGATTCTGGTTACCGAAGAGTTGGGGCCCAACAAAACCAAGCAAGTCAGTCCTTGGAGCATGGGTATTGGAGCAAGAAATTGTCACTGTGTGTCTGTAGTGGCCAAAAGGGCAAGAATACCTTGCTGCTTAGCTCTTTACCGTATTTCTTACACTCTGCAGGAATGTCAGTCTCCACATTCCCCAGAATTTGCATTAGGAAAAAAGTGTTACTTTGACAACGACTCTTGAACTTTATAATCAAGGTTCCCAGCTTTATCACATTCGGACATCTATAAAATCTTTTCTGACAAATTAGAAGTTGAGTGATTTGGGTTGTAGATTTGTGGTGAGGGGAGAAGTGGAATATATCTGTACTTTCCATAAACGCAAAAATACTTGTAAGGTACAAGGAGTCCTCTGAATGATGGCATTTTTAATAGGCTGGACTCTTCTTGCTCTTGATTCATTTTCTCATCCATTCACTTTTAGGCTACATTGAAGCTTCTGTAAATGACAGTACTACAACACTCAGTTCTTTCTGCAGCTGCTTGTGTGTCTTGTCTAATACACAAGCAGAGTTTGACAGAATACAGATGTACAGCATCCTGGCCTCCATAGAAATACTTGGCAGCAGATGGTTAAGGGAAAGCATCACAGTACAAGTTTATGTCCATGATTACTCTATTGAGTGGTGCTCTAATACATCTGTGTGCATGTGTCTAAATGAAATGTTTCTGTGTGCACACAGATGTACACAGGGTTGTGTATGCTATTTTGTGCAATACTGATTTTAGGTTGATACTTACGAAAGGGCACCTATAAGTCTAGAATAACAGACATCGGTGAAGATATTAGGCTACATTTTCAGGTAGTGTAAATAGCATTTTTGAGGAAAGAAATTTAATCACTTTCCAGCTTTAGAGAATTTGCCTCCAGGTTAGGCATTGCAAACAAGGTCTACCCTGTCATTTGCTCCATGATGAGAAAGGATTAGAAATATCAGATGTTTCCAGTTACCTGGAACAGTTGCTATAACTCCTATACATGCCAGCCACTACCAGTTAAGCTGGAATGTCAATGAAAGATTAACAGATCTCAGGGACAAAAATTTGGGGACCTACCAAACTTCCATGCATTCTTCAACAAAACCTGCCTTGGCAACATATCAGGCAGTCAGTACAAAAGACCTTTTATGAGACAGAATTATTTGGCCTAATGAGTTGCCAGAGAGAATCACGGGATACCAACAGCAGCAGAAAGGGCAGTGTTACAGGGCAGTCAGCAATGTGGTGACTAGTAAGTGCTAGCTAATGATATGCAAACAGATATAAATACTTTCAGCAATAATAGGAGTCCACTCAGTCTCTCACACTGAGGCAGAAACTTATTTTCTACATCCTCCAAGACACTGAGCTGAACTGTATGGATCCACCCAACAGTTCTCATAAGAGAAGGAGAAAAAGGATGTTAACACTAAGGGTTGTTTTACAGCTTGAACAAAACACAATACACATAGTCACACATAAAAGCTTCGCCAATCCAATGAGAAGACCAATTTGATAACAGGCTTCGGAAGCATCACCTTTTTAAGACACAGACGAGAAAAATATTCATCACTTTCAATAGTGATTCAAATTAAACAAAATATTTATCTGTATTGTTGATAGAACGCCTAAATTTTTATGCTAGAGTTTTAGACAAATCTTTTGACTTACTGCTTCTGCATTTCAGAAATAATAAAAGCTAATAATGTAACATCACTGGGAGATGTTTCAATATTCTTGAGAATGCCTTTTCTCAGGGATGCACCTTCCAGTCACAGACACCCTCTCACACCACATTCTTTGTGCAGAAAACACATGGGAGTCTCAGGGGCTCAGGTTAGTCCTGTCACACACTTCAACACAGTTAACTAAAATACAGACACAGGCATAGATGTACTAGCAATTCTTTCAGAAAAATTTGCATGTTTTACAGAAGATTACTATTTTCCCTATAAATTGGTAGCAGTGCCTTCAGCTGATGTATGAATTCTGAGGAGCTCTCTTTATCACTCAGAACTGGTATGTTTTAAATGTTTAAATGATGTACCTAGTCCCATTTCAACACAGGCTTTTGTAGCATTTTAATGTCTTGCCATTTAGCAGCTAGAATCCAGCAAAGGGGATACAAGTGCTATTACTGGTAGCTAATGGATATTCTTTAGCTCAATTGCTGAACTACATTTTGAATAAAGGTCTCGATTCCCAAAGGGAACAACCTCCTTTCATTACTGTCCAATGCTTAGACTAAAGGAGAATTCTCCGCAAGTGGTAAGTAAGGGCAACATTCATATTTCTATTCCTCGGTTCCCACTTATTAGAGGATAAAGGCATTGCATAATATTTAATTTATGCAGGTCACATCCAATACCTCAAGTCCTATAGCTGGATGCATTTCCACATCCAGTCCTTTCCTATTCCCATTTTAAAACTGCCTTTTATTCAGAGCATTCTTCTGGAAAAAAATACACTTAAGGACTATATAGAAACGGCAGAAAATGTTACATTTTTTGAGCTGTCCCACTCAAGATGTGCAACTACCTCCCAGCTGTGCTAGTATTCTTGTACAGTGTGTGTCCACCTTGGTTACCTGTGCCACATGCTGCTGTACTCACACTGCTTTCGACAGAGGGCTGCAGCACATGTTAGCAGATCAACACCAGTTTTGACTCAGCTATTTGCTAAAGCAGTAAAGACCCCAGCTTGTCTACATAGTTCAAAGGAGCAATGGTAGCTCCAGAACCAAGACAGCATATGCTGTAGTTGGCTACCAGACAGAAATCACATCCTTGCTCAGCTTTCAGGGTTATCTGAGCAAGAAAACAACCCCTTGTATGATTATACTCTTTTACAGATGTAGAGATGCCTCCACGATGCAGCTTAGCACTGCTTTAAAGCGGGACTCCTGCAAGATTATAAGCACTGTCAGTATACCTCTGTATCCATGCTTCACCTTAAGAAAGGGTTAAAACCACAATGTTGGAAAGGCACATACTGCAGCCACCACTGGCTGGAATCAGAGATGCCAATCCTATTAAAGCTGTCTTTGGCACAGGCAGCATTCTGAAGACTAGCTTCAAAGCATTGCTCCTCTGCCACATGTATGCAAGTCTGCAACTGCTGCCACAAGGACAGAATGCAGGTCATTTTCACTCAACAACCACTGGTGCACGCACCACTCTTGCTGGAGATACATGTCAAAGTCATGAAGATGAGTAACCCATTTTCTGAATTCTCTCTAGATAACTGCACGCTAATCAATAGCAGCTACCCCCAATCCTTTCTTCTATGACCAGGACTAAGCCCTGCCATTCCTCCCTACATACAGAGCAGAACGCTTCCACAGAAGTCAGAGCCTGAAGTTCAAGTCTTTGAAATTACTTCATTTTTGTTATCTCCAATGCAAGCCACGCTTTGTCTCATCCCAGCAAGGACTTAATGAGAACTTGGTTGTTCAGGAAAAATAGAATTTCTGTCTCAGGAGTGGTCACCTGGGAGACCACCCAAACCCATTTGAAGTGCTACTAGAGACACCCATACACTAGCCAGCACTTAAGTTGTTGACGTCTATCTTCTAACTTGCAATGTAGCAAGATTTTTTAAAATGTGATTAGTATTTTGACTATTGGTGAAATGGCTTTATCATCTTAATTAGCATTTAACTAACAAAAATAATTTTCTCTTAAATAAAAATGTTATCAAGACAAACAGTAACTTCTCTCTCAGTATCATAATAATAATAATAATAATACATGGATATAATACTCCTTTAACATATTACAAGATTGCATTTCTAGCATGTTATATGGTTTAAGTTGTCTGGGTTGGTTTAAGCTCTGTGCCTTTTTCTCTTTCCTCATTTTACTTCATTACAGCTCCAGTATGTCAACAACAGAACACGCTAGTAGCTTGATTTAATTGCTCAACTAAAAAAGAAAAATATCTTTCAAGATTCAAGCTGCTGCCTTCCTATGCAGTAATAATTTGTACAGAAGTGCTGTGTGTATTAGACAATCTACATGTTTGCTAAGTTAAAGACCTGTAAGTAGGCTCAGCATCCAGTTTAACATTTCATTGCAATCTACTGACATGCTAATAGCTAATCAGAAAACTCCTAATAAGTATACCAGATGTTATTTAGATTAACACTCACTATTTTTAAAAGCTAATGACTTACAGCATATAGAATGGTGAAAATAAATCAGTCGTCTCATGCCACACAATTTACTTCAAATATTTTTCAGAAAAGAATAATTAGCTTCTACTCAAAATGCACTCGTATGAGAGTATCATCAATATTAGGACAGCAAAATAGTGGCAAACATGAAATTCCATGGGTGTCATTGCATAAGATTTATTTTACCAAACTCCTTCCCACTCCCCCCGTGCATAAAATCCTAACATTTATATTAAAAGAAAGAGCTCACGTAGCATGTTAATGGACTACGTTAATTTCATGCAATTAACCCTGTACCCTCATCAACAGAAATCTCTGTATTTAGATATGAGAGGAATAAAGTCCATGGTTCACTCATTGCTGTGGGGAAAGAAAAAAAAAAAGAAAAAATCAAGAAGCCACAACCGAATGCTGAGCACTTCTGTCAAAGATCTGGATAACGTCCTGGTCACATACAACTTTCAGGTACATCCATGACTTACCTGAAGAGGCTTCCAAGTTCAAATCATGGAAGTGACATAGTTGTCACTCTTTAACAGTAACCTGGACAGACATGTTTTGTACTCTACTGTCCCCAAATGGGCTATATAGAGAGTAACTGATCTCACTTATTATTCTACCAACAGTCACTACACTTATGGTTATATTAATATCTAATTGATGAAGAAACTGTTGACAAAGAAATTCCACCATTAATACATATAGCAATAGGATACTTGCCAATACGGAAGTGGATAAAGAGTGCATAAAAAGCGTTCATATAACATGCTTGTAACAGGTTTACTTGGCATACATCAGTACCTTCGCAGCTGATTGCTACAAACAAACAATAATTATCTGCAATGACAATTAAAGTGATTATGATAGGCTATTCAAAAAGTTTAAGTTACATAAGTGTTCACATGAAAAGTTAAATTTAAGGGTTATATTCTTCCTGGTAGAGAATGGGATCATTCTATAAGAACTGTTCATACTCTGAGCAAGCACTTCAAATCAATTGCTTATGAACCACCTACAGACTAAAATTATTTAAAGACTAATTTTTGCTTTCAATATATTGTTCCAGTTGACAAGAAAAACAAAACTCACAATTTAAAATTACTAGGCAATAGCTTGGGTTATTCAGTTATGCAACTGTCATGTTTCTATGTAAAAGATCACAGACAAATTTCCAGATAGCCAAGCATCAGCTACGCTTGCAAGATTAGGTTAAGGGCACAAGAATGCACATTGAAGCGCAATGCATTCTTATATCCTGTCAGATATTTTGGACTCTCCTTTTCATTCGTACATTAATTGCAGTGCTTCAGCGAAAGGCCCTCCACAGGCAGAGCCTGAGCAGGCCCCCGCTATTTCTGACAGAAAACAAAGAAACTTGCTGAAGCTCTCTTCAGGAAAGCTCCAAGCTTGAGTAGCGTTTTCATCTTCTGCATTACAAACACCAAAACTGCAGACTACAGTCAAGTGTCTCTTGGGATTTTTGTGTTTCTATACCTAGGAGGATGACTGAGAAGTCTTATCCTCTCCTCCTGTATTCTCCCTCTTCTTAATCTAACTGGGACTAAACATAAAGGATCGAAACAAATAGAAATACCCCCCCCACACCCAACATCAGCAATGTACAGAGGTAGAGTAAAAGTGTTACAGCAGGTGATGCCAGATAACAACTCCCACAACCCCAGTCCAAATCTGGCAATTTATTCCACAGTCAATTCCTTTAAAAGTGTTTGTTTCCAAATTTCCATCAGTTATTCTTAATTTCTCTAAACTAGTTTGCCAGTCACCGGGGAAAAAAGTAGCAGATAGAAAAGAAAAATATATAAAAACAAGCCTCCCATCACTTTTTTTCTGCTCAGTTCTAGATTTATATTAAAAAAGCTGCTTAAATGCCTGCTCATATTAGCACAGCTCTTCACTGTGCAGATTAATCATACTGCACTTCCTGCCTTTACTTTTTTAAAAATCCCTTTCCTTTTATTACAAAAATTCTGCCAAGAAAGGACTCCATGAAGAATCAGTGGTAATCAGGACAAAAAGAAAGCCTATCCTGACCCACTGCAGATGCCCATCTTTACACTCATTGATTCAAAGGAGCCACGTGTTTAACTGTTGCTACACCTACATACAAATTAGAATTATTAAACAAAGCTAGCAGCTACTTACTGGAAAAGATTCTTAAGCCATTGCAAAACAAAGCTGCACCAATGTTGAAATAAAAAGATATTTTAAAATGCATTAACGAATTTATAAGACAAAAGTACATTCTTTTCCCGCACACAGCGTATTTTTTTTTTTTTTTTTTTACCAAGTGCTTAAAAGCACACTGCTCTTATTCAGGTTTAAGAGTACTGTGAGATAGCATTTTCAGAAGTACCGATGTGATTCAGGCCATGCAGTCTGACTCAGTTTGAAAGCAAACCCAATTTGAAGAAACGTAGAAAAGACAAAAAGCATTAGCTTTCCTGGCCATCACCTTTCAGTGTGTTAAAAGGCAGTGTTGCTTGAAAACATAACTCGTTTGATTATCCATTCACATTTAAGTTCGTGGTGTTCTCTAAGCAAGGGTATCAAAAAAAGTCTTTTTCAGCACAGACATTTGAAAAGTGAAATAGCTTACAGAAAAAAGACTCCAAGAAATATCTGAAATTCTAAATGCTGGTGGGAAAGAGGCCAAGGGATCTGTGCAAACCCACTTTATCAACTTAAAGCAAGAGAATAAGGATATGAGCTGATAAAATGATTTCTAATGTTTAAATCTTTAAATAATTTGATTCAAATTAAAAGCTTTGTTTGTTTTAAGTCACTGTTTTTATCTGCTAATCACAACAAGGAAACAATCAGAACCATGACAGAATTAACATACCCTCTAGGGCTAAACAGAATGAAATTCTCCCAGATGTGTCAAGTCACCACTTCTTAGAAATACTGCATTATCATTTTTTGATATTCGATTTAAAAATTGGACAGATTTCTACATTCCATGCAATTGTAGATTTTTCGAGTTCATTTCTATGACTGAACAACAGACACTGGACCGGCATCTGTACAGGGGCCAATCCTTGACTGGGTACATTACATAAACTTAAAAGCGTACAAATAGAGAACAAAATTTAAGACAAGTAAACAGCCTGTCATTATCAAGGAGCTGACAGGTGACAATTTGTCTACCACATTTCTAAACATCTCCAACATCAAAACAAATTCTCCAGCAATAGATAGAAAACTTTACTGATCCAAAGATAACCATCTACAGCACTGTTCCCCACCGGCAATAATACCTGCTCCCTAAGCAAACCACAGCAAGCTGTGTGCCAGCAGGCAATTTGCTTTCTCTTCCTAAAAAAAAAAAAAAAAAAAAAGGGTCAAAAAAAAAAAAAAAAAGGTTCAAAAACAAAAAAACCTTCAAAAGAAACTAAAAAAAAAAAAAAAAAAGGGTCAAAAAAAAAAAAAAAAGGGTCAAAAAAAAAAAAAAAGGGTCAAAAAAAAAAAAAAAGGTTCAAAAACAAAAAAACCTTCAAAAGAAACTAAAAAAAAAAAAAAAAGGGTCAAAAAAAAAAAAAAAGGGTCAAAAAAAAAAAAAAAGGTTCAAAAACAAAAAAACCTTCAAAAGAAACTAAAAAAAAAAAAAAAAAAAAAAGGTTCAAAAACAAAAAAACCTTCAAAAGAAACTAAAAAAAAAAAAAAAAAAGAGGTTAAAAGACCAAAACACTCTCACATGCACTTAGACATACACAGAAAGGTTGTTACTGCTGAAGGTCGTTCAAGGCAGGAGCTGCAAGCTCAGAAACATTTCCATTTCAAATCCAGACACACAAAAGAACACATGATAAATGTAAACAGCTTCAACACCACAATTTTATTTTAACCTCTTTAGGGGTTGAGCTATCCCCTGCTGCTGCTTTTTGAAAACAATTTTCCTGAAGTCCAAAACTGCGCTGTGTTATACTGACCCAATGGTCCATATTAACATATGGAAGACATTTGCAATGCTAATCACCTAGAGATAGGATGGTAATGTTATTTAAAACATTAATGCTACCATAAGATCATCTTAGGTTTACCCAAACAGATTTGCTAGCAGATCTGCTGAAGGTACATAATGGTGGAGGTTGCCATGGGAACATGGTACAGCTACACACTTTGCCATGACAACCAGGCCTCCCTGGAATACTAATGAGTGCCCATGGCAACGCAAAGCTGAAGACAAGATGTCTGGAGACCAAATATTTCATGCATCATTTATAACAAAAACTATAAATATATTTGTACATTTTCTGTGTGAGATTCGATAGGTTTTGGAACCCTGCAAAACGTTACATATGCAGCAATATTGAGAAGTGTAGAAATTATATGGCTGTAATATAAATGGAAAATCCTATTTCAAGGCAACGCTATGGTTGAAGTTCAATTCCACAAACAACAAAAAAAAATCTGTAGTCAACACACCCAAAGTTTGCATCATCTTGCACATGAACACTATCGTCAGCCCATGATGTAACAGATGTACACAATCCTTGGCGTATTCTACATCCACCAAAAAGGTGCTATTCTTCCCCAGTGCAGAACACTGTGTTGAGCACGTATCTATTTCTCCATATGGCAACTACTGCAATTCCTGTTGCAAGGACAGAAAGCATTGCTTTGGTATTTCAGAAAAGGCTCACAACAAGAGATCCCTGTTACTTTATAGGAATGTTGCAGCAACTCAATGCCTGAGCAGTGTTTTTCATTTATTTGTTTCTAGAAAAAGGATCCACTGTTGAAAGTTACATATCAGAACAAAATGTTGGCATTAAAAGTGATAAAATTATCAGTTAAGTGACATCTGGTGCAATTTTGTTTTGTGTTGTTTTTTTTTTTAAATACACTCTATAAAGATGAATTTCAGGGCACTTTCTAGATGTTTTATACAAATTACCAAAATCTAAGACATTTCCAGATACCCTGCCAGCAACTGCCTATCACTTAAAAGAGAGGCAGCACCAGCTGGAAGGCCAGTGCTGCTTGTCCCAGGAGTGCTACATGCAATAAACTGCATCAAGAGACAACAAAATTTTAGGTCACAGAAGAGCTCCCAGGGGCCATGAATGCCAGGATTCAGCTCACACCAGCAGTGGAGAAACCAAAGGTAATTTTAATCTAAGATTTTTACTCATTATTTGCTTTTATAACCTAGGCCTCCTTGCATGAGTTCCTGCTTGAAAATATCTAACACCTGATTTTTATAAGATTTATTTTCTTCTCTCCTTCAACATCCATGAAAGAACATCCAAAACATGATCTGTAACATGTATTTATTAGCCATCCTCCAGGTGTAAATAGATCAATTGTTGCATTTCCTAAATGACAGAGCACTGAGGTCAGCAAGAGAGATAGTCAGTATAAAGAAATGTGATTTGTGTAAGACATTTCACAATAGCCTCATGTTTGCAGAGCTTCTCAGATGCCAGATTCTCACCGCTTTCAAGTGCCTGCAACAACTGATGCTATCCCAGTAGTAAAAACCCCAAACCACTGTCCCTTCAGTAAATCTTCAAGCCTAAAAGAGGCAGCCTCACATGTCACAAGTTACCTTTCTGACCTAGATCAGATGCATCAGTTACACTCGCCCATCTTCTAATCTACTTTCAGCTTGTAGAGGCCAGAAGGAACCACAAGCACACACACTTATGAATTCCCAAAAAAAAAAAAAGTCTGCATTCCCTGACAGAGAATTATCTCAGCTGTAACCCAAACACAACTAATTCTCCAGTTTGCTTCAGGAATGTCAAAAACAAGCAAGCTGGAAAGACTTTTTTCATAAGGGGCCAAAGTGTTACAGGATAGATATATCTCAGTAGCAGCGTAACCTACAACACGAGACTAACCTGGACTAACCTCTGGCAAATCCCTCTTCTGCTTCCAAATACTGCTGGCTGTGGCCACAATGGACTTAATACACACACATATTAAATCAATGTAATCACATTCAGCACTATCAAATTAGCGTAAGCACTGGCTATGATTACATTAAGAGTTTTCAGTGAATTGCAGAAACATGTTAACTAGCATGATGTTTGGAGAGATCTGAGGAAAAGGTGTGGGATGAAATAGCAACACAAAATGCAGACCATGGCCCTGGTATTGAATTTAGGATCTATTTCCTTGAAATAGTATCATAGGACAAAAAAAAAATTATCAAGTTAAATGAAAATTTTTGTTTCATAAGCTTCAATTAGTATAGATTAAGTCACAAACAAAAAGAGGAAAAAGGCAAACTGCTTTTTTAAGCAGTTTAACAGACTACAGATTAACAAATTGCAACAAACATTAAGCCATGGTGGACCTTCAGGCAACTAAGTTTTCCACAGAGGAACAGAGCTTGCATTATTTTTATGGTAACAACAACATTACTCAGTGCAAGATTTGTCTTCTTGTATCTAACCTGGTTGCACAGGACTGAATCCAGTTATTAATTTTTCACTATTATAATTCCATTAAATACTACAGTGCCCAATATACAAGCCAGCCTTTCTTCTGTCAGCACTAAAACTAGATCTAGTTTTAACAGGAACTGACTATCAAGGTAGGAAAATGGATTTGCATTAAATTACAAGATTATACAACAGCACACCTACGTGTGCATGGCAGAGACTATGCTTTTATTCCAATCCCTGTTTCTCAATTAATATTTTGGTTTGGGGTTTGTTTTTCCCCCCCCCAAGCTGATATTTGTCACTCTTGCACTCCTCTTTCTTTGGGACTACTTATATTATGTGAGGGGACATGATGGGTAGTTCAACATTATCTCCTACAAAGAAAAATAGAGTATTTAATTGATCTGGGGACAGCAATGGCAATTACTACTTAAACAAAAAAAAAAAAGCATTCTAGTGAACAAGTCTTTTTATGTCACTTGCTAGTGAATTAAAGGAAGAAACATTTTTGTTTGGGGTGGGTTTTTTGGTGTTGTTTCTTTTTTTTTCTAGACAGACTGTGCCATGTGGCCACAAAAAGTGACAACTCCCCTCCAGCAGCAATAAAAGAGAAACCCTAGGAAAATCCACAACTAGAGCAAACCTTTTTACTTAACCTAGGGAGACCATTAGTCTTGAAGGCACTCCTTAAGCTGAGAAGGTTTAGCAGGATAGACAGCTCTGCAAACAAAGTTGCAAGACCAACAAGCAAGAACAAACCTTATCCAATCAGTGCTCTGTACAGCAGATCTCCTCATCTTTTCCTGGTTCCCTAATCTGAAGCATAGAAAGTCTTTGTTCACACTAACGGTCTAGCAGACTAAGATAGGCACTAAGTGATGAACTCAGAACATTGTATCAACAGATACAGCTTCCCTAAGAGAAGCCCATAATTTCTGCATGTCTGGGGCTGGAGGCTCAGTTGCATAACTGGACTTCCTATTTCTTCACAATAATAAATGCCAAGTAATAGTAGTTATGCTGTATATAAAGCAAACTTACACAATTCTTGTTCCAGCTAACAGTCTGAAGAGTCTCTCCACTTTCCAGTTAAGAAGCAAAGAATGCTATTACCTGCTTGTTTCCACCAAAATGGAAACATCTTGCACAGGGTCTCTGATCAAGGACTCTTTTTCACATATGCCCTGCTATATGGCACCACCTCTGTCAGGAACCTTTTGGCCCTCTCCCACTGCATGGCACTGAGCATACACAACATACGCAAACCACACACTGCCATGTACTGTTCATTTCCGTTCTTGCCTGTGAAGAACATTAGGAGCTCATTTGAAAATCCACTTGGGCCACGTACATGCAGGACAGTGCTTCTTAGATATGCCTTTTTCCAAGCCCGCATATTCAAAATACTATTGCATCTACTTATCACTTTTCTTGCATGCCAGGGCATATGCACACAAAAGAGTAGTCTTGCATGTGGGAGGCACATGGACGATGTGACTAGTGTGGGACAGCGGTCTGTAGACCTCTCTGCATTACTCTAGAAAACACAAGGACCTGTCTTATTCAAAAAGGATTGGCAGCACTGCTAAAGATGGTAGTCAGGACAGCAAGGCAAGTTAAGAACATTAACAAGATGCCTTTTCCCAAATATACTAAATGAGAGTGTCTGAGTAATTCTTCTCTATGTAACTGAGATAATTCTAATAACAATTAAAAAGGTCTCATGTCCTGGAAGTTCTGGGAAGTCCCAGGAATCCTATCTAAGAAATACACATTAAGATTTGCTCCAGTCAGTTTGGACTATTACAGCCTTAAATCTTCTTAATCCTTCCCACCCTATTACTTATTTTGTGTTTCCTGGTAAAAAAAAAAAAAGGATTGACACCTTTCTGCATTTTTTTTTTTTTTTTTTAAACTCCCTCTACTCAGTTTATATCGTTACTTAGTTTGTGATGACCTCTTACTTTTTCCTCCCCCTCTCATACTACAGGTATTGAATAGCTGTCTTCAGGGACGAGTCATAAATGTGGAAGATGGTACTTGAACCTGCTAAACTGATTAAATGCTGAAAGTTAAGGATCAATTATCAGAGAAAGGCCAGCTAGGGGAGCCATACATAACACACTGCAGACAGAACAAAGAGCTAATACTGCCCCTACTTAGACACAATCTGTATCACACACAAAAAAAGGAAAGAAGTATTTAGAAATGTTTTCTTCATTGCAGCTAAAGTATATCCATCTTAGACCAAGACAGTAATGCAAGAGCAACACATACTTACAAACAATTTCTCAGAAGGAAGAGGGAAAGGACCTGCAGGTTTGGGCACAAGCAGCTTGAATCTTTCCAATGTTTCATTCAACACCTATCTATCCATTAGAACATTAAAAGCCTATTAGTGATGCATTTCAGATAAAAAACATTCACTTGCAAATATCCTTGTTTAAATGCATGCAAAGAAAAGCACAGGAGACAACACAAAGCTATAACCCTTCTGCGTGTAGAGTTACCCAGTTCAGCAAAGCACTTAAAGATTATACATGGGAATAGCCCTCAGAAGCACATGCTTTAAAGCTGAGCAGCAATTTCATTACTTTCTAGACAAAATATGCTGTAAAACAATAGCCAGTATAAAAAGCATACCATTAAGTGGGACCAAAAAAGAGCCCACAAACCAACACAAACCACACCCAAACACAAAATCTGTCACTATCCAAAGGGAATTTCCTGTTTCTGTGTAATGGCCTGATGTTATTCGATAGCTTTTAGGAACAAAATTGCATCCTCTCTGAACTACTTGTTTAAACAAGCATATTTTAAGTGTTATACCAAGATATGCATCTAAACATGCAAGTGTCCAGCAAAGTGGAAAAATACAGTCAGGCCACATGATCCTACAGCTCCAAGAGCACATAGGGGATTTTGACACGCTAAAGTTTCTGCAACCGTGGGGCCTCAATGCCATCTACTGGCCATTTGTACTTTCTACCACCATCTTTTTACGAGCAATTAGATGCTAGGCTGTCGTAGGAAGATAAACTCAAAATGTCTGAATGTGGGCAAGTATCTTCTAATTAACTATAACGTGATTAAAAACACTGGATAGTGTTAAATGGCACGTCTTTTCTCAGATAGGTATGTCTTTAAAACACGTCTCTGTATGCTTGCTCAGGATTTTAGTAGTACAAAAATTCTATCTAAGTGTGCAAATGACAATGGCTTATTATTCAGTTCTGTTCCTACTGTTTTCACTTATTATTCAATGAATGACTTACTCTCTCCCCTACACTTTTCATTCATTTCCCAAAGATACCAACTTTAGAGCCATTATGTAGTTATAAGCTCCAACAATAAACTGAAGAGGTATCATCTTTCATTAAACTAACTGATGTAAGTGGGAGAAAAGGAGACAGACATTTTATACAACTAAAACCTTGTGCAGTTTCCTCTGTTCCTGACATTAAAAAAGCCAAAGGTTATACAAGTTTATATGAGACCTTTTCTTTTTGTATCTTGAAACTACCACTGCTAAAACACTACCACTGGAATTACTAACACCACCCACCAGTAGCTCCGGGACTCAGGTTTCTTTTGCTGTTTCTTAGAATATGTCTCCCAGCTCCAGGATATTTGTTTTGAGATGAGCATCTGGCATTGCCATCATACAGAGAAAAGTCTGCTGTGCAACATCACATAAGAGTGATATTTCACAGAATTACAACTGTCCCATGACACTATAAAACTGTGCCATGGGATTTATAGCACTTTGTTACAAACATGGGGGCAGGGGGAAGTGTGGTGGCACATACTAGCAAATATGATTCAGAGCCTTGCAGGGAGGCATAGAGGTGGATTTTTTTTTTTTTTTTAACGTGACTAAAAATGGAATCAGTTAGTAGCACATGCTACATACTTGATGAACAAGTTGTAAAATATAGTCAGGCAGAGGGAGAAACAGTGAAGTGAAGACTTGTAAACAGGAATGACCAAATTCAAATTTATCCTTCTACTAGTTTTTTTCTTAAGATGCACCAAATATTGACCAAGGGTGATGATAGTCACGCACATTTTTTGTTTGATCTTTCAAAAGCAGTAAGCTATTCACAGAAAGCTAAGTGTCTTGCAGAAAAAATACTAGAATGCTTGAAATAATGCAATAGGTATAAATAATAATTGGGACATGATGCTCAGGCTATATTCCAGTACTTGTCTGGAAATGGATATACATCTTTGTAGTCATTCTGCTTGACCTGAATCAGTAAAACATGGCAAAATAATACCATACGGTGATTGCTGGAAAAGGGTGATAGAATGGGTGATAGCTTCTAGCAAATATGCAGGAAATTAAAGTAGCTTCCTTCCTCCGCTCCCAAAAACGGCCTGAGTACTGGAAGCATAACTTAGAGGAAGCAGTTAAGCAGCAAAGATGGTAACAGGATGCTTTGATACTGACAGCAGGCAGAGAAAGATACACACAGAGGTGAAAGTGTTATGAAGGAATAAAACAAGGAATGAGCTTGGTTTCTGGTAAGGGGAAGTTACCCATATAATTCACAAAAGAAAATTTGGATCTCTACAGAAAAAGAGTTATATAATAAAAAATAAGGGGAAATAGTTACCTTTATCCAAGCATTATTCTAAGATAATTTAAGAGTAAAGAAATCCTAAACGCAATTGCAGTATGGATATTCTGTTGTCCCACACTGGAGCTGGCAGTGAGCGCAGTATACTTTTTAGCCATGCACAATAAATGTAAACCTTTAAGAGAAGCCCTACTGCATGCATTCTCTCTCACTGGTCTGTGCATATACAGTGGTCTTGTGCCTTTCAGAAAGCATCAGGCTTACAGCACATGCTAAGAAAGCTTTCTATGTGTGCAGCAAATCCAGTAATTTTGGTTTGTATCAAGCCTTAGTGCACATTTGCAGAAAGGTGAAACAACATATGCACTGCAAGTCTGCTGCTTCCTAGAAGCACTGAACTTAACACACAAAACAACTATAAATACACATATTTTGTATTTCTTTATAGAAAATAAAGAGAGCTCTACACAGACTTCTGCTGGAAAGGAAAGCCATACATAAGGCACAAGAGCCATCACATCCAACAGGACAGCTCACTGGTTTTTGACATGGAGTCCGACCATCCAGCCTGCTAAGCAATTTAAAGCTATCGGTCATTATCAGAAGTTTTATAAGCTTATCATAGACCTTTCCATGGTTTTGAGGAGACATGTCTTTCAAGCGAAAAATGGCACAAAAGACTAAAGTCAACACGTTTTACCTACACCATTAAGAGACTACAACAAACTAAACACACCCTCTCTCCCTGATTTTCTTTGTTGTTAGGGGGCGGGGGGGGTGTTTGTTTGGTTCCCCCCCCAGTAAAGGCAATGGTAAATCACCATTAGCAAATGGATTAAATATGTAAATTCACTTTACTAATTTAGTCAGGTCAGCTACGGAGTACTAACTGACTGGTTTCAGTGAAGGTTAAAAATATAACCCCTCAGGTCATTATGCAGTAAGCTTTGTTGCTGTGATCCTGCAGGCACATAGAGCTGAATGTCTAAAAGCACAAGAACAGGTGATTAATGTTAATACCTTAAGATCAATCCCAAATTTCTACTACTGTAAAAGTGGTTTTGCTGATTGCTGTTCTCCAAGACCCTTTTCATTTCCTGAAGTCACATGGTATAAGACAAAGCTCTGCAACATAATTATTCTCTCAAATATGTTTTTAAACTACAAACCCCATTCCAGTGCAGAACACCAGACTGGTGTAGATGACCTTTAAAGTACCAATGTACCCATCTTAAGAAGTCTAGAAACAATACTGTCTGCCTTAATGTCCTGTGGTTCACTGAACAAACATTACGTTACTGCATTGTACACTGCACATGGAGAACACTGTATTGGTTATTGGTTTTGTGCAATTGGAGTTGGAATGCATGCAAATGTAAGCTTCGCAGGACAGCCACCATTTACTACTACTGACATTTATATTGCTGCTAGTAACAATTATTAGAGATTCAGAGCTTTTCATTAAGTAAATGAGTTGTATATTTTCTTGATATTTTCTCAATGGGCAGGATCCTGGAGTATCTAATGCAAAACCTGTTGTACTAGAAAAACCCTTTTATGAAGTTTCTGTGCATTTACTAATGTCTCTCTCACTGGTAAAAAATTGTGTCAATCACAAAATGACAAATTTCCTTCAGAGAACTGCGATATGCTCTGTAGTGATGATGTTCAAGCATATGCTTATGAGTATTCAGAAAATAATTTCAAAATTAGAGAGTTAAATACCACTTCTAGCAAAACGAAGTTTTCTGAATAATGACATCACTGATGTAATTCATAGCCCTTACAAGATGTGAATATGCTTTTGGGTATATCCATTGACATGTACTTTACATAGCAGGATTAAATCCAGCCATACCCATTATGAAAAGGGATCTTTGGTTTTTTATTTCACAATTCTAAGGGTCATTTTATACTAAAACAGCAACCTGTTTTGTTTGTTTTGCAATGCTATTGCAAAACAACTGTTAACCCCCAGGCTAATAGTCAAGACACTAGACACTTTGCAAAAAGATCTATTCTTCACACACAAGAAGTGAAGGATCACTGGCTTTTGGATTCCTGGGAAACTGGGAGAGAGATGCAGTTCCACCCAGAACTGCCATCAGAAGGGAGAGGTCCCCCTTCACCTTCCTCCAGTGTTACTCCTGCCTTCCCCCAGCACTCAGCAGACCCTCTGCAAGCCTTTCTAACTCACAAAAGCAGCAACTGCCCCCCCAATAAAAAAATAACAAACAACTTTCTGCTAGATTTGCTTTTCTGTCAGTTTTGTGAGCTATGCCAGCTAGCAAGTGCTGAGATGGCGCAAGGGCATTAGGCCAGAAGCACAAAATCCTCCCTTTAGCAGTGACCTCTATGAGTCAATTGCCTTTTGAGAAGCTTTCAGCTACATACTGCCTTTTGCATACTGCCTTTTTTTTTTTTAACTTAACTCATTTAATGTCAGGCTAAAGTGGAGCATATAGCTCCTACATGACTACTCAGATACCAGTGAAAACCTAACACAAACTCTGCTCATTTTGCACTGGAAGCCACATGCATTCAATTCATATCACACACAAGCCCATAAAAGCCATTTGGGTGCACTGCTCCAAGCACACTCAGAGCTCAGCCACACCAAGATAACCAACAGCATTACATGTATGAAGATAATTATTAAATACTTTCAAAAAAACATTCAAAAGAAGCAACAAAGAGCTAAAGCTCTGATCCAGCAAAGCACCAGGGACACACTGAAGTTTAAGCCAATGGGATACAGGCATATACGTGTGCTTTGCAGAATTCAGACTTAAATGTGTTAGGTGAAAGGCACCTGGAGATATCCAAAACTGATATCTAGGGAATAAACCTGTTACAAATACTGCAGCAATTTCACTCCGGTAGATCTGTTTCATTATTTTACCATAGCACCAGAGGAAAAACCACCACCAGATATTTGTGCACAGTCAGTTCTTTAATCAATTTCCTTAGCATGTTTGAACAATAAAAAGCATTTCTATTAAATACTTATGTTTGGGAACGACACTATAATTTAGCTCTAAACACATCCCTAAATCTATAGGTTAGGTTTCACATGTGTGATACAAATAAGTACCTAGGATAATTTATTTATTAGTTTTCTGTTTATAAAAAGTAATGTGCAAAACAGAAAATGCAATCTAAAAAAAAAATCTATCAGTTCAGAGCCTACTACAAAAAAAGTGGCACAGAAAAATCATCATGCCTTAATTTATTTTCGTATTACATGTATTAAAAAAGTCAACGACCAGAATATTTTTTAAATGGTACTTACAAATATATATGAATACACGTTATGAAATAGGTCATACAATTAACCTCACTGTTTGTAATGATCATCCTTATATGTTCTTACCTATGCAGAGACACAATTCTTAAGACCACAGTGTTTTGATGCAATGCTATAGTTTTAATACATCACTTTTATTTTTAACTTACTGTAAGAAGAAAGTGTAGAGGAAAGTGTTTTTCTTCCCCATTCTTTTCTGAAAGGGTCGCATAAGCTTTGTATATCAACTTCAAAAGAACACATTTGTTTTAAGAACAAGTAAGACAAAACTACCCTTCTCCCCATGCTCTTATCCAGGGAGCTCAGGTTTTGACATAAGTGAAAGCAAGCATTCTACCATGTACACTACTTCAGCACTAGTACATTACCCAATTTTATTTTAAGACCGAACCAGAAGAAATTGTAAATAAAAGTTAAAATCAAAAGTATACAGCCTTTCTTTTTTCATGTGACATAGCTTTTTCCCAGTGGTTGCAAAGATGACAAAGACAACTCTAATGAAGATGGTGCTTAGCAAGTTTGTAAGACTATGTAGTACTGAAACTCAAGTTAAGGATACAGTTAAAGAACTAGAAAAATATTTAAAATTAGGCTTCTAGAGGGCTTCCAGGCCAGTAATAGGGAAATAAAATAAGACAAAGATACAAAAAGCATATTTAGCAATACTGATGTTAACATGTTCTATAAAACCCTAGTGCCTTAATAATAATGTGTAGTATAGCATTTAAGTTAGGCTTCTGAATCCAAATTTAAGGAAACTAGATTTAAGAATTTTGACCAAGAATTTACAGAAGTGTCCATTCAATAGAAAGGCTACAAATACAATTTAAAACAATCATTTAGCCAAGTAACTAAGTTTTTGCATCACCTTGATCTACCAGGTAGATCTAGTATGGACTTGCCTTACGCAAATTGGTCATTTAAGTTTTAAAAAGCAAACAGATGGGATACTGAATAAATGAGTTGAACTGAAATTGCCAGAGGCAGAAACTCTTACCATAAGTTGTTCTTAAGTTACAACAAAAATGTAAACCTAAAAGGTAAGATGAAACTCTCGTCCTTTCTAAAACCATGTACAAAAAACAACAAATGTTTGTGTTTTATGAAAAACTCTTTGGTTACTGAACATTTTTATAGCTAATTTTTATCTTTCTCCTTGACAAACGGGCACATACAAACACACTAATCAAAATATCACATTTATCAGTGTACTAAATATCAAAAATAGATCCATCCTTTTTAACGTTCCCAAGACCTTCGGAATTCAAAGTGTCATGCTTAACGTTGTTATGGCAAATGACCACAAAATGGATTGCAACTGCACTATTGATCTTTTTATTTAATGGCCATTTGTCTAAAAAAATAGTAAGCAAAACACTCATTTTTCTTTTAGTTCTTTGCATGCATTTAAGCAGAGTTTTAAACTTTATCTCCAATTTGCATGGTTCTATGAACAGTGTAAATACAAGCTATTCATTTACTAAAGGCTTAATTGTAAGCACATCTGCATCTCAATAAAATGAGTACCGTAGGATGTTTCCAAGCCTATCGATTTAGCATAAAATGCATTAATTTTTACTACTGTTCTTGTAAGTTCCACATATACATTGCCTTTACATATTAAATATCTAATCCATATTCTAGGATAACATACACTCCAGTTATTACTTTCTTAAACAGAAGTGGTAAAACGAACTTTTCCCACCCGATTTTTGTTTTACTTAAAAAAACAACAAATCAAATTACAGAAAATTAAGTGCTTAGATCTAATGCCATGGAAGAGGATTGTATTACTTTGAATTCATAATGTGACTCTTAAGACAAAGCCTGTTATGGATTAAAAAAAAAAATGTGAAAAACTGCAGGTCCTTCAAATGAGTTTTCACAACAGCCTACAGCAGGCTTAAAGGAAACCTCATATTGGACAGGCTTCCCAGCTCACTAATAATTAACCACTGTTTAACAAAATATCTCATTGTAATAAATGTGCAAAGCCTCATGCCAGTCTAATTTCTCTCTAAATAAAAATCCAGTTGTTCTGTTCTTTGACAGGTAGAAGACTGATAATTGGCCTCTCACCCAGAGACGAACTAAAAATGCCTGTCCCTCCTCCTGGCACACTGCATACTTGTTTCGTTCCAAGGATTATAACCTCGGAGACTTAGTATTCTTAACAGCTGAAGCACTGTGCCGGTTACTCCACCTGCACGTTCCTGCTGTACGTCCAAAGGACTCAGTCTGATTGCTGAAGGAATCTGAGGCCACTCTCTTTAAACCCCTAAACTTGTACCAGCAGTTACTAACCACAGCTTCACTTTTCCCTCTGCCCACACCATAAAACCACCTACCCAGTTGTATGGATAATTGAACTGCCAAGCCAAGAAAAAGCAGCCATCCCCTTGAAACACCAAACTAACAAAAAATAAATCATGCTTTCCATTGATGTGAGTGGAACAAAAGCACAGACAAGAGGGAGCAGGAAGTAACAAACAAGGAAATGGAACCATCAGAAAAAAAAATATCAGAGCACTGATCCCCAGACACTTGTGTGCAAAGCACCCTTAGCTCCCCAGAGGAGGAGGTCTGGAGACCGTGGGCAGTATCGGCCTAGGTTCTACAATGGCAGAGCTACAGGAAGAGAATTCCACAGGTAGGACCATGAAGATCCCACGATCTCTGTTTTTTAACTTTTTAGGGGTCCCTGCCTATGCCATAACCCTATTTTTGTGAAGATGAGAAATGTATTCCTGTTGGGCACATGGTCCTAGTAACTATGTAACATAAAGGAAACAAAAAACCTCTTCGGTTCTTAAATGTGCTTCACATCTTTGAACAGAGCCTCTGAGCTGGCTCTCAACTTTTTGGTAAACTTTAACAAAGGTTGATGCTACAACTGTTTTATGAGCATGTGACACAATTAAGCAAGCCATTTTGTGAACACTGGAACTTACCCTGTCTGCTCCCCACCCCCGCTTAGATTCTTTGCTGTGTAGTAATACTGCTAAGCTCGCACTGCAGTAGATAAACTGGGAATGTGAATTTGTCTGCCCACGTATTTTCATGAACCTTGTGGAAAACTAACTTTGAACTGTTTCTGCTCTGTCAAATTTAATCAAAAGCAGCCAAGAAGTTCAAAATGTCTTGAGTGTCAGTAGGGAGAGGCTGACAGAAAGGATTACTGTGTGGGAAAACCCAGCTGAAAGGTACCTTCTCTCACCAAAAACACTCTGTCAGCTCGTTGCAGAGTTGTGTTAATAAACATTTAATAGGTCATACAGTAACACACTCAGCAGATGAAAATATATAAATGGTTTGACCGGGATCTTTGTCTTCTCAACTAGCTATCCCCATATGATTACATTCTGTTAGCAGAGCCACCATGGACAGTTTTAGGATTCAGGCTTCTCCCCATACTTGGTTCTGCTCACAATTTCCATCTTGCTTCTTGCACCTGGCAGCTCCTACCAGAGAGCTTACCAGCCAGCAGAGGCTGTAAAAATGAGAAACAGGAGAGCAAGTCATAGTAGCTCAGTATTGTGCACTCCCCCCTCTCCCCCAGCTTTCACAAACTCCTCTGGCTGCGGGTGCTGCTTTCCCAACCGAGCTGATGACAGCAGCCAGATGAACTGGAGGAGGCTGTGGGAAACAGCAAATCAGCTGGACACAGACAAGGGGAACGGAAGCAGCTACCAGTGAGGTTCACAGCTTTCCCCCATCGACCTCCTCACAGAAGAGTTGTGTTGCCACAAAAGCTCTTCAGACCTGCACAGCTTCAGCCTCTATGGAGCAGTAGGCAAATAAAGATACTTTGCATACCAGATCCCATACATTAGATCGATCCATACATTGGTTTAGCATCAATTTTGGAGCTGAATCAATTAAGTGTAAATGGAAATGATAGTTCTCCTTTGACTAAATACAGAAGTTTAAATAGCTATAAATCACACCCTTCCTCCAATACCTTCACTGCTTTCCCAGAACATTTCAACAGTATGAACTGTTTATACTTCAGAGGCAAGTGCATACAATAGGTATAGACCTTGTTTTCAACACAGTAGAGAAATAATTACCCTGAACTTTCTACCTCCCACCTGCAATTCCTCCCCAAAAGAAACAATTGCAAGGCTAAACAGTGATTTAGCTGAATGTTGGCACTGTGATTCAACAACCTACAAAGTGCTTGCATGAAACAGTTCTTATGCATCCTTAATGACCAACAAAATTCATAGCAACAAACAACAATAAAAGGAACTTGTAATTTCCTAGTCCTAGAGCTGTTCAACCTGCTACCTCTGGAATCATTAATGCTTTGGAAAAAAAAGGGCAAGTTCTTTCCTTTCATTCTCTGCTGGAGAGATTTTTACAGCAAAAGTGTAGCAGAGAATTTTTCACGCCTACTGTACTCAGTTGAACCAGACTTCCTTATGGTAACCGATTAACAGCCCTATTATTTATTAAGTGAACTCAAGACAAGATTTGTGTTTTAGCTTCAGCTTTAAGACTTTAATCCAGTTTTCTACATCTTACACTGAATCTTCCAGAAAGACTACGATTCACAGTCACAACATTGCTACTAATTTCTGGCTCCAGTTCAGGAATATATCCCTGTTCTGGAGAACAATTCATCAGGTGCTGTAGTCCAACAGAAAGCACAGATATTTTCAGGTACTTTCCTGAAAGACAGCCAAAAGCACGAAAAACAGCATGATATTAGTATTAATTGGGTAGTAATTCTTTTACTCTGCTATTCTTGTCAGAGAGTAAACAGATGTTTGTACTGAAGGATGCTGCAATGGAAGAGTAGAAAGTGATCCAGAACCCATTAATTTCAGTGTAAAATTAAGCATCTACTCCTGAAGAGTTATTCAGGAAACAATATAATAAACTTGGATCACAAATATCAGGTTAAGAAAAGCAGCAGCTCTGAGGGAGCATTTATCCTGTAATTTTTTATGTTTTCCCCTAAGACTTAGTCCTGCAAGAATGCTTGTGGCTCTGTAGTCGATAATCCATGCTTGACTTCTTATAGGCAAGTGATCATGTTCATTAAATTTACACATAAAAATATAGCTAACCTCTCCAGATGAAATTAACCTCCAAATAAGACTGCAAAGAAAAATACAATGTACAGAATTTTCTTAGATCAGCATACAGAACTGTCCACGCAGGTCCTGAAACAACTTATTCTATCCTCCACCCTTGGAGACCTCACAGTTCTGCAAAACATTATTTTGGCTTACATTTCATGAACGTTATCAACAGACCCCCAAAGAATTTGCTTCTCAAATCCCTCTCTACATCATACTCCTGCTTGCTCACTTTCTCAAAAGAGTGAGCCCCAAAATTGTGTGACTGAAAGGAATCAGATTAGCCCAAATAAATTAATGGGGAGGTGAGAATAGTTGGCAAGTATAGAAACGCACATATATTATCTTTTTCTTCCATAAAAGCTGATTCTTGGAAGCCTGACTTGACAAAAGCACACATAGCATTCATTTGTATCACTTGCGGCTCCCAAAATGCCTTTTCATGCAGCTGAAAGGAAGGAACTCTCAGCACTATTTGGAATCAGATTAAATTAGATTAAAAATAAACCAGACCTAATTTGGCAAGATCCAAACACAGTCAAACAGCTTAAGGCCAAAGTCTTAAACTTAAGATAAGATAGCTGTTGCCATCTTCACAGTTTTTATGCCAAAAAGACTTCCCATTTCTGATGTAAGGAACCTTCTCTCACTGATAAGTGTTGAGCATTTCCCACTTTTTAGCTTCTGTGGCCTCCGGAGCAAGCTGATTTCTGGTTTTATTTTATTCTCAGGGTGGGGACAACCCCCTTCACAGAAAAATAAAACAAACTAAAAAAATCCGACAGCAGTTCAAAAGAAACAAGGCCTCATATTTCTCCCCTCACTTCAAGATATACACTACAGAACTGAGTATAATCATTTACATCAAAACTTAGGGATTACAACTTCCTCTTCAGTAGGTTATATGACTAAAATATTTTTAGCTTTCCTCCCCTTTTTTTTAAGTTGGCATTCATCAGTGAACATGCCGAGTTTCTTTCTATCACTAGTTCAAACAATCATACTCTCCATTCACTGCAGAAATATGCAAGTCTTTCTTCAGGTTCTCCTTCCAGAGTTCTTCCTTATCTATTTATTCACCAAGAAAGTGCTCGAGATTTGCCAATACTAACATGACTGGTGTTCTTTTGTTTGGTAACACTACAGAAGTATTAAGAAGATACAACGAAACATTTTACTTTTTTTCTTCTATCCTGATGGTATAGAATAAAACTACTTATTCTGAGCAAAGGAAGCAGTTTTGAATAAAACTACTTATTCTGAGCAAAGGAAGCAGTTTTGGAAACACCCTGGTGATAAAAAGCATACAAGACTACTACTAGACACTGAAAATAGACTAGCAATTTATATTTCCATTATTGCACAAAGATCCAAACTACAGAAGAACCCCCCTCACACACACAAGAGTAAATAAAAGCACTTCTAACTATTCTATAAAGAGAGTGTGAAGGGCAAGAAGTCCTGGAAAAGAACTCAGATTGTCTAGGTGTGCATACAGGGAAAGGCCAGTTTGTGAAAAGGGGTAAAAACTGCCTTCTTCCTAGATCCAAGCCCACCTGCAAGAAAGGTCATTGATACCTGATCATGTGGCACAAGTTTGGATTCTTAAAATTCAAGCTGAATGGTCATTTATACCTCAGGAATAATTAGGAGTAGCATATGTTTATACGCTTAAATGCACACTTTCACTTAGCCATATCCAGGGATGTCTAGAACCACAGGGCGAAAAGGGAAGGGAGGGAATTCCCATCACAGGACCTGAGCCCATGTGCTACATGAAGTTAACAGGGGGAGGAAGGATCCTACAGTCCCCTCTCCTCTAGCAAATCTGTACTGTGATTAAAAAAAACCAAACAAACCCTTACTAAATAACAGTCTAGAAAAAGCTTTGGTCACATACCAAAAAACAGTTTTCAGAAAGTAGCTAGAGAGATCTGGAATCAGGTTGACAAATGTAATTCATTAAAGTCTCCTTTTTGCCCACCAGCATTTTAAGTGTTTCTTTGACCATATTTAATTTGAAGGGGAAGGTCTATTTGCAAAATAGGCTTCTGGTCTTTCTCCCTGTTGACCTATTAAATAGGGTTAAGATCAGCAACCAACTTTTCTAAGGCTTGATAAACAGTTTAAGCCTGCAGTCTCTTAGGCACCTGTCTGGGATACAGTTGCGAAGTTTACCACCAAACATCATTTAATGTTGCTTATTTTCTAAATCTTAAGGCTGAAGTCCACCATAACCTGGTTTACCCAAACCGTAGGTTCTTGCTTTATCTCTGCTTCATGTCCTACATCAGGCTGGCTCTCAGTACACAGCAGAATTTTCTTCTCTGCTTGTTCACTTAGAGCTGCCTGAATTCAAACTGACTGTTGAGACAGAGGGAGGGGAGATGAAAAGAAGCAAGTCCCCATCCCCCAGCTCTGGGATTTTCCTACTTCTTTTGGGTTGCAGTTACCTGGAAGGTTCCTCAGTAACATCACATATTGTGCTTGTCACTTCTAGGGAAGCGAAAGCACCCCAAAATTGTCAGACTCATTTGCATTTGCTTCAGACACTAGTTAAACATCAATGAGCATAGCAAGTCTATGCTTGCCATGTGGAAATTTAAGTTCTTTAAGGTTTGTTATAGGCTTACCAAACAAGAAAAACACAAACTGGGGCTATATCTGACACCAGTTGCTTTTTCAGTTTCTTTCAAGGCATCTCTCAGAATACTCTGTCTAGATCCTTCTCACCCAAGCACATCCAGTGCATCCGGGTAGCGGTAAACTATGAAATGCCTGTGGCACATCACAGTTTGCAGGTAAGATCTCCCACCATCCTTCCCACATTCTCTTTACCACAGGAGGAACTCATTGTGTTTTATCTTTCAAATAAATCTGACTGTTAGTGAAAATGCAAGTAAAACAACGTTGCAGCTTCTCTGGAAACAGCACCTCATTTTTTGATGTGGAAACTCTAGGGTTCCTTCACAGGAAGGCACACCTAGAACCACCTGGTTGGGCATGGGGAGGGAAGGACAGATGAGAAACAAATATACTCAGGTCTGATTTGAGATGATGTCAGACCAAACCAATCCATGCTGGCTAGCTTTGCAACGGCTTCACTACATCTCCGATGTGATACTTTCTAAACATCAACTCTACAACGGTTTTGATGGTTTGGCAATTTCTAACACACTGCAGTCAGTGCTTATGTATACAAATATGGCTTTTAGAAGCAAAACATTTATCACTCATTTAGAAAAAATGTGAAGCTAGACCTATTTTCTGCCTGTTCTACATTTTCCATCTATTTCTAACATACACTACTTTGACCTGGGTTTCCATTAGCACCAAGAAATAGATCGTTTTTTCAAATGTAGTGTTTTCCCCCACCTCTTCTTATTGCTTTAGGATAGCTGTTACAAATATGGATTTGAAGCTAATAATCATATACATTTCTGGCTTATGCACATGTGCTGCACCTACAGTTCTCCAGGATCACACTATTTTAAAAAAAATGCAAGTTTTTGAGGACTAAAAGAATCTTCCTTTCCCTCCCCCCTCTGCTAAAAACCCAACCTTTCTCAATCAAAAACAAAGTCCATCTGCTAATCCTGAAGTGCTCCACCCTGGCTGACAGCACGTCCTAACACTCAACCAGCTATACTTCAAGTTTTGTAGGACAAGAAAGAATGTGCTAAAAGAAAAAAGACTCTGCATCACATTTTCATAGACATTGGCATTTGGATCTGACTTACATTGCAAGATGCTTGCTTAGGGGGGAAGAAAAAGTTGCTATTCCCAGTATTGCACATGATCCAAAATTAGAAAGTAATCAAAACATCTCATTTCAACAAGAACATATCACAATCAATAGCTCTACAGTAGAAGACCATTAAATTAAATCTCATCTCATACATATGTTGGCTACTATTTTAAACTTATGACAAATAGAAGAAAATCCCGTATATCAATGATGTTAGAGACCAAGTCACACACAAAAATAGCATCATGTCTTTAAAGTGCTCAAAAAAACCTTTGACCTTGTCTTGCACAGGTCCCTAAAGATCCAAAGAAGCGTCAGGCTGGCCAGATGCCATCTGGACAACGTGACTATTGTCAAACACATGTGCCAGGAGGCCAAGGCCCAGCACATGAGCAGGACCTAACATGAAGGAGTGTCTTCACCTACAGTTGTGCTCACAAGTCTGATCTTTCTCCTGCCTGCTCTAGTTCTCACCCTCCCTCACACCAGCCAAGTCCTGCTTGCTTCCCCTGCACCCTATTTTATGATACCAACTTTGCAGTTTCCTAGTCTTTAGCTTTGTTTCTAACCATGCTCTTGCCTGGCCGTTTAACAGGTGCAATTCCTCCAGCACTGCAGTTCCTTCCCTACACTCTCCCAAGTCCCATGCCTGTGGCTGACTCTTTCCTAAGCCTGCCTCTAATCAGTTTGGCATGAGCATCCACACACCAGTCAGAAATCCCTGTAGGCACCTAAAGAAACATTGCTACAGATTAAAGGCCCTCAGTTATAGAAATCAGTCGAATGCAGAGACCCACAGTTTATCCCTAGGAACGCTTGGACTTTGAGAAGTGTTGGTACCTCTATGACAGTGTGGGATATCTGTTGTTAAGAGAATTTAAAATTTATGTCTTCTTAAGTATTTTGCACATTAAAGCAATAACTTTGGTTTAAGACAACCTCTGATCACAGGGTTTTACAGTGCACAGACCCCATCCAAGATCACTCTCAGCTATCAGGCCAGGCAGCATGATGAACTTGGCACTGAAAATAAGGCCCGCATTAACAACAGTAATCTTCAAAATCCTTCTGAGGGAAAAAAGAAAAAACAAAGAATACATGACCTAAACATCTAGTGTTCTGAGAGACAAGAAGTGCAGACTGCCCTGTAATCATGACAGAGTGAACATTAGAGGATGACCTCAGCTGTTTATGACCATAAACATCATTGTCTTTAGGCTGGTGTAATTTGTGCCCTAAAGCACCCTGAAGTAATTTGTTTAGAACACAACTGATGTTCAGCATGTCCTAAGAGCAGTGGAAACTCTGCCAAAATTAGTGCAGTCCTGGACAGTTTATAATTCCTACCGAAACTATAAAGATCCTGAAGAATCCTGAAGAGACTGGGAAAATACGTAACACGCCAAAAGCATTTGTTTAAATCTGATACTCGCTAGTAAGTGTTGAGGTGGGAGGGGATAAGCAATAAGAAGGGAGAGAATACCTAGGATATCTGAAGTTTATACATTTACAAGATTTCCAAACCAGAAACCGGGTGCAAGTCTCCAAACATTACATATGTTCTGAATTTCAAGACTTATTTTTTACTTGTTCACCCAATTAAGCACAGGAGAAAAACTATCTGTATACAAATGCAAATTAGAGAACTTTCTGCTAGTAGTAAAATACATCATGAAATACGTTTCTTCCATTTCAAAGCATTTTACTACAATTTAGTGAAGATTAATATTACAATGTTACCTTCTTCAATTTATTTTTCTACTGAGCATGCAATTTTCTACTTGGCTAATCATTTAAACATGATTATGAAACAAGAATACACACATCACTGAGTCTCAGTTGAAGAGCATGGAGCCCATTTATTAGAAGTTAGCCATGTCAAAGAAACGAAAGCAGATAAATGGAGTTTTACTGCTGACTAGCATCAAAACAAGATCAGTTTTCATACAGTTTTTTTTCCCCCCAAGCTGTGACAGGGAATGGGGAAAGGAGAAAAATAAATGCAGCATGGTCTTTTCTTTAGTAATTGTTATTTAAATTTATTGTTATTTATAGTAATTGTTATTTAAATATAAATTACAATCTTTCATAAGGAATAACAACCTATAAGTTTGAATACAGATTAAAAAATACTTATGCTACATTAAGATATATATTAAAAAAGATTAAGTAATGTGTTGCTACCTAATTTCTTTTCTCTTAACAGGTTTAACTGGTAGTGAAATGAAACAAATCTCTGGATCCATTTTCAAATTAAACTCATTTTTTACAACTAGCAGGTGTGCAGTCTAGTGGCCTTTCTATCTTAAATAAAAGCATTTGCTCATTATTAGAAATTCCAGTGAGTTTGTCCTCCCAAACACCATGTATCAGTATACAAAGATCTGTTTATCAGCACGACTGAAACAATACAGGCATTGATACTTGTTATAAAGTAAACTAATCATTAACTGGAAGAGTTACTAAAAATAGGAAAGAACACATTCTGCAAAATGGAAGAGTTTTTGTATTTAGTGTGATCAGAATATCACAAAGCTCCAGCCAGTGCTTTGAGGGGATCACTATTTCAGATGGACAAAAGCCCTACCAGCATTCAACAAGCTTTCTGACCCAGAGAATAATCAGCCACGTGGTAGGTACGAGCATCTGCCAGGAAAGCAGAGCAGAAGAAACATTATGACAAGAGTGACAAACATCTACCCACCCTTGTAAGCAGGAGAGATCACAAACAAAGCAGCTGGCAAGCTCTCAGGGGGAGCAGCTATATTGACAGATCTAAGTAAAACAGCAAGGACATTCTTTCCGTCAGGGAAGTGCAAGACACCTACATACTGGCAGAGGTTTTTGGAAGAACTGCAGTCCTAAAGGCACTGCTCACCATCAGTGACTGGCAATAAAAATTCAGCCTCCACTTTTGCTCACCTGGCCCCATACACTAACCGCACTGAAAGATGCGGTGCACATTTCTCTATCTTAAGTTCTATATCCTCATTTCATTGTTGGGTTGCCTGGTTACACAGGACACAAAGCTAAATACAAAAAAAAAAAAAAGCAGAGATAGATATTTTTGTGGACAAATGCCAAGAATTAAATAGAGTTAAAAACAGACAAGAAGAAAAGTTTCAGATGAGTGCTTGACAGCATTACTGCAAATCTCAAAGAGCAGAAAATGCTTTTTCACCACATATCTTTAGGAAAAATTTTAGAATTTTAGGAGAATCTGCTATCAATGCTGTGGATGGTCCTTTCTGGTTTGGCACTCACAACAAGACTTTGGAGCATACAGCAGTCCCAGAAAGCACAGAGCTCACTCACAGTAGTATTCAGGAGTTCTGTATAATACTAATGGGGAAAAGAGTCAAGATCTCAGAAGAGAAAGGAAACATTAGTTTTCACTTTTTTTTTTTTGGAAGGAGATTCAGTGGGCTTGGGAAGGTAAGACTGTAGCTTACTCCACAAGGACACAAGTCTTGCATTTCATTTGAAGTTGGGGGATTCCTAGTAAAATAAATTCAAGGATGGCTTTTCTCTTACAGGCTTTGTATGAACAGACAGTTGAACACAACAGAATTACTTTTAAAAATGTGTTTTTACTCAAGGACAGAAAGGACAACAACATGAAGCAGTGCAAGTTTTATCATTATCTACCTAATCACTATGAAAGAGAATAAAAAAATTGACGTTGAAGTAGAGAAGGTTACTGTAATGTCAGTTACAAAGAGACCCACCCCAGCACCCGTAATCAGCTTCAAGATTTGTATCAATCTCAGCAGGTTTTTGAGCCCAAGCTTTGTTCGGCATGGTTCATTAAATATAAGGCTATTTCTTAATGACCAGCTTTCTGTTCCAGATTAATTGCAATCACAGCCAAACACATTTAGGTATACAGGGGGAACAGTAACACCTGCACCACAAGCAGCAAAAACAAACAATAAAGCTTCTGTGCAACCATGGAAGACAGCATCTGTATGGGACGGGCCTTGCCAAAACCAGCAACTGAACACCCAGGACCTGACAGAAGTGCTAGCAGAGGGCATACTCAGAACCCCTGAAGGTACCACTGACGGACAGGAAAGACTCAAATGAATTCATCTTCTACCGAATCTCTCATCTTCCAGAGGCCATGCTCCATGGGCCGCCTCCTTCCTTCCTTAACACATCCCACTATTCTAGGTCGAAAAACCTGCAAGGTGGCTGCCAAAAATACAAGCCAGTAGGACAGAGACTAGCAGCTGGAGTCAGAGTTTCAGACACCAACATCATTATGGTAGCAATAATTTGGCTGCTGAAACCTCCTACCAATATTACTGCCCTAATGATCTGGCCACATATACTGACTGGTTATCTGCTCCCTTTGTTTCGTGTCTCTGTGACACTTCTTTCCCAGGTATTATTACGCAAATCTCAAACATATACACTTTATGTATATATATCAATCACTTATTCCTCTAAATACTTCAACTCCAGAATCCCAGCAGCTCTGAAAAGCTGTTCTACATTTCATCCCAATCTTTCCTCAAATCAAATTTCAAAAAAATAGACATGGATTTAAAAAAAATAAATAAATCTGGCAATCCTCAATACTGCCATCACTATTTTCCCTGGTCATTATATCACTTAAATTAGTATTCCACAATAGGATCATATAGTCTTAAGGTCTGTTATTAAGAGCAGCTGCATTTCTTCCAACTCTGGTGGCAACCACTGCCATTCAGCACCTATGACGAGTCAAACCAGTAAGCAGCTCTGCACACACAAGGGATGAAGCCAATTCCACTTCCTCAACTGCACAGACTCTGCCACAGTATGAAGAGTAGAGAAAGGCATAAACTAGTGAGTGACTGTGATGAGTATGGATGACAACGACTAAAGGCTGTGATCCCATTAAATACAAGTATGCAACTTTTTTTACAGAAGTATTGCTAAGAAATAACAGGAATGCATTTTTTGGTTCAGCCAATGGAAGTGATCACATATAGCAGCATTCACACAACATTTTTTTTTTCATCCTTTAGAGACAGTCACAGTAAAATTTATTACTCTTTCTTAGCTGTTCCACTATTGTTATTTTAACAGAATTTGCTATATGAAACTCACTGTAATGTGTGGACATATTTCCAGGAAGGTCAAACTTGTTCATACATTACACTTAAAAGCACAACTTGTATCAGTGCATTCCAAGGTTCTTAAAGTTTGGAGTTCTACTGAAGAGTACTGTATATAATTTTAACTGACAAAAAACCCTAGCAAGGACTTTGAGTGACTAGTACAGCTGGATTTGCTGTACTTACATCAGCAACAACTGTCACAAACAAGAACAAAAGGGTTTTACATAATAAAACACAAAACATCCAAGTGGTTTATTTACAGTAGTATTGAAAGTTTTTTCAGATACTAGTGTCCTTCATGCAGAAAGCTTAACATGCTTATCATGCTAAACTGCCAAAATCATCTGCAGTGTGTGGAATTGGCACAAAAATAAGCAGATGATGAAATTACAGGTGTCCAAGACAATTACTTCTCCTTCCATTGAGCAATCTGAATGGTATTCCTTTTTGTTGCTTAAGTGTCACAGTCCAGTTAAACATACCATGCAGCTTGACTAAAAATTGTCATATTTTAGACTCTTTCATTACAATACACTGGTTTTGTTAGCTGTAGTAAAAGCAGGGCATAAAAAACATTAACCATAAAATGCACAAGCTTTCTAGAATTTGCTGTTACTTATGAGTATCTTTTTACACATATTCCTCTTAAGTAAAGATTATCTATAGTGGATACATAAAACAGGTTCTGTTTCTAAGCTTTTTTCTCCCCAATATCTAACCTTTGCAATAACCATATTTGGTATATTGCCCCCCCCCCCCAAGCAGGGAATATATTTGAGCTCAGTATGAGGTTAATGATCTTTGTACATTTGCTTTTCAAGCTATAGATCACTACTGAATATTGTATTCTCTTTTGTTCCAGTTTGATCAAGGGAACATTGTTCGACAACACCACGTTCTTTAGCAAGTTCTTTAGGAAGACAGACACATTAAAGACAAGGGAAAGACTGCAGAAGAGACACGCATTTTATTAGAATTATGATGACTGGAACAAATGCAACATAAAATGAAGAGTCCTTAATCTCTTCAGAGGCATGTTGTTACCTACTTGTATCACTGTAACAAGCAATTCTAAACTGCTTATAACAATCCAGTATAATTCATTTGCAGAACAAAGGACACTTCACTTTGAAAGCAGTTTAAATTTAGCCCTCAAAAAATGTGGTTGTTTCTATCCCATAAACCCAAAGCTCTCACAGTGAAACTATACTAGTATCAAAACAAATACAGCACAATCATTAAAGCAGGAAGAAAGAGCCACATAGATAAGCAACAGTATTAAAGCTGCCAACCAGGGACAAGACAAGACAACTTTTAAAGAGCAATTATAAAGAACACTACCTAGAATTATGATTCTCTTGGAGAAAAGTTGTTTCTTTAGCTGTGTCATAGGCTTCCTGATGGGCACATGAATATTAATAAAATATGAAAATACTAGTATGCCAGCAATATTGGCATTCCAATTACTAAATCAATCACAATTCATAATAATCGTCAAAAATTGGGAGCTGGCTTGTTGTCCAGAGACACAGATTGAGAGAAATATTTGGAAGAGTGATTACAAGCAGCACAGAATTCCACTGTCCTCTCCCACACAAGCCCAAAGCGCTGATATCCACCGAGAGCTGCTGATGGTGATAGAGAGGGGCAGGAGGAATGTTAACAATCTTCCCCCTTTGACCCACATCAAGACTGAGATCACAAAGCAGCTTTGCAGGGACGGAGTCCATGAAAAGAAATACAGGCCACACACAGGAAAGTATGCTGAACTGACACAGACTAATGCATGTGCATTCTTCCTTTTTTTTTGTACTTGTTTGATTTATGACTCAATTAGAACAGTAGACTGTATATCTCATCTTTATATTGAAACTATTGCTGTTTTTCATGAGACTTGATAAAACAGCTTCATTTAGGACTTACTGACCCTCTTATTGCTAGTCCCAGACTTTTCCAACCACTAAACCAAACGCAGGTAAACACATCACTATTTTTCATACCCTTCCAGAAAGATAGTTTCCCATGAGTTTCCCTAGAATGCAGGATTAGCTCCTACATGAGGATCATTGGAAAAGTATATTACTCTTCAGACTTGTCACATTGTTTCTGAATGTATTTAGCTTGCTACCTCTGACACCTGAGTTTTAAACAACGCAGTGCTTACTTATGAAACATTACATCACAGAAACCAGACGAAAGTCTCAATGTGTTTACATAACATCTTCTGCAGCAATGAAACCAGGTAACAACGCACCTGCCCTGCTCCCCTACTGCTTCCTGCCACAACATCACTACAGTCCATCTCTCCCCAACTACAGAAACAAAACACTTTTCAAAACTGTGCTGTAAGCCACATCGCTAAAATGACTAAAGGCTGAAAAAAGTTTAACCTGTATCAATATAAGGCAAAGCAGTAACTTCAAGAACAAGAGCACCTTACTGAATTAAAGTCATTTCACAAAGTGATATCAGAGGGAAGGAAGACAGTAAACAGACAGTTTTTTAGCAAAGAATTGCAAGGATCACCAGGGCACAGCAGATTTGATGCACCAAGGGAGGGAGGAAAAAAACCCCACAGAAAAGATAAAGTTCTCTGCTGTGTTAGGGTATTTGGAACTGAGGCACTGGACTGAGATGCTGAAGCTACAGGTTGAGTTCCCAACTGAGGATACAAGCACCGAGGCTAAGACCAAGCAAGCCTCAGGTTGAGCCTTGTGAGCTACATATGCTCCTGAATATAAAAGCCGACCACCTGCACTGGTTGGTGCTGTTATACATGGCAACTTTTTAAGAGGCAGATGCCATTTAGGAGGTTCTTGCCTTTTCCTTATTCAGTTTAACTTGTTCCCACCAGAGGCTCCTATCCTAGAGTAAGGCTGATTCATGCATTCGCAAAGTCATGACCTGTGAAATGATTTGCCTTCTCAGACACATGCATATGTGCTCTCTCTGCAGTATTCTGTGAACAGGAGCAAGCGGAATCAAGGCATAGAGAGGAAGAAGAAAGGAAATCGGCTCTGCCATCAGAGATTCAAAACACAGAATCACACCTACAGATCGCTCACCTACAAAATGGGGTCACGTCTGTGGCACAACGAGTCATTACTTGTAAAAATGGATGTCACAGAAGGAGCAAGTCCACATCCTGAAACATGCTGAACTTGTTCCCATCTTTGTCAGATTGCAGGTACGGTACCGTAAGAATTTGAGCTGAATTCCCCAAATAAAGTAATGAAGGGTTATGAGGCTGTGCAGAAAAAAAAGTAGAGAGGCAGCTTCTTATTCAACAGCGTGAATGCAATGAGGCAAAGTGTGCCGTTAAGGAGGCTGAGGTTAAATAAAAAGCAAGCTGCCTATGCTACTTCAGTCAGAGCACAGAGCAGCCGCTCCACATTGTGCTAGAAAGGACACTGAAAGCAAGAACTTTGGACATGTTGGTGCAGCTTAAAAAATACATAACAAAAAGCTTAAGGCCAGATACTCAGAAGCCCACATAAAAAGCTTAAGGCCAGATACTCAGAAGCCATGTGGCTATTTAATTTTTCCTAATTTAAAGCCCAACGAAACTTACAAACACAATTACTTAGTAGCTATTATGCCTAAAATCTCCAACAACTCTAAGAGCAAGTCTAGGTGCATGTAATATTCTCAGGTGAAGTGTTTTAAGAGGCTGCTAAGAGTATCTTCCATCTTTGACTTCCTTTACCTCAGCACTTACCACACTTTGAAGGCAACTTGCTCCACAGTTCTGGGTGATATATGTACCAGCTTATGTACCTCAGATATTACACAAAGGAGTCATATGAGTAGAGATATGGGGCAATAACATAATTACTGTGCCTTAAATCTAATCTCTGATGAGAGAAAGTCACATACAGAAATGGCCTAAGCTATCTACAAAAAGAAAAGAAAACCAAAACCACCACCAAAATAAAACACACCATGTAGTTTCTCTTCTTAAAGAAATTCTAAAACTCATACTGAGCCCCACTCTTCTTTTTTATTTTTAAGGCTGTCAATAAAATGTTTTCCTTTACAAAAGAGCACTGAGGTCACTGGAGGGTAAAAGCAATGAATAATTTTAAGTTTTGAAAGTTACTAAGTTTATTCATTCCTACAGTTTTTCCTTCAAAGATTATTGTAAAGTCACTACTACTCTTTCTGGTTTTGCCAAGTTAATTAATCTCTCCCTTCACACTGATCACAATCATTACTATATGTTACTACTGTTACTTTTTTATATTCTAGAATATTTCTACCTGTAATTGGATGACTCTTCCTTAGAAGTCTTTTTTCTTTCCCTGAATGCAGTATTGATTGTTAGAAGGCCAGCTGACTCACCTTTTATGTTAAGTTTTTAATGTTTTATTATGCCCCAAAGATATAATTTAAAGAGCATACTAAGGTCACTTGGCCTTGTATACTTCCCCCTCCCCATTCACAAGGCTCATTCTTTACCTCCTCACACAACTGCCTCAACAAACTTCACACATCAATCCCCAGAACACCTTCACAAAAGGGTCAGCCCTGCAGTACAGAAGCAAAGCAGTCTGCTTCTTGGGATTTCTCCACGGCACAAACAGAAAGCTCCAAAATAAGGGGAAAGAAGTGAAGAAACAAGTTAACTCAAGTTAACTGTACTCAATAAGCAAAACCTGCAGATCTGCGGCTTACCCACCCCACCCCCGCCATGAGCCTTGCTTTCCCATTACAGGAGCCTGACTTTTGTGCTTTTAAATATCTACTGTGTGTTCACATATAGACCAGGCTCATCTCAGCAAGAGAAGGCGAAAACTAATTATCAAATTTTCAGCTTTGTCAGATCTATTCTCTGGTGTGACTGGGAGTTCTTTGCACAGTAAGTCCAGCAATTTCAGGATGAATTTTCTTTGAACCAGTCCTAAAGCTAAACAGGTGTTTTGAGGAAACTGAACCTGCACAAAAACTGCTCTGTTGCCTGAGGCAGCACTAAACTATTAAAGTGACAGAAATGACTATGAGATTACAGGGTGGAAAAGAGAAATTAAATAAAATCTTCCCCCCAGAAAAGTGAGGACAAGAAACAGAAAAGCAGATAATTTTTTAAGAGCAAGAGACACACAATGAAAATCTACAGAATAGTAAACTGAGGCAAAAACACAAGTCATTTGCATACAGTGTTTCTATAAAAATGGATGTTTCCCACCACAGAGAACTTCAGACTACTAACTTTCCAATTCAGAAGAAAAATAGACAACTGCCTGAACATCTTCCTAATGCTAAGTAATGCCTCACCAACTGCAAAATCAGCACCCTCAATACAGTAACAGGCAGAAATTTTGACCCCACAAAAAATAAAAGCAGAAGAACTTCTGTTGATTATTACGTCAGGGCATGGTCATTCATAATCTTTCCAATTTCTACTTTTTCAGAGAGCAAACTAATTGTCATGGAAACTAGAGAATCCATATTCCTTTCTTTAAAAGAAAAAAACCAAACACACACACTTAAAATATAGTACTAGTAACTGTAGCACGCAAAGATCATAAGACTAACTTGCATCTGTTCTACACAAATTATCTGCAAGTGACCTCTATAAGGATTGCTTTAAAAATACTTTCCAAAATAGGTGCTATATCACAGAGGTTTTAAAACCTAAAATCAAGTCTCTATGAAGGCTCTCATTAAGAAACAGGCTCTCATATGACACACATGCGCTATCAACTACTCTGTCATTGCAGAACATTACTTTAGTTTCTCCTTCTAAAAGGAGCTGTCATCACAACCTGTTTAAAATAATACAGAAGATCAGTGCAGAAGCTTAGCCAGCTCTTGCTTTAGCACTAGCACACAAGGTGGATGGGAAGGTTTCAGCCCATGAACTCTCTCAACTACAGCTATGCAGAACTCCTTTCATTAGATCATAACATTTTCTAAGTCATTATCAGATAGAATCCATAACACATACTGATAAAGTCACGATGCATACATCAGATATTATATGGAAACTTTGAACAACTTCTCCTTTGAAGGGCACCAACCTAAGTATGCCCTTGGAGAATAACTTTCTGAATTTTAAAAGGAGATTAAAGGAAATACGGTACCTTTTTCTCTTCAACAAGTCAGTGGGAACTGAAGTTTTAAATGAATTTAATAGAAGAAATTACAACATAATTAAGTAGCTAATACTGAATCCTTTTTTGTGCATTGTCACAGGGGAGCATAGAAGAAAGAGCAGCCACTACTCCAAGACTAAATAGGACAGTTTTTGCTCAAGACACTACTAAAACTGGGCAAGATTGTAAGAGTACACAATCATCACATGAACAATGAGGCAATAATTGACACAAGCAGAGCAAGGTTCCTCAGAATTTCACCATCACACTAGTCAATATTTTAATAAAGCCATTTTCTTTGTTGTCCTCCTCATCTTCCTCACCCATTATTCTCGGCCTGTAACATATCTTCTCTACATAGTCATACTGCATCCCAATGGCAAGGACAGCAGAAACACAGTGCAAGCAACTGTTATTTTCCATGTATTTTATGTGAATGCTGATGTAATTCAATAGTTGGGAGCAAGCGCTACTTGCGCCAACTATTAGGCAGTACATGCAAGTTATCAGAAGAGCAGCAAAGTTTTGGCATTTCTGAACTACTGAAGATGAGAGTAACAGTTTGGAGTTCCTTCTTTTCCCCCTCCTCCCTAGATAAAAAAAGAAAAAGAGAAAGAAATTTTATTTCAAAGTTTTGCTTAATTTCTCAAATTTGTCAGGGAAGAAAGGAATGGAATCCAAATTAGTTTTATCACATGAAAGAAAAAAAAATGTTTAAAACTATCTTGAAGGATTTGGTTTGGAAAATTCAAACTTCAAAACTCTCATTTTCCTTCTTAGACATGTCAGTATCATAAATACCTACTTAACATTATGCATTTTGGAATGCAAGTATAAAACCCACAGAAATATTTTATATTACCCTCATGCCCCAGGTTCTATGCCACTCTGCTTCTCTGGAAAAAGCTAACAAGTGCCATGAGCTGTTTAAAAAAAAAGGCTTCCTTGGGCCAAGTCATTGTCAAACTCCCTCAAAGAGCTAATGAAACTTTGCCTGATTAAAGATTGCAAAACTGTGTTTTTCCCAGAATTAATGCAACATGCCAGGTCTTATTTTGTCATTCTGAGAGCCATGCCAACAGGAGTACAAGTACTATTGTCAACAGTTTATCACGAAACCTAATATATATGGGAAATATTCACACTTCAGACAACACAGAGTGGCAAAAATAACTTTTAATGGATAATCAACCACTGGATTAGTACGTCAACATTTTTTACATGGTATCAAGAGCACTGAATTTTGAGAAACAGACTATGTAAGAACAGAACTCCAAGAACTTTGGAGTGGAAAAACAAAAGCAAAGTTAAACTGGTAAAAATGTAGGATAAAACCAGAATGGACAGCAGCAGCAGAAATTGCCTATACTGAACATTTATCTAGAATTGAGACTCACATAGTCTGATTACTGTTGAAGTAGAAAACTTATTTCACAGAATAAGCTTTCAAATGTGATCTGTAAGACCACAAGTCCAATCACAGCTGCTCTCAAAAACAATAATCAACCTAAATTTTCTTCAGTCATTGAAAACTTTGAGGAAAATGGTAGTTTTACAGTTTTTAAAAAAACAACCAAACCAACCAACAATGGGTTTTTTCTTCCCCTGCACAACAACATGACCACTGTCTCCTCTCTTTAAACTTAAAACCAGGGCCTTGCTGGTAAGTGGCAAAAAAAAAAAAGTATAAAAATTTCTCATTACTAAAATTCAAAGTCAGATCTCCTACAAGCCGTAGACAATCCCCAAACTTTCAGTGCTGTAAATTGACCTGATATAAACACTACAGAACAAAACACAGCACTGTCAGTGACCTACAAGCATAATTAACTTACTTTTAGGCGTTGACTTTTAATAGCGCTCATAGTATTGATGCTCAGAATTATCATAGCAAAAGAACTAAAACTAAAGTACATTCTACTCTTCCTATTGCTTTTTTAAAAAAAAACAAACTTCTGAACAAAACCTTTTGAATACATTAAAGGGAAATAAAGAGCAAACAGAGGCATCCTAATAATTAACAGCAAAGTAGTACAGTAATACAAAAATATCTTTAATAGCAAATTATTTTCTTTCCTATGCCATCACAGCAATTTTCACTCCCTCTGCAAAGCTTAGAAGTTATCTCAGGAAAAACTGGAAATAGAATTTAAAAAAAAAAAAGGAAAATATTTATCCACACAATTATTCACATGAATTTGCAAATCACTGCATTATAACCGATATCCCTCATTATCTTAAAAAAAAAAAAAGCACATGGCCAAAAAATTAGCATCCGGGAAAGATGTGAGAGGTGATAATTTTTTCAGTAACAAAAATCCGCAACCTTATCCTCTGGCAAGTATCAACAGAGCAATGGCACATGATAGTACAGTATCATTTTGTAACAGAAGTCAAGCAATGAGCATTAACAAGTTCCCACAGAAAGTATCCAGGACATCAGAGTGAGATTTACGATGGCAGAAAAGATTCTTGCAAGGAACTCAGTCAACACACTGACTGTTTCAAAATATGCCAACATTACTAACACTGGGCATTAGAATTGTCTCAAGATCTGAGCATCTTACACACCCACCACCCTTTTGGGGGGGGGGACGGGACCCAACCCCACCACACAAAAAGACACCCTAAAAGCTTAGAGCCTGACCTAACAGTCTTCTCAAACCAATGGGAAATCTGCTGCCCTTGATGGTCTGAAGAGATCAGAGTCCAGAGGAAAAAGCTGAGACTCCACAACAATTCTGAGACTACTCCAAGGCCAAGATGTAACATAGGCAGTATGGAGACTGAGAACAGTCACCTTCTTTAAGGACTCAGTGCTTCAAAACACTTTCAACATAGCCTAGGTTACAAACCTTTCAGAATAAGTTTGGAAGCTGCCCACTTTGTGAACACACAAGAGGCCACATTTTCCCCATTTATCCTCGAGCCAGCTGTGGAAAGAGAGGAAGCCAAAATGCTGGGAGTACCAACACCACAGTAAGAAATGCTGTCTTCACATCCTAGGAGCTCTCCTTCAAACACAGGTCTCATGAAATGAAGTAGTGACGGGCAGGGGGAAGAGCAGCTTGCTGAGCCAGAACTTAGAGGACCTGACTGCTAGAGCAAGTGCTTTACTTCTAGTTGATCAGTCCTCTTGGGGTGTTAATTTACATTCCATTTTAAAGCATGAACACTGGACAGATTTGAGGAAGAAACATGAGAAACCATAGCATTCTACAATGAAAGAGATAACTGGATGGGATATTAAGTGTTTCAAGTAGCAGAAAAAGTGGTGTTAAAAGCAGGGAGGTTTAATGATTCAAAAGATACCAACTTCACCCAAAAAAAAAAAAAGGAACAAAGGATAGAACTTATTCATCCTTGATTAATTATAGCTTTAACCTTACAGTTTTCAGTTTTAGTTTCAGGAGTTCTGGGCATATGTCCCCTCCCAAAAAAGTAATTCCCATTTATCATACTTTCCCAATCCCTTAAAACTTACTTCTACTGGGACAAGTGTCATTTTGCTGGTCAGACATTGTGTAATAGGCCAAAACGTGCTCTTTTTCTACCCTGAGAACACAAGTATTTGCAGTTAAAATTTATTATGCCGTTTGTGTTCAGCTGAAAGAATGTTGGACCAGTCCACTCACTCATGATACAAGGCAGCGTTTGTCAGAGCAATAAACAGAAAGCTATCACATCGAATACCTAAGGGACACACAACATGGTAGTAAAGCTCCTTCACCTGACCCTGTGTCCTGGGTCTAACTAGTGTGGAGGAGGAAGAACTGGGGAGAAAACCAACTCCCGTGGCTGCCTATGATGTTACCTTGCGCATTGTGGCGGAGGCTTTGTGACAGCACCTTCTCTTTACCTGCCCCGCTGCTAGTGAAAGCAGTGCTGAAGCTGGCCTGCCGCAGATGCCCCTTCGATGCCCCCCAAGACAGGGTGTAAGCCAGCCACCATCTTCCCCAGCAGCGACCCACAGGCCTGGATCCACGGCCAGGTGCCAGGTGCGGACGGAGACGACTCCAGCCCTTACCTGAGGGGTTTTCAGCCTCCATCCCACAAGCACATCGCTGCTTCATGACTGAGGTGTGAAAAACAAGCAAGCCAGACAAGCAAAGCACATGCAATACACTAACTCGTTACCAGCGCGTTGAAGCACCTTACTCCCAACAGCGTTAAGCATTAACGTGTGGGCACGCTGTTATTTTGAAAGGTGCTTTTGTCATCTTTCACCCCAGGAGACGCAAAGCAGCCAGACCCTCCCTCACAGGCAGGGCGGCCGCCGGCCCAGATCCGGGCAGCGGGGGAGGCCGGACCCGGCCAGAGGGCTAGGGCTCCCGTTCGCGGCGGGGAGAGGCGGCTCG
>NW_008794452.1:1001298-1008374 GCF_000699145.1 Aptenodytes forsteri
GGCTGTCAGCGCCAGCCCCGAGGGCAGGTCGGGGGGTTGCTGCTCCTTTCTGCCTGTAGATCACTCTGGAGAATGCAGTTTGGGGAGCCCAGCTGAAGTTTGTTACACAAAATTAAAACGCCGGCTAAATCCTCTAGCTTGGCACTAAGGCATTCCTTACCACAGTTAAAGGGTAGCCGTTGGTTTTCCCTAATGAGTACTACAGGTGTAGTATATTTACTATAATGCAAATTCAAAGTCGTTCACATATGAAAAGCAACAGGAGAATACCTCACACCCTGAGTGCAACCAGTAGCTGCTCCTATGGATAACGATTAGCTGACACTCACTCATAACGTGCTTGAGCCTGGGTGAGTCAGCCGGGGTCCCCTTCCCCCCGTCCCCTCCTCCCACCCCCGTCAAAGCTGAAGGCTGTGCACACCTCACACATGAGCTGCTGCATTGATCAAACCAGCAGTTCTGCTTGTACATTATCTTAGTTTTTACAGTCTTCAAATGTCTAATAAAATATTTTAATCGATCTCATTAAAGTGTGTTTTATCACAGGACTTGAAATTGTGAAAGTATTGTAAAAGTAATTAAGATTATTTTCATTTTGACTAAAATGACTTTATCCCATCATCTTACTTTTCCTTCCCTCTCAAAAGCCTGTTCTGGTGCACCAACCTATTTGCCTGTTTTCATTAGAACTTGATTTACCAGTTAGCAGCGGTTAAACACAACAAATGCTATTAGGCACTAATTTACCTAGAAATATTGCCGGTAACAGCTTAATCCAGTTACTTTTTACTACCATAGGCCTCAGTGTTGTAGGTGCAATTTACAAAGTGAATACCCAGCTGTATAAACCGACTATAGGTGTTTATACATCTTTGTGATACTGTGTAACTAATTGCTTGTCACTCTATAAAGTGTATACTTATTTTCTCTGTATATAGAGCCAAATAAAAATATTTAACCAAAGACCTTGGCTGTGTCTCATATGAAGAAGTTAATTCCCCAGAATGTCTTTATCCCTCTTATTTGGGATGTGACTCATTTCCTCAGCCCACTCAGGGAACAGGGAGCCAGAGGAGATGGGAAAAAAAAGGATCACAACCTCTACGTTGGCTAAAAGAAAGCGTGAAGCAAGGCTGGTCACGTTTACAGATGAGCGGTACTATCGCTGGCAGTGGCAATTAGCAGCTCTGTGGCTGGGCCACACACTATTTTTATACGACTCACATATCGTGCCATCACTGCTTACCACCTTCCATTGCTCTTTGGGAAGGAAAATTATAAAGACTTAAATGGAATTTGTAGATTGTAAAAGAAAATAACACCTTAAGGAAAAAAAAATCATTTTTACTGGAAGTGAAAAGTGTTCTGTAATTCTACTGTCACAATTGATAGGAGGAGGCATTTTTAAACAAATTCAAGTGTGACGTGTACATGTAAATCCAGAGTCCATTTCCATGGGCTTACATACCTCACTTGTCTCATCTATACTCTCACCTGGAAGCGTATACCTTCTTTTTTGGCAGCTGGAATGATTCCCGTAGGGAAGAAAAAGTTAACTTCCCTTACTTCAGGAGAGGTTTCAGGTCAGGCTTTCCCAAAGGAGGTTTGGAATATAAATATGCTATTGCAGTGCATTTGATCTGATAGAGCACAGTAGCAGGTGGTTGTCGTAAGATGAAAAAGGATAAACAGATAAGAAGCACAGAGAAAACCTGAGGTAATTGGAAAAAAGAGTATTATTTGTTGAAATGAAACAGCTATACCAGCAAACAGATTTTTAGCTAGCGTAACTGTCTCCACCTGAGGAAGGTTGCTGATAGAGTTATATTGCTATGGCTATACTGACAGGACCTTAAATTTGGACAAAGCCTAAGGGAATGGGACTTGAGGTTGCCTTGTTCAGCTGGAGGGCTCTGCTAACCAGCCCTCCACGTTTACCTCAAAACCATTCTCTTCCAGCCATGGGGATGCTGCTCACCTGCATCAGTGCTGAGGGCTGAACTCCAAATGTAACTCTGAATGTACCTCTCCTGCTCTCATACATCCAAACAGCCATTAAAAAGCAGTTTATTGGGTTCTGCCATTTTTCTTCTTGGCTTGTAAGCCATGTAAAATGCAAAACCTAAAATCAGGAAGCAGCTACCTTTCGTAAGGTTGGTTTTACAGGGGTCAGGAGTGAAAGCTTTGTCCAACTGAAGTTAATGGGAGTTTTGCCAATGACTTCGGTGGAGCCTGGATTTTTGCCCAGATGCTCTAGAGAAACAAAAGGCACTTTTTTTTTTCTTTTTCTTCCCCCCCCCCCGACTTGGTACATATGCCCTGTTGACCTTTCTCATTTAATTACAATTATTAAAATAAAATCCAGGTTGGGTGTTTGTAGGTATTTCTCTAGAGGTTTGTATGTAAGCAGCTGTGTGTCCCACGATAAAGGAAGAGCTCCAGTGACAGTGAAGCATGCTCTACTGTGGGACAGGAGCTCGGCAAAGCCGGAGCTGAGGGAAGGTTTCAAACTTTACATCCAGGCATCACACACGTTGCAGCCTCTGGAGGCCAACCCCAACGCGCTCGCCTGGGACTCTGCGCATCCCTCTGCTCCCTCCCCCAAGCTCCCTGCCACCGCATGCTCCACTCGCTCCTCTTCGTGTGCTGCTGCAAAGTTCATGGTAAAACTTCCCCTGATTTCAAATTCAGCTAAGGTTATCCAGGAAAATACAAGCCCATGAATAACCACCACACTGACATTTCCTTCTATCTACAATTTCATTATTTGAAATGAAACGATGGTTTATGATATTTTCATTATTGTAATCATATCAATGTTTGGGTTTTTTAGGTAAAGTGGTTTAGTGCATGCTACATATTATGCTACAAAAAATGATACTTAAAAGTAATTTGAACCTAAATTCAAGTACTTTAAATGCATTTTAAATATTTATATTCATGCTTTCAGGAGACAGTGACAATTTAATTCTTTTTTCTTAGCAGCTTCCATCCTTTTGCTTTATTTTCAAACAGTTCTCAGGAGCTTTTTGCTTTCTGACATTATGTCAAAATGCTAATACAGGATAAGATAAGAGCAGCAGAGGAGTTCTCCATGTTTCTTGATAGTGGGAACTGTCCTGCATAACAAGAGGCATTTAACAGGTTAAATGCATCACCTGAGCTATGCGTTAAAGAGATATCATCCCTCTAATATTTTCTTGCTTTCCTAAATGCTACTAAATCTCTCCTACAGTACTTTTGCATTGTCATACTGACAAAATAATCTTTTGTTTTTAATAAATGTTGAAAGAAGCCAATCAATGTTTGTATTTATCGGCTTCTGAGTATAGTGAACGCAACCTATTTTAGACACCCTCATTGGTATTCACAAACCAGTTGACCTTTTTTAATCACATCATTATGTAAAAGACAGAATACACTTTCTCTCTTCCTTACAGTGACATTATTGCTGAGGAGAAGATGATTAATATATGAAAAACAAGACGATATTGACTCTTGCAGCTGCCCTCTACTCAGCATAGAAGGAGTTGTTCAGAGTATTACACTGGGTTCTTAGCCACGAATACAACTGTAATACTATAATCCGAGCTTGGCATTGGAGGTCTGATCCTATATGCCTTGCACAAATAGCATTGCAGTTCAAGCAAGTGGAAGTTTTGGATGCCAAAGAGGTTTTAATATAAGTGCCCTTTGCCCATTTATATAAATAAAATGGTAATCAACATCGTATTGTCAAGGTAGACCTAGATTCCTTTGCTGTTTGCCTTTGAGTTTTCCCTCGGTTTTGCACTTGGATCCATGTTTTGCTGTAAAGGGGAGCAGCAGTCCTAGGGATTCCCACATCTGTACATCTCTGTCCATCTGTGACTCAGTTGTCAGCAGGCTCACTGCTACTTTTTCTTCAAGCAGAACAGTAAATCCCTTCAAACACAAAAGTCAATACAAATGTAGTTGTTTCACTCGTCTCAAGCAGTATCATTAGCTACTGCCATGACTAAAGCAACGATCAACCCGAGATAAGCACTATCCAGTCAGAAAGGAGACATGATTTATATCCTAAGGATACACAGACAACAGTGAGAGGGAGGAAAATGCTAGATAAGCAGAACTGTCAGACTGACATTTGGCAAATTAATGCCATGACAGGTCTATACTTACATGTACTCTGCCTTATAAGCAAGCTAACTAGAGCTTACTGTTATACAGAGAGGGACAGAGAAAGCGAGCGTGGAGAGTGTGGGCATGGAGCACGTAGCACCTCTGTCAGTGTACGTGGAGTTATGCTGTGCACAACTGTGCTGTGAAGTGACAAGGACAAGCTGAAATTGGTGTAAGCTGCTTTCGGCCAATACTCACCGTCACAGCCCTTGAGCACTCTTAGCACACACTAAGGGCAAAGCAACCACTGCTGTTCTTGAAGGAAACCACCGCACACAATGGCATATTCTGTTGCTATGAGGTGTTGGTACACAGTTGCTAGTCCACCGAACGTGGAGACCGTGGCAAAATAATTTCCCTGAGCTGCTTACCTGTGATTCAGCCAGCACAATTTTTGCAGAGGCAGAGTCACAAGAGCAGACGCGAAGGCAGGGGCAGTTATGCTGGGCTTTGAGTGCAATGGCAATCAAACAGATCTCAAAGCCATCCACCTAGTTTTTTTCTAAAGGTATCAGAAAAGGCTAAACTTGTCATCTCAGGCACCAGTCGAGGGGACCACTGCCTCGCAGAGATCACAGCGTTGTATGCCGCTGGCTCGTCGAGCACCTCCTTACGTGTGAAACAGAAGTAAGGCTACTGGGCTTCTGTTCTCATTCCACCAGATTTCCTTCCGGTGCCTCCTGGTCTTCACCACTCAAAACTCATGAGGCAATGGGATATATGGAAAAAGAGATATTCTCAAAGAATTTGAAAATTCAGTGAGCACTCTGAGAATGAATGGTTAGTGTCCAACAGAAATGACTGTATGAGCACAACTAAGAAATATTTGTGTGTATTTAACCTAAAGCTGGTTAAAACCAGAAAAAAAGAAAATGTTGCTTTCAAGAAAATTCAGATAAGTGTATTAGGTACTTTCAGACACAGTTTATTTTATATATAAATATAATCTGTATATATTTTAATATAATTTATATTAATTTATAGTACTAAACATTCATGATACTGTTACCCCGCCCCACCCGAGCGACATAACTAAGGTTACCATATGTCTGGGATTTCCTAGACATGTTTTCATCTGAAGGAAAAGGTGGAATTTGGCCACCTTCCTAAGGTCTCTGGACAAGGATTAGTCCAGCAGAGTCGGCAGCAGTAGCTCTGGTCCTATGTTGGCTATAGAAAGCAATCACCCCAAAGCTGTCGAGCGTGCACAGCCTGATGGTGCTGCCCATGTGGAGTCAGGCCTGAGGGATGTGTCACACACGCTTTGCCCGAGCTGTGCAGCTGGTCCACGTGCATTACTGAGCTTGGGCTGCCCTGGCTGTGTTGGACTTGTTACACACATAGGGAAGAGTTTCTCTGTGGCTGTGCAGGGCAGAGCACGTCGGACCCTTTTCCTATGAATTGCACAAGATGTGAGGCTGTATTTCCATCTGGGATTTCCCAGAGATACAAAAGCCTTGTTCTAGACCGGTGAATCTCCAGCAAGTGCTGGGAATACACAATTCAAGGTAAATAGAAACCTGCGAGCATGCGCACCGTATGCTGCAAAAATTCCCCAGGAGGGAGGGGAAAGTGGAGGATTTTTACCCCTGAAACGTACGTGTGTTGGAAGGGAGGAGCTGGACGAGCTGCCTCTTGCCTTTGCCATGGGCTGGGGAAGAGAAGAAGGAAGTGCACCATAAACAGTGCTGCCTGCTGGAATCACCCTCCCAAAGAAGTGCTTTTAGGGGAGAAGCTGTACGTTTCTGTATACAGCAGCCCGCCCTGCTTACATTTAAGGGGAGCAGCAATGCCATCCTTCAAGGATGTTGTAAACCAGTGCAATGAAGTAATTAAAAAATACAGTTACTTCAACAGTGTGGCGTGGTGCTTGTACCCCACTCCTGCAGGGACTGTAGGTTTCCACAGGAGTGCGTTGGCCCAGGACTGTCAGTGCCGATGAGAAATGGGTGCCAGAGTGGGTCAGCAGCATCGCAGAATCCACAGCGAAACTATCCTGTAGGGGAAAGACCTATAAAACTAGAAACACATTTGCTTTGCAAATCTATTTAGCATTGAAGCTTCTAAGTAACACAATTTTGCAATGTTTAGAATAGTATTTTCCCAGGCTTTTTTTTTTATATGTGTATTGCATTACTACTTCCCCAGGTACCAACGGAGTGAGGTTGCAACTGCCAGAGCACTCCCTGAGCAAAGCCCGCAGGTGCCTCTCTAGTTACGACCCCGACCCTTCTTTCAGAAGCTGTGATAGAATAGGGACTAATTGTTCTTAATCTGGGAGCAGTGACACAGAACTTCAATTTGCCTACAGACGTATGTCCCGGCTTCTGGGGAATTAAGTTATCCAATGACCTTTTATTAATGCGTGTACTTTAAAATCAGCTTCAAAAGTCACAGTAGTACTTCACAGATCAGCATCCTTGCAGCCAGAAATAATTAATTCATGCTTTGGCCGGCTATGGCATCTAAATCTAAAAGACTTGCTCGATTAAAAGGAGCGCTGCAGCCACAAGCCTAGCTTGATCCGAATACGAGTATATTCCCCATACCAAGCGAACAGCCTAATGTGTTATTTGAGCAGCGACCAGTTTACCCATTGGCGCCGTCCCAGCGCACCCGCTGCAGGAGTGCCCTCGTATCTCACCATTTGGGCGAAAAGGCTTTAGCCTATAAGGAACCACCCGCCCGCGCCACGGGTCCTGCCTCACCCCGCACCGGCCGCGAACCAAGCGGACGCCCGGCGCATCCTCAGCTTGACGCGCCCGGCCGCGCCGCTTCCAGCGCGGAGGCAGAAGCCGCCTTTCGGCCTCGCTTTGGCGCCGCCGGAGCGACGCGCGCTGATTGGCCGCTTTGAATCATCTCAGCGCGGCGCCATTGGCGGAGCGCGGCGGCGCGCGGCTAGTTCGAACGCGCTG
>NW_008794452.1:1008667-1030806 GCF_000699145.1 Aptenodytes forsteri
GCGGGGTCGGCCCTTTCTCCGCTTCTGCCGCGCTTAGCCCTCGCTCCGCCGGCCGGGCGGCGGAGGGGGTCCCGCTCCCCAGCGGGGCAGTGTGCTGGGGCACGCCGCGGCCCCCCGCCCCTTCCTGATCGGGGCAACACCGCCCTTGAGACCTGGAGAGGGAGGTGGGCAGGGCGCCAGCGCCTCGAGCGGGTACTCGGGGCTTCTCCCTTCGATGGGCTCTGAACCGGGGGCGGTTTCGAGGTGATGCGACCTGTGACAGCGGGGCAGCACTTGAACCGAAATGGAAGCGTGCTCCTGACCTCGGTTGCACGGTTAGCGGGCTAGGGGCGAGCGCTCGCTGCCCTTCCTCGCTTGCTTAGCGACTGCCTGGGTTCGGAAGCCTCCTCTGGAGCTGTAGGAACTACAGATTTGCTTGTTAGCTCGTAACACTTCCGAAGCCGGTATTAAAGTTCAGCTGCGCTCAATGAAGGAGGCCAAGAGCAGCATGGAAGGTGTGAACTGCTATTCCCACCACGTGCGAAGGCCTCCTAGTGTCTTGTGCCCGTTAATGTAGTTTAGGTTTGTAGCTCTGAAGACTGTGCTGTGTACTTATCAAATGATACGGGGCTGGTGTTCCCTTACTTCGCTAACATGAAACCTTGTGATTTTAGATAGCAGGGTTCCTGCTAATGAGAAACTATATAAAAATAATGAGTAGGGTGTATTTTTTCAGTTGCTTGGAGGAGCTTTCTTCACAAAAGCATCTTAATCCTTTGAGTTGATGCCTAATCATACTTTGGGATGCAGTTTTCTAGTTGGAACCCTGAATAAAAACCTGTGTTTTTGTTGAGGAGAACGGTAAGAGTTCCATGTTACATCCTAATTATGTAAGACAAAACTAGCTTCAAAGACCTTGTGACTTGGCTGTGTTCAGGACAGCAACTATTCACCCTCATGGTTTGGTTTTTTTTCTGTTCATTTCAGGGATAACTGTAGCAATGGATGATTACACAAAAATAGAGAAGATTGGGGAAGGTAAGTATGGACAACCATGAGCCTTGTAACGCTCCACAGTTTGAGTTATCAAGTGGCATGGAAGCTCTGTGCACTCTGGCTATTAGAGGAACTACTGAGATTCAACTAACTGGCAAAATAAGCCTGTAGTTAACTGCGGTAATTATCTCTATACGTACAAGTTTTCAGACTGCCCTTCTTTTGAAGATGACATGGTCTATTTGAAACAACTGATCAGTGTTGAATCATCTGCCTTCATATTGATGGCTAATGGTGTAATTTTCCTCCGGGGGTGGGGTGGGGAAATGAAATGTTCCGAGGCCTGAAACCAGCTTTTCAATTTAGGAAGCTCCTCCATTCCTTTGTGTATGAACTTGTGTACCAGTTGCTTCTGAAGTTGTACTATGTGGCATACTTACTTTGCTCGGAGCTGCTGGTAGGGAGCAGTGGTTTGTGGATTGTTCTGCTTGGATTATATCTGGTCGCTATGCCTGACAAGGGAAAGAGCAGATTGTACACCTCTGTGGAGAAGTGAATTTTAACAATTCATTTACTATAAGGCACTAAAAAGATTGCTTCAATGCAGATGTTAGTCACAACCCCCCTTTTACTGAAAATCCAGCCTATGTTAAATGCGGAAGTCAGTGTGTTTTATAATGCTTTAGCCTTAATGTAGACTTGAGAATTTGCAGTATGTTCCTCTAAGAAGGCGCTCTCTAAGGTAATAGCAAAATGTGTGGGCTTGGATCTTACAACAAAGCTTCGTAACTGAAGCCTTGTGCATGAATCTTTCTCCCTGAAAGAAACTAGTTTGAGCTTAATCTGAGGGATTCATGCTTCGAGAAGGGTGAAAAGAGAATACTTAAACTGTCTTGGTATGTTGAGGGTTCTACTTCTGTGAACACTGATGATTAAGGTAGATTATTGATTTGAGATTTACTACTGGTTACAGTTTTGGCTTATGCTGAGACTCGCAGCACTGCCCTCTCCCCTGCACTGAGGATTGTGCTAGAGGTATTTCTATAGATCTGACCAACAGATGGATAGATCTCTGATTGCAGAGGGAGCGTGACTTTTTTTGCAGCTAAACTTTTAGCCTTTTAATATGATGTATCAATGGCAAAATCATAACCCCTTGGGGATGAAGAGGTATAGTGATCTTGCCTGAAAGTTAATCAACCTGAAACTCAAATAGCATCTGATTTTGTGACTACATCTTCCAAATATTCAAGTTTTACTCTTGGGCTACTAAGTACACTGTCCTAACAAATGATACTGTTTATGGGTGGCATGCTTTAAACAAACTAAACTATTGCACGGTTAAACTGCCAAAACTAAATAGTAGTTCTTAATCAAGCCAAATACTTAAAAAATACTTGATTGCAAGGACTCTTGCCTATGTTAGCAATTCTTATTTGCAGTGCCTTATCTGCACCTGAAGCTGGTATTTCCTACATGCGTTTCACTGTCTTTTTGTTCAGGTACCTATGGTGTTGTGTATAAAGGTCGGCACAAAATCACAGGCCAAGTGGTTGCAATGAAGAAAATACGTCTAGAAAGTGAGGAGGAAGGTGTTCCAAGTACTGCTATCCGAGAAATTTCTTTATTAAAAGAGCTGCATCATCCCAATATAGTCTGGTATGCATATACTGGTATTTAGCTAAACTCTTTGAAGGGCACTAGGTCCCTTCAGACAAGAAATTTATTTTTCTACCATTCTAGTGAGGTGAAAGCTACTCTGCTTAATACAGTGTCTGCTTTGCAGCAAATAGCTATAGTCCCAAAGCCTATCTTTATGCCAGTTTTCTAATTAAGACTTCCTTGCGCTGCCTCTTCCCATTCTAGGACTCTAACAAATTTATTTGTTGATTTTGTAATTTATGTAAATTATCTTCAGAGTGGTTATTGTCAGAATGGAGACAGCTTCAGCCAGTTTTCATAAGGTACACTGTTACTTTAGTCACTCTCAGAACTTTGTTTGCACCTTGGAATAGACCATTTGACCTTAGTGTTCTTATGTGAGCCTCTGTCATCAATCACTTCCTTGCTGTTTTGTAGCAGAGATTTACGTGTTGCATTATGATGCTGTCACAGCTGGCACATCTAAGCTATGGGTGAAACTTCTATCAGTGACTATTTGACATGTAGAATTGATCGCAGCTGTTGTCTTCACCACAAAATATTTACTTGCTCTTTGATGCAGCAAAATACTTTCTCTAATGTGCCTTAAAACTGGCTGAGTTCCAGCCATGTAGTGTCTCAATGTATGTATGCTTGGGTTTAGGATCCCTTATAATCTATTAAGGATGAAGGAGATACTTAAAAACCTGTGCAAATCCTGCTGTGTCTAGGTTCCTATTACAAAATTCCCTTAAACCCTTCTAGTAATTCAGGCTCTGCTCTAATAAGCCAGCTTCAAATGGAAGCTAGGCACCAACACCCACAGTCTTTTTTTTTTTAAAGGCAACAATATTTTTTCCTCAGACTACCTGTGTCTGATACTAGGCATGAGGGAGCATAAGTTTAAGAGGAAGCATATAGGGTGTTTATCTCAGTCTGGCACTATTTCAGATACACTGTCATCTGGAAAATCAAGTATAACTCACTAGGTCTGTTGATCTTTGAAATCTGAAAGCTTTTTAAGGCTTTCACAACAGGAACCTGGAAATTCAGCCTGTATTCCTGTTGAGAGGGGAAATGTGACCGTGAGTCCAAGCATTTTGCAACGGAGTTGATTGTATGCTCAATTTTTAGTCTTCAGGATGTTCTTATGCAGGATTCAAGACTGTACCTCGTCTTTGAATTCCTTTCCATGGATCTCAAGAAATACTTGGATACTATTCCATCTGGCCAATATTTGGATCGTTCACGTGTTAAGGTAATGAGGACAATTTCTTAATAAAAGAGAGAAATTAATCTAAAGAAGATGACCTACAAAGCTATAAGCAGCTCTTATTTTCAGTATAAACAATTCCTTCAGGAGAAATGAAAGGTTAAAGAAGCAGCTGTGGATAAGATGAATGTGAGTTTTGCTCTCAAATGCCACTTCAAATTCTTTTAATTACTGAAATTAAATTGCCTTAAATTAAGCTTAAGTAAAGAATTAATTTGTGTGGCTTGATTGATATTAACTCAATATCTGCAATGCTTTGGATCTCCACTTCCTACTACTATGGGGAGAGCTAATGTAAGGCAACAGCTTTATGTTGCAGAACACTAACTTGTACTAAAGGTTACTCCTTTTTTTTTTCCTCCCACTTCATCCTTTCTACAGAGTTACTTGTATCAAATCTTGCAAGGTATTGTCTTCTGCCATTCAAGAAGAGTTCTGCACAGAGACTTAAAGCCTCAGAATCTCTTAATAGATGACAAAGGAGTGATTAAACTGGCGGACTTTGGATTGGCTCGAGCCTTTGGAATTCCAGTGCGGGTATACACTCATGAAGTGAGTGAGTTGGAACATCCTCTTGGTGATTTGGACAATGCTTACTAGCTTCCTGGTAATAACTGAATACGAAACAGCTAAAAAAGAATCATGGATCTTTTGAAGTCATAAACCAGCAGTATCAAAAAGTTGTATTTTGGTTTTGTTTTATTCAATGGCTTTCCATCTCCCTGACTGTGGTTTTACTCTAAGGTTCCAAAGCATCTTATGAATCCCACTATTACCTTGACAATGAATCAGATGGGCCAGAACTTATTGCTCATTGTCTCGTAAGGGCATTTTTGCTTCACAAAGTACTTGAGTTTGAGGGTTTTAGTGGCTGGTTGCTAAAGGCTTCTGACTCTTTGGGAAGTAGTGTAGGCAACTGCTTTGCTTGCAGTAGAGACTACTGCAATGGAGTTTGTTAAGCTTATCTGTAAATGAAGTTCAAAACCAGTATTTTCACTAAAACTTCTAGCACTGGCTATTATTTTAACCAAAAAACTGTGAATGCTGCTTAATAATGAATGAGCCATTGTGCTTGCAGTCAATTAGAGGACCTGATTCTATAAACTTATAAAAAAAAAATTTCCTTGTCCAATAGGTAGTGACACTGTGGTACAGGTCTCCAGAGGTGTTGCTAGGATCTGCTCGTTACTCTACTCCTGTAGATATATGGAGCATAGGTACCATATTTGCTGAGCTGGCAACTAAAAAGCCACTTTTCCATGGGGACTCAGAGATTGACCAGCTCTTCAGAATCTTCAGGTATGTCAGGCTGAACCTTTCCTTGCTACTTGTGCAGCATTGCACAACAGTGCTGTGTGCTTACTAAAATCATAGTAGTGCGTACAGATTTCAGACTAAACCACTCAGTATTTTGCTTATGCTTCCGTAGAGCTTTAGGTACCCCCAACAATGATGTATGGCCTGAAGTGGAATCGCTGCAAGACTATAAAAACACATTCCCCAAATGGAAACCTGGCAGCCTGGGAACACATGTCAAAAACTTAGATGAAGATGGACTTGATCTGCTGTCTGTAAGTAGTCTTTCTTAAACTGCTGGTTAAGAAATTGAACAGGTCATTTTAAATACGCTAGAATACATAAAGCTATACTAATCAGTCTTGGCTAGAATGAAGATATGGTGATCTTCAAACTATCAGCAGTGGTATGGGCTGTCATTCTTGTGGAACTGACACCTTGTGTGACACTCACTCCTTTCATAAATAATAGATGACTAGACTACTCTTCTCATTAAGCAATTATGCCTCAGCTTTTTTATACTAATAAGCCAGGTACAACTTGAAAGTGAAGATGAGCTTTTACAAACAGGTCTAAGTGAAGGCTCCTGCCCACAAACTGTAGCTGTCACCTTCCTGGTGCCAGCACTAATTATGATGTGGCTTGTATGACTGCTTGATCCAGTTGGAAATGTTTTTCTTTTATGGTAACATGTGGATTAATCTTGGTGAGCTCATCTTGGTTAAGCTTTCATGGTGGTCTTAACTGAATAAACAATAATGGAAACAGCTGAATTTATTGATTAGCTGTGAAACCAGGGGCTTAGTTTAAGTCAGTCTGCAGTGTCTGTCTCAATTGCCTTTAAATTTTGAGTTAGTTTTTTGGCTGTGGTGGATTAACTTTTAATTGGTGTATTTTGTGTCTAGTGTGAGTTTACTTTAGTTCTGTGGCCATGCAGTTGAACTACTACACTAAGCTTTTATTTGACAAGTTCTTCATCAGACTTTTCCATTTAGTGCTCTTCCAGCTCACATGCTGCCACTGTGGACTAATTTAGATCACATCTTAGGTGTGATCTTAGGTGCACCTAAATATAAGAATGTACCTTGGTGACTTATCCTAAAGCTGCATTTATACAGTGCAGACTTGCAGATGGGGGTGTGTCTTAAGAGAAGCTGGAACTTCAGAACTATCTTGGTACAAGGGGAACCTTGTACAGCAATTACCTGTGTAGCTGGCTCATGTTTTTAAGCAGTCAAAAAGTAGTTTATTACCTATATTGGTATGGCTATGGCAAAATACTCTGAAGCAGTGTTACCCAAGAAACTCAAATGAGCACAATTTCTCACAATTTTTGTGAGAACAGAGCCACAGTTCAGACTGACAATCTGAACAACAGTTGTCAAACACATAGTTATTTTGGATAGCCCTCTGAACCTTGTAGCAGTATTGTTTTACAGAGGTAACTGACTTAAGTTGGGAATAATTCCTCTGTGTCCACTGACAGCATTGTTATTAAATCAGTTTGCAGTAGAATTGTTACTGATTGTGTTTACAAAATAAAAACAGTTGAACAGGCAAGTGAATGTTGTTAGTCATGTAACTGGCCTGCTAAGTACTCATCTGAGCTTAGTTGTGGCTTCATTGTGTAAAAAACGATGTTTTGGGCTGCTGCTAATAAAGGCAAAAAAAATTACTATTCCTCAAATAGTGTTAACACAATACTAATCTCAAGGAATATTAAATTCTGTAAAATCTTGTATCGTTTTGCCTTAATTAACGTTGAAATTTTAGCTTCTTATTAATGCCTGGTGACAGGGGTATGGCAGAGTTCTTAGGCATCTGGAATCCATTTAAGTTTCCTATGGCACTTTTAAGCCTGAAGCAGTAATATAACTTTAAAGGCAACAAAACTGAATATTTCATTCTAGAGCACAAGTTCAGATGTGTCAATGAAAATGTTAATTTCTCCTTCTATAGACTTGTGGATGGAAGCAGTATATAAAATAGCCGTCTTTGAAAAGGGGTTGCAAATTTCTGTGTTAAGTTTACAACCTCACTCAAGGAATTGGTCTTAAGACCTTCATAAGCCAAATAACTTCTGTGGCCAGCATTTCAAAGCACTTAATGGCTGTCATCAAAAGCTCTGGTCTATCAGACACTAAGCTTCAGGAAAAACTGTTCCAGACTGCTCAGAGAAGAAATGGTCACTTAATCTAGCAGCTGAAGTGCTGTAGTCTCAATGTCACAGCATTCCTTTTTCAGAGAAATTTGCCCTTTTTTGTCTGAGTGAATTTTAAGAGAACCTTTGATATCAGTATTAGCTATAGGATACTGTTGTTCTGGGGTATAGCTAATGGGAACCTGTCACTTAAGGTAAAATAGGATATACAAGGTTAAATCTAGAGATAGCATTGCATTTGGCAGGAGTTCAGAGAATATAAATGCAAATTCAGTGGTTTACATCAACTTGGAAGATTCCCTGTAGGATGAAGTCTAAAGATAGTTAACTGTCAAGACTGGATACCGGGCACAGTCATACTGGTTAAGCTTTTTTCTGGAAGATAAATTTGTTGTGGGGATGGGGGAGAAGCAGCTGGTAGAATCCTGATTACTTGAGTTTGAAATGTACTCTCCTTTAGTGAGGAGAAACAAAAGCAAAAAGACTTTGCAGAGACTTAGCAGTTTTCTACTAGACCTAAAACTAGCAAAATGCTTCATTCCTTTCCTCTTTTTTGGCCCCTGGCTGTATGATATAAACTGTAGATGCTTTTTTTAAAACTGCTAGCAAAACAATTCTCTTGCCTGTTCTAGAAAGTTCTGGGGGCTATTTTAGTGCTATGGCATCCCCTCTATTTGCTCTCATCAACTTTATTATGGATGTCTTCCGTTGAAGTAACTTATTGCAAAGAAACTCAAGTTTTCAGACTGAGTGATCACTTATTTTAACTGTAAACTGCTGCACCAAGCTGAGTAGGAGCAATTTGACATCAGTTTCTTCAATGTTGGCTTAACAAAACAAGCATAGGACCACTTGTCCTTGTAAGCGTTTTGGGCTTTAACAGCCTAAGGCTTATTAATTTCCCTTAGTTGAGAAGCTGAGACTAATAATCACTGCCACTTGATGCCTGGTTCTGGATTTAGTTCTGTGCATGTGGTACCCTGACACATGCATGGGCTTCGTTATTGAATGGGAAAACAAATGTTTCTTCACTTTCTGAGATGTTAGGCGTTACTACTGGCCTCCTACTGACTTGTAGGTGGAAATGACCTCTCCCTCTCTGAGAAATCATGGAACATAGGGGGAAAATTTATCTTTATGGCTACTTGATTATTACTGTAGTTAAATACCTACCTATTTAACGTGATTTTAGTTCCCATTTTATAAGGGAGTCAATATATTGTTTTTTTTTCTTCCAGAAAATGTTAATTTATGATCCCGCAAAAAGAATTTCTGGCAAAATGGCCTTGAACCATCCATATTTTGATGACTTGGACAAATCCACTCTTCCTGCTAATCTGATTAAGAAACAATAGACCTTTGGACTAAATCAACCAGAGTGAAATAATTGTGATTACTTTTACTATTAAGTCTGTCTGTAACTTGTATGTCTGTCTTTCTGCTCTAAAACTGTGGCTGTGTTTAGTTTGTCTTGGTTTAAATGTTATCTAAATGTAAATATTAACCTATTAGTGCTGAGTTCAAATACAGTGCAAATATTGCTGCCATTAATGCAGTGAACTTTCTATAAATAAAGCTTTAAATCCAGTGAAGGACTGAACTTATTTCCAGACTATGGGTGCTCTACAAAAGGACTCTGTTTTCTTTGGAATGTGCTGGTAAGGTACCACTTGTCTTAAAAAAAAAAAAAAAAAAAAAAAAAGGGGGGGGGGCAGGTAACCTAAACTACTAAATTGCTGTTCTTGATATGACCGGAAGATATGGTAGGAAATTCCTCTGAAGTTTGAGTTGTTTTAGTATAATGTCAGTTTAAAATTTTACTTGAGTGTGGCAATCAGTGTGCCAAAGGATGTGTAAATGAGGTATTTTTGAACTGAAGAATTGCGGATTACTACTTAAGCCAAGTAGATGGTCAAACTTATTTTAGGGTTTGTGTTTGTGAAGGTATTTGCAAATCAGCATTTGGAAAAATCCTTGCTCTGTATACTTTTCTGTTATCTTGAAGGCCCAAGAATTTACCTAGACATCGGCATATGAACTTGTGAATTGGCATAGTTCCAGCTCCTGGACTAGTTAAGGTATGAGATCTTAAATTTTACATGGATTCTATATACCAATGTGTAACTGCTTAACAGGGTCCCTTCCAACTGCTAATAATACGGTCCTCTGATTCTTATTAAAGGTAGAGCCCCTGGATTATGCTTGAATTTGAAAACTAGTCCATCTTCATATAGGAATAGTCAAGTAAATGACTGCTAGGAATTGTAATCATCGACTGAGATGCTATGTGTCTACAGACTCTCCCACGATTAAAGCAGGAGCTTTCTAAAGCTCCCCAGCATTTAACTTTACAGGTGAGAGTATTGTAAAAGGTTCAAACAAAATTCACAAAGGTATATACTAATTATTTATTGTATGTTAGATTTCCAATTGCTATCTCTATTCTTGGCTTTCAGATACATCAATAGGGACAGGGTGCACATCTGTCTAATATTATTGGATCTAAGCACCATGGTGCTCCTTGCTGGTTAGGGGCCAAAGCGTGCAGCGAAGTGTGGAATAGTAATGAAGGTATTTAAGTTTCTAAATCAGGCATGTGAAAGGAACAAAATGAACTGTTCGTAAACAGTGAGGCTTGCAAGAGCCCTGTCCTACCAGCTGCTGAAGAGTGAGACTTCGAAACAAAAGCAGTGGAGATGCTGACATCCTGTCCCTCACTGCTTATTGTGTCTGTTGATGAATAGCTGAAAGTATTAGGGTTAGACCTAGTTTTTGTTAACAAGTAGCATTTAGATGTGACTACCAGTTGGGGTTAGCATTGTTTTCTGCAGGATGGTTCTTAATTTCTAGAAGTATCTGGATACTGTCAGCTTAATGGAATCATTTAGTAGTGGAGAGCCAAGGAGGAGAGATTTTTTTTTTAATTGCTTATACAGAAAATTACTTCTTAATTGAAGGGGGAGGGGAAGAAGACTGCTATGGCTGACTCCTTTCTATTAACATCAGTGATAAGATGCAATTTCAAATTAAACTAGGGACCTAATTATCTGCTTTTGAATGTAGTAATTTGACATGAGCTTTACAGGCCAAGGGATAGTATTGCTGGTGCTAGCTGGTTACATCAGTGTAGAAAGACAAGGGGAACCTGCTAGCAACTGCTCTGAAAATCAGAACTTAATCTGTTTAAGCAAATACTGGGGACCTTAACACTTAGTTTGTCTCTTCGTAGTGGACAGACTTTTACTTAAGTTCTTTGTGTGGAAAAGACTTCAGCTAGGCAAACTCAAGATTTTTGTTGCTTGCAATACTAATAAAGCCCTATCTTTAGCACGTAAGTACTGGTGTCTGTCTCAGTTTCATGTGATGCAGTGAACGCGTTACCCATCTTAACTAAAAGATTTCAGTACTAAAATTTCTAGAGAAAGCTTCATTTTAAACAATAATTTACTACAAGTCTGCAGTCTTCCTTGTTTACCCAGGCACTGTTATGGCTGGTGTTGTGACACAGCTACCATTGTAGCTCTGAATGAACTATTATAGTACTCCTAGCAAATAGGACAGAGAAAGAAACATAACGCTGTCCCATCAGTGTCTGAGGTCAGATAAGGTGGCGAATATTATACCCAAAAACATGACTCATTTCAATAGCTCCATTCTGCAATACAGTGCTAAGTTATTAATGATGCACATAACTTACGTTAAGGAAAAATACATCACCTACACTCTAACTGCCCTGCTGCTTAGATCTAGTGTGTGGAAGGTTTGCGGTGGTCAAGTTTTGGCCATCTGGAACTCCATTTTATACTGGTGAAAACTTGAGGTGCCTTGTACTGTGGGTAATAATTGGCAGCCCTGTTTATTGATAGTGCTTTGGCTATGTACTGTGAGAATTGAATTGCTGTAGTACTACATTACTCGTCCTTCAGTTGAGGACATTGTAGTGCTTGGCAGGGTTTCACTGGCTTATAATTTTTATTAAGATGTTTAGACAATTGAATTGTACTAAACTAACAGTTGGATATGGATGTACCAGGCAATAGCCAGCGTATGTTTCATAGCTGCAGATGGAGAATGATTAGCTGAAAATAGAAAACATTGTACCTTTTCTGAAGTGACTAGAAGGCAATGCATTTAAGTGTGTTTTCCCCCACTCCATATGTGCAGTAGATTTAGTACTAAGTTACTTAGTAATTAAGTTACTAAGTGCCCGCTTACTGTTATTACTAGTAAATAATGTAACTATGTTGAATTTAAAGTTACCTTTATGAGCTTTTATAGTGATAGTGAGCATCTGTAAAAGCTCCATGAGTTTGCAGTAGCTTTCTTCTGAATGTTGTAAGAACTTGGGGGGGGGGGGGGGGGGAGGAGAAGGAGGAGTTACTTTATTTCAACCAAGAGCAGACTGCTTTTAAATAAAGTTCCATAATGTTGCATCAGTATTACCTCTGGTGCTATGGCTGCTGTTCAGTAACATGTTTACTAGAGCATAGGCAAACCCCAGCAGGGAATGATAAACTTAACTTGCTGTTTTACTTAACTTGCTTGTCCTCCATCCTATTAAAAAGTAGTGCAGATGAAAAGGTTTGGTGTATACAAGAATGGTATTTTACACAGGATCAAATTAGGGTTTTGGTGAGGTTTTTTTAAAGTTTCCAAGCACTAGTGAGTTTTGTTCTTTTCAAAATAGCCAGCCACCTACTAGATGCTTGTAGACTGAACTCAGCTGCTTTTATTTTACTCAGACATAATTCATTTTAGTGAGAATATGGTATTACCATCTGCTGCTTTTAAAATAAGTGGCTCTTAAAAGTAGAGATTTTACAGGGAACAAAGAAAAGAGGAAGAATTTTGCTTTCTAAATCCTTGAATGGGGTAAATGTTGTAAAAGCTGGTGTAAAAACAAACCTATACATCTTCATGTTCTGGTGCAAATGTCAGGGTCAGAGGGGACTGGTACTTCTAGCAATGCCTTTATGCTGCAGTGTTCAGTGAATCCATCCTCTTTTTAATTTGGACAGGTAGAGCAGGGTTAGCTGATAGGCATGCTCTGCTGCAGACTTACCCTGTTTCAAACAAAGTTTCATTTACACTCTGTTCTTTCCTAGTGACTTCTGGGTGTTTTCCTATCAGTGTTTATGTGCCTTTGTGGCATCTGGAGATGGAACAGTGTCAGCAGGTATCTCTTCCTGAAAGTGCTGCTACCAAACATGCAGAACTCATCTCTGCATGCATTTTCCTTTATCCAGATTCTTTCTCACTTGACAGTCCCTAGCAATCTGATTGTAACTGTGGTATCCCTCTCTGCTTATTTTCTTGTCTTAAATATTTTCCCTGTCATACATCAGCCACTTCTAGAGTCGTGTTTGCTTTTGAAAGTGTAAGTCTCTAACTTTCTCAGACGCTCTAATTCTTAAAACCCATTGGCTATGTGCTGTGTTACAAATCATATTCTCTTCCCAGTATTTACTGGGGTAGGAGATGCAAGAAGTTACATGAAAAAGAAAAGACAATGTTTCAGGTGAAGGCAAGTCCAAGAAGATTAATACCTAGCACTTCCCACCCATAGGTTGGAATGCTCTGCATTAGCATGTGCCATCTTAGAGTATCAGTCAGGGGCCAAGGCAGAGAGAGGTCTGGTGACTTGTCTGGAGAACAACATTTTCACTCGAGTCCTGTGATTTCTGGCCCCCCCTTTCTTGTGAGAAGAGCCAGGAAGAGTTCTTGGGGGGGTCGGGGGGGAGGAGCGAGGATCTGAAGGAGGAACTGTGATGGATGAGAAAGAAGGGGTCTTTGTAAGCAGGTAAGCAGCTGCTCAGAGCACAGGACAAAAGAAATGCAAGCAGCAGAAATAATGCTAGGGAAAAAGGGTGATCTGAAGGCAATGAATAGAGTAAAAGACACATGAGAAGTTTCCTAAACACTTTTTCAATGGAGAATGCTTTCAGTTTGAGACTTTTGCTTTCTCCTTACTGATCTAAACCTGATGTCAGAACGCTTCTAAGGGCAGTGTAGCAGAATTGATCTCTAATTAAGAAAAAATCCAGCACTATTTAAATCTCAGTGGGAGACGGGAAGCACCTCATGGAGAAGAAGACTCAGGTTTTTTCCTCTGGAAAACAGAAGCTCCTCAGAGCTGAGTTGGGAACTGCTGGCCCTCCTGAGCTGCTCTGGCTCTTGTTCACCAGCCTTGTGCTTTGCTTGTCCAAATGTGTCTGTGTGCTGTCTTTGGGACCCACGCTGCAGGGGGCTGAGCTCTGCTCTAACCAGCTAACTTCCTGTTCCCAAAGCAGTGTCTCTAAGGCTTGGTCTGATATGACTGTTCTGAGCCTGGTCAGCATGTTGCAGCTGACTCATTTGTAACCTGCTCTGTTGGCTCTACCAGGCCATCTGGTAATATTTGATTTGGGGGGGAGCACACCCCTCCCCCCCTTTTGTCTACCTACCCAGCTCTGAAAGAGCAAGGCTACTAAGCATGGTATCTCATAATCCCTATCCATGTCCCTCACTAGGTGGATTATAGTTGCACCTAGAGGGTCCGATAATATCCGCCTTAGGTGCTGTAGAAATATGTTAAATGTCTGTCCTAACCCCACGTTACAACTAGTGGCAATCTATCGGTGCTAGGAGAGGACTATTCTCAATTTGAGCTGCTAAAGAAAAACTTCAACACTTAATGAAACTGCAGTTACTAGAACCAGAAGAGTGCACTTATTATGACTGGCAAAGCCGACTCCACTGGAACACCACGCTATTTGCCAGGAAATGAGAATGTTACATGCCGCTTTACGCTGCGTGCGGAGTTAGTGCCAAAGGGAACGAGGTTAAGGTAATGATGTGTGTGACAAAAGGAAGGAGATTAATGATTAAAAAAAGATCTTATTAAATGAAGGAAAATGCTGCACACCTCTGAACAATTAAAGTTGGAAAATGTCCCTTATGCATAAGTTGGTTTCTGACTGAAGACTAAAGCTGCTGTTAACTAAATCAATAGAGCAGCTCAGGGAGGTACCAAGCTTTTAGGGGCTGAATAGGCCCTGTCTTGGGATGGTCCTGCAGCAGCTGGTAAATGCGTGTTTGATCTAATTCCTATGGTGCTAAAAGAGGACTGACTTTAGCTTTTTCACTGCTGCGTGTAGATCTGTTTTCAGTGTCTGTATAATCAGTTTTCTCCAGGAGGGAGAGGATGTCAAGCTATCGTGACCTTGCTAAAAAGGATCATGTAAATAACCTTCCCCTCTATTAATTACCTAAGGAACCTCCTGTTTGTCCTGGAACATGCACTACAAAGTGCTCCTTTGCTACTTCCATCTGTTGAAACATGGGGTAGGTGTAAGATTTATATTCTCTGAGAGGGGATGGGAAATGTACCTGCTGGAGTCATAAACCACTTTCAAGAAAATATCTATTCAGCAAGATTGCAGCTGCATTTGCTACACTTAAAGCTACTTTTAAGTAGCAAATAAAACTCTTCTGCAATGAATGACTGAACTTACTAGCATTCCTGTATCAGTATCTGGGGTTACTTCTGAACAGCCAGTTTCAAACAGCAGTATTTCCTGCTTGATGTCTACAGACCTGCATGAAGACATAGCACTACTACTGGCTCTATTTGATTTTATTTTGCATCAGCTTTATAAAGACTGAGTGAGAATAAGGAAACATTGATACAGAGGCCATACTTCATTAAGATTGACTATTCATTCTCAACCAAGCTCTTTGCCTTATTTTCTGACAAGCTGCATCAATTTATGGGGTAATGTAAAAACTTCCCGTTGCTTTGACCACCAGCTGCTGTGGTTTACATCTGTGTCAATGGCTGACTTCAGGTAATGACTCTTGGTTTTGCTCCCGCTGTGTATTCCTGTAGAAAGTATTGTCTCCTCACATGTAAATGTCAGCAGGGTACTGGGTGTTCACTTCTGTTGTTGGGCATATTTTACTTCAGCGTGGTCTACTGGCTATTAAAATGTTTTCATTGTGTTTGAATCAATAGCAGTCCCTATTGATGCTGCTGCTAACTGATTAATTGAATGATCTCAAACATATATATCCAGTATAGGTGGCTGGCTGCCTTTAATGGAAGAATTGGAAGTGGTAGCTGGTCTCTCCTAGTTGCTAAAATGACAGGTATTATGCCTTTGGGGATAATTAGGGGCTTTAAAGGATTAGTTATATTCAGTTCTTTGAATTTAGTAAAAGCCTTTCTGCTGACCTCTGTAGGGTTTAGACTAGACTGTTGGAGGAGGTTTCTTAAGAAGATATTTTCCGAAGCTATTTTAAGTGGTAACCTATTGAATTTTACTTTTAAAAGGCCCTGCCTACAACTCTCAAAATATCCAGTACGTGCAAGGCAACGTGTTTGTGACAGACTCAAAACCTGTGATCTTGGTAACTTGTAGCATGGATCCTTAGTCCTAGAGCAATATGCTTTTCCCATGACAGCTGAGACTTGCTTTGCTAGCAATGCCCCGTGGGCCTCTAATCCAAGTGGGGCTAAAGGAGCTTCCCTGGTTTTTTTGTTTGCTCTGCACCTGCTACTTTTCTTTATACAAGACCCATTAATTATCACTTTTCCTGCCAATTGTCAGTCTTTCAGAAGTTATTTTTGCCTAAAAAAATGATTTTTTTTTTTTTGTGCCTGTATCATTAAAATCCCTCACTGCTATTCCCTCCACCTCCAACTGCCCTTCAGTGCATTTTTTCTTCCCCTCTGTTACCTGAGTGTATTGACTTAAGCGGCATTAGAGATGGACCTTTTTCAAGGCCATTCTCCTTGACAGTTATTAGAGGAAGAACATCATAACCAAACCAAGGGCTGGCCCTGCCTGTCTTGCTTCCAATGGGGACTTAAAGACAATGAGGAGAGTTATCTAATACCTAAGGTTGTCCCATCTTGACTTGTTAATATCAGAGGAGAGCTCAGGCTCTAAAATGCTCCCAGTTGGTGGCATGGGGGGCTAAAAGGAAAGGCCAGTCCTCTTCACCCTATAGGCTCTCTTAATAGATCATACTGTGAACAGCTTAATGCTGTGACCTAGCAGGTCTTCAGACACCTATGGGGATCAGAAAGGATTTGACTAGTTGAAGGAAGGCAGGGAAAAGACCTCTTAGTGTCCATCTTCATGGGTCATCTTTGGTTGCTTCCCACAGGATCTTGATCTTTTTTGTGTTATCTCAGAACAGTCGCTCATCACTCAGCGTGAGCAAGTCTCTGAGCTTCTATGCTCCATTTCAACCCCTTGCTGTGTAAACTGTGGACAGGAATGTAAATATTTCACAGCTGTTTACTGAACTGTGTTTGCTCTGGGCTCTGAACATATAATAATTTGCACTACAAATGTGCCTGACACCTGCCAATTTTTTTCCCCCAATGCAGGCATGTGTTTCTGAAATATCTTCTAACTCACTGGCTGCAAAGAAGGAGGCGGGGTTCTCTTTATTAGATTTGTCTTGATCTTATTTTAAAACTATAATCTGAGGATGAGGAAATGTAGCTTCTGTGAATTACCTCACCCAGCTCAGCCTCTCATCCTGAGATGTACTGGAACTACTGACTTGCTGGGAAGTTAATAGTTACTCAGCATCCTTTGGTGATAGGCAAAAGGATAAAAGGAAGAAGTGAAACAGTGTAGAACGTATAAAATTGGCAAATGGCTGAGAAAGCTTAAACTATTTTATGTTCCCGTAAGGGGGGGGGGAGGGGCTTACAGGGAAGCATTTCTTAAAAGTTTTTTGAGAAATAATCATGATTTTAATAGTAAAACAAAATTTTAAAAACCTTGGGGAAGTGTGATTTTTTTTTTATCTCATTGCAGAAATCTGGTACTTTTCCCTGGATCAGTAATTAATAAATTTTATTTTCTTTCTTAGTATTTGGGGTTTAATACATAAATACATGAAAATAAAAACAACGGAGCTGTAGGAAACATTATTGTAGATGAATGTAGTAAAGTCCTGATGTGTATTAAGAGAATATAATTTTTATACCAATTATTCCTAAAGTTTCTTTGTTCTGCCTCCCTCTTGACCACGAGGTGTCACTCTGGTACCTCAGTACTGACAGCCACTGCAGGTGGGCAGGGAAGAGGAGAAAAACTCTATCAGACTCTCCTGGCTCCATGAAAAATTGAAGGGTATTTATTTTCTGGTAGGCAGCCAGGCTGAAAATACTATCTGAATTGAAAGCCTTTCATGAAACATCTGGGCAGTTAAATTTTGCTAACTTCAAAGATGTCCAGTACCATACTGACATACTGATTTCTTTCTTTAGTGAAGAATCATTTAGGCTAATGCACAAAAGCCTCTGTAAAACTATTTCATGCTGAAATTAATGATGAGAATGACTACACTTAATAAAGCAAGTGTCACAGAAGTGCCAGTCAAAATAGTTAAACTACAACAGGCTCATAATCAGTCTCTCAAATCCCTACCAATTGTCCACAGGGGCCAGTTTTGCAGTGGATTTTTTGAAGTCTGCATGCTTAATCTCTAGATTTCCCATTCCGTACTTGATACGTGTGTGCAAAATTGTGCCTCTATTTTTGTTTTGCAGTCTGTCATTTCCTAAGTACCTTTCATAAGCCTGACCAGATTCTCTGCTGGTAAAAAATAATAATAATAATAATAAAGTCAAGTTTATAGCAGTTGAGAATCTGGTCCTCAACACTGACTTTAAATATAGGGTCTTGATTTTATTTGTTGATAATGGTGTTCTCCTAAATGCAAAAGCTTTTGGCTAAAAGCAGAACTATGTAAAATACTTCCCAGATGTCTTGATCTGCTCTCAGAGGCATGGGATTATACAGTCACATGCCTGGTAAAATTCACCTCAGTGCTGCTGCATGAAGCGTTAGGATTTTTTCTCTCTCCTCTCTCAATGTACGGAGTGACATACAGATACATAACTAACACAAGTTTGCACTAATAGTTCTTCTGAGCTGCTTGAGGCAGAAATGCAGGTGCTAACGTGTAGGAGACATACTTTGATAGTTATCCTTGGGAATGGAAAAATACACTAATCACTTCCCAATTCTCATTCGAGTGTTTATAATATGGTCTAAGTAAAAGTGCATTTTACACATAGTCAAAGAGCATAAATAAATGTAAATATACAGCAGGTGTCTTCCCTTATGGCATGTGGCCCTGTCAAAGTACTTGTTCTGGTAAGTGGGGAAAATACTAATGCTGCTGCTTTATAACGGGGCGTTTTTCAGTGAAAGATGTAAAATCACACGCGACGTACCCATCTCCACAAGTAACATCAATTCTAAGGACAGAGACTAAGTACAAAGAAAAAGGGAGTCTTCAGTAAAATCTGTCATTGGCTTAACTCAGAGAGTCGCCGTACATCGTTCTTCAACTCATGGAAACCCTGCCAAAGACTGACTGTATGATTTAGCTCTTGCTGCTCATCTTCAAAACCCCAGACCGTAAGCCAGGCTGTGCTCCTTTCCAGCAGGAATGCTAAGCCTCGCAGCTTCACATCTTCGGTTTGAGAGATGTGTTCTCAGTCACAATACATTGCAACGCAATGAACACTGCACACAAAATCAGGTGCAGGAGAGGTAAGCGCTGCAGGTAGGAACGACCCTGTGTTTCGGGAGCTCAAGACATCACTCAACTTCTTACTGAAAGGCTACAGGAAAGAAATCTACGGAAGATGCTTTTTTTCTTAGGAAATGATTAGACATATCCTAACTTAATTAGAGTCCTCTGACTGCTCCTGCCACATACAGTAAAAACTAGGCTGGTCTCTTCAAAGCAAAAAAACTAGAGAAATAAGGTGGAGTTTAATTTGCCCTCGTGTCAGTAAGAAGAATAAGTTTTAGCTCTGACATTATGGACTACTGCAATTAAAAACATTTTATATAGGTGAGTAAATCGCTATGTATAATTTTCTCATGTAATGCATGTCACACAGCTTGAAAATACTTTCTTAGTTAAGAATAGCCCTGGCTTAGAAAAAGGCAAAGTTTATGGATAATAAAAAGCAGTGGTTGTCCAGGTTTTCCCTTCTTCAAGCTTTGAACAAACATCAGCTGCTTTAATTAGCCCTCAACACCTCTATATTGTCATTTGAACGGAAATTGAGAGTATTCTCTGCATATATCTACCAGTTATTTTAAACAGAGTGTTTGCAAAGCAAAAGATTCTGTTTTGCAATCTCTCTGCAACCAAGCAGCACTGAAAAATGTTTTTGTTTTGGTTCCATTGTTTGTTTGATTTGATTTCTTTAATTCTTAGGATAGGAGTAAACGGACTTCAAATCCATTTGGTATTTTGAAATCTGGAGAGTATGTCCTAGCTGACGAAGCCAACAGTCTCAGCAGAAGTGATTTAGAGAAGCCCCTTAGTGTCTAGGGAAGATTTACATTAGCTGTGAATTTGGGCTTTGGAGTTTCTAGCACAATTTCTGCAATGAGCTTCATGTGAACATGGCTGTTCGCCTGGGGAAAGCCACAGTCTGGGAAAAGCTAAAGCAAAGTTGGAGGCTCTGGACCTTCTATTTGTAGACCATGCGTGCCATATTTTCCTCCTAAAATGTGATTATTACATTTGCAACACAAATCTGAGCTGAAACTTCAACAAAACTGGAAACTAAGTTGTTCAGTGTTACCTCCAGCAGAGAGCAAAAATGGCTGTTCTCCTGGGGAAAGCCACAGTCTGGGAAAAGCTAAAGCAAAGTTGGAGGCTCTGGACCTTCTATTTGTAGACCATGCGTGCCATATTTTCCTCCTAAAATGTGATTATTACATTTGCAACACAAATCTGAGCTGAAACTTCAACAAAACTGGAAACTAAGTTGTTCAGTGTTACCTCCAGCAGAGAGCAAAATAAACACAATCCTGCAGTGTGCTTTTCCATGGCCAGACTCAAATTTCACATCAAATACATCTAGCAAGTGACAGGTCACAACACATGCCTTTAGAATACCAGGGAAAGGAAAGCTTCTTCAGCAGCAACCAACTAAACAAAACCAAACCGAAACCCAAAAATTCTGAACAGCCTCGAGGCGTGTTATCGGCATATTCAAGGCAGCTGTCCGTTCAGTAGCGAGCCCACATTCAGCAATGGTTATTCTTCCAGTCATTCTTTGTGTTTGAATAGGCACTGTCTTGCTGTCTAGCTCTTAAGCCCTGTCCTGAAAGTATTCTGTTACTTCAAGTCTCTTGGGGAAAAAAAAACCAAAGAAAACAAAACCAACATGCCGCTGCATTTCAATTCTGGCTTGCTAAGATTGAGGAGGAACACAGAACAAGGAATAAGCTCACAGGCTTCCTTGCTTTACCAAAGGCACGATCAAATGAAAAGGTTATTCTGGGACGTGACATTACCGTGAAGCAGCTGGCCTATACTAGGTGATGCATGCTTTTAGCCTGTGACAAATGGGAGGTAATCCAAGTTTAGTTCTTACAAAAAAAATGTTTTTAAAAAATCAGTCTGGTCTAAGTAACTGAGCCTTCAGAAGGTTCCCTGACCAGCAGGAAAGTTTCTCACCATCTGCCCCTACAATTTCAAAGTGACAAGCTCACAGCATTTGCCATGATTTTGACAGTGCTTGACTTTGCCATTTTAATAAGTTGGCTTCCAAAGAAAAGCTTTTCCCATTCAGTGAAATCTCTTATAAGGGCCCAAAAAGCCTTTCACCTATTGAGGAGGTAAAGTCAGCTCTTCAGATTTTACCCATGGGATTGTGGAACAAGAGCGTGGGACTCATTCAGAAGAGGTTCAGGCTATGGGAGTTATATGCAAGCCGGAGGAATCAGTCAGCGTCAGAAAGATTTGACATTAAAGTAAGTGAAGGTTTATTATTATTACTTTATTATAATTATTTTAATAATTTCTGGCTATAAAATTATGAGCTATGTGATCTTTATCGGCCCCATAAGACTTTCTGACCAGTTGCAAGAGCCAAACTGAGACATCAATACTGTAGGCTTAATGTCCTATGGCTACATGGGATTATCAGTGCCTCTGCTCTCATTTAAAAGGCTTCTTGTTTCATTTTGAAGTCTCTAGGCCTCACAGAGGGACCGGAAGGCAAAAAGCTCCACCATTATACTAACCAACTGTACTGGATTCCGGCTTGTCAGCTTGGATCTGCTGGCAGGACACGGCCACTGCCTTGTGCAGAGCGCCTCAGGTACCACGCTGACATGCAAACCCACGACCCCACACCAGCCCTCTGCAAAGGCCGAGAGGAGGGTGTGGGGCTTGGCTCAGCTGCCCCCATCCATGCACAGGGACTGGCCGCCCCAGCGCTCTTGCTCCGATGTTCATGAGCATCTCGCTCCCAGCTGCCACCCGGGACTGTCTCACGTCCGACAGCAGCGGTGCTCTCTGGAGGTGGCTGCCGCACCAGCAAACCCTGGTGTGGCAAGAAAGGGGCCGGCAGGAGCAGGCAAAGGGAAGAGACCCAGACAAACCCATACAGACCTGTTTTATAAACCACCAAACAATCACTTTCACAGCAGGAGGCATCTTCCCTACAGCAGGTAAAATTACAGCGTGAGGAGTGTTCACTTAGACCACATACCAGATTGACAGAGCATCCCTGAGAGCTTCATCATGCTGAAGAAAATATATAGCCCCAGAGAGTCTCAGATGAACACATCTAAAATGTGAATGTCCCTAATATTTTCTTCACCTATTTAGTCATGTGCATATGTGTCGTGGTTTAACCTCAGCCGACAACTGAGCACCACACAGCCGCTCGCTCACTCTCCCCCCAAGGTGGGAGGGGGAAGAGAATTGGAAGAGTAAAAGTGAGAAAACTTGTGGGTTGAGATAAGA
>NW_008794452.1:1031283-1041729 GCF_000699145.1 Aptenodytes forsteri
GAAACTGGGACAGTATATTCCCTACAAAACTGTAGGTTGTTAACAAATGCTGTATGTATGATATGGGTAGATAGAGCATCAAAGGAAATGCTTCACCAAGGAAGTGGTGAACCTGTCACCTGTACAGTAGGTCACAGAACAACTATGAAGGATTTTTTTCCTTTTATTGTGCAAAGGACAATGACACTGAAACACACTTTTTCCTCACACTTTGCTGCCTAATGGAACCAAGAAAAAAAGGTTATACTTGAACAACTTGAGGAAAACTTCAGCTGGAGACTGAAGGAGAAGCAGCAGCACACAGAAAAGGACTAAACACCACTAATCTCTTTCTTTTCTGGTCAGCAGAATTCTCTCACCTTTTTTCCTCAAGATCCTGTTTGAGGCCCTCTTCGAGATCCAAGCTCTAAATTTTATGTAGGGCTGTAGTAGATGACTCCTTACAGAAGAACATGTCAAAGCTTATAAATAGACTCTACAAAAAAAATAAGCTTAAAAATATTTTTTTCCTGTAAACTCTTTCATCTTGCACAATGAAAGCAAGAAGACATTACTGTGCTTAATAGAACACAATTTCAGCAGAGAAAGATGGAAAGAAACAAGAATTAAAATCCATGCTGCATCTGAAATAAATCTTCTCTCCTAGCCCATTAAAGCCCACTGAAATGAAGGCCATGGGAAGAGGAAGAAGAGGAGAGGCTGCAAAGGCTTCTGGGGGATGGGAGGGGCTATAGAACCCGAAGCAGCAGCAGAGCTGGCTGGTTCAGAGCTTGTTGATGGAGGGGAGAAGTAGTACTTGGAGCTAAAGGAAGCAAAAGGTAAAGTGCTTCACGCTTACCTGGCTTAAACTGATGTTTTTTTTCTGTTGTGTAAGAAGTGTAAGCTAGAAAATGAGATCTATAGCTTCCAAGGTCTATCAGAACCTTTCTGCCTTTGCATGAAATCTTCCATCTGTGGTTGGATGGACGTCAGTGGTTACATGCTGTTAGCAGTTCAGGTCCGTGTTTGTTTAACCTGTATGTTTACTCATAGACTTGAACTAAGGGTTCCTTGCAGCTTCCTCTGTCCTTTTTTGGCATCCAAGACCTTGGTCTGCTAGAAACCTTCTCTTCCTGGTTTCATTGGGGTTGGCCTTGTGCTAGTTTGTAACACCGTAGGATGCTTCTTGTAAGGAAACAGTTGTAAGCTCCTGTTGTCTTTAGACTTCAGTCTCTGGTTCCTGCTGCTGCACTACACTATTGTGTGAAAGAAAGAGATATTTAATTAAGGAACGAGTAGTAAAACATCTAACAACTGTAGGGATGAGTTGTCATGTGGGATATCTTGACCGTGAATCCTAGCTGATCACTAATAGCAGGGAAAATGCCTTGCTCAAAGTTACAGAGTGTATTGCTGCTGTAGCTTCGTACAATGATTGAGGACAAATAGGCGCGGGGCTCTCTGTGCAGCTGATGTGCTTACAATTAGCTTCCACAGAGTGTTTTTATCTACTACTTTTCCCTGTTCAGTGGGGTAATCCACCTACTTAAAAGTGGTGTTATGGTGCTAAATTAATTAATCTTAGTAATACGCTTTTATAGCACTGCCTCATCTACTACAGAAAAGTTAATGATCAGCCACTCCTACTGCTTGCATCAGACTTTCAACAGCCCATTCAGCTTTTAATTTACCCTTTTTAGATGTTGTAATGCATTTTATTGTTTGACACGTTTTCCTCAGCTCCTGGCAACCTTCAAAACCCTCAGCAGGTGGGTAAAATATCCCAAAACAGAGGAACTGAGCCTCATATTTATGAGGGAATGCGATGCTCTTTCACAACTAGCAACACAGCTATGTTCTAGCTAGCTATGCAAAGGCAGATTTGACCTGAGGCAGGCTTTAATACGTACAACTCAGCAGAAAGCAGAGCCAAAAAGAAGCCATCTGCACAGCTGGCACACATCCAAAGGGAATGGTGTAAAGGTTGTCTTAACAGCTCATCTGTGGTACTGCCTAATGAGCTGCTCCAGTGCTTTCCTGCAGCTGGAGGTCAGAGGGTGATGGTGCAAGAGGAAGGATTAGGAGCTGTGCGTATGCAGGAGGCTTGCTAGCACCCTTCTCAGCTAAGGTGAATGCAGGTGAATCCACTCGTTGTGATGATTGTACATGTAATAACAAGCCCCGGTTTCTCCTGGCGTTGCCTCTTCAGCCTCCTCTAAATAGTATTTTCCTTTTTCCTCTCCCCAGTCTAAAAGGCAGTGAAGTACGCACAGTATTTCCAAGGGCCCTGTCTGCAAAACAGGATGCCACTGACACAGGGTAAGGACAAAAGACACTGCTCTCCCAGAACTTGAAATCCTCTGAACCTATTTTTCGGGAAAGCTGTGTTTTTTGCTAGCCACCTTAGTACCAATAGACTCAGTGTTTACTCTATTGACCAATATAAGTTTTGTGCCTAAGGTTTGGGTCTCTAGTAAAAAATCTGGCACTCAGCCTTACATAAACATAGTTCTCAGCTGAATCTGGGCACTTCCCAAAAGGCATTTATGGTAGATCAAGTGATGTGCTGTGACCGCAATCTGGTATCGGCATATCTGGGAGGAGTGTGTTGCCCCTTTTTTCTTCTTTCACAAGAAAGTGAGGACTGGTCTATGCCTGATGGCTCTGACTCCGTTTTGTTCTGTCCTACCTGAAGTGCTGCATAAGCTCTCCATCACTAATGGCGCTTGCGTAAAACTGAGTTAAGTTTTTCCTTGAACTCTGATGTGAGTATACCCAGTTATCTTTAATCACACTCAATGCCCACACTTTGCTACATAGCTAAAGAAAAGCTTAAGCTAAAAGAGGGAGGAGGATGTATGGCGAGGAAAGAACCATTTCGATTTTAAAGGCAATAATAGAGCCTAAACTTTTTACACTATGTATAATATATATGGATAAAAATATGGCATGGAGCCAGAAAACCAAAGGACAGCAACTCAGAGGGACAGCTGCAGCTTGCTGTTTGAAGGGTCCTCAGCTGCTCTGGACAGATGTGAAGAAGCTCCTGCTGCAGGGAGGATGCCAGGCCCTACACTGTCTATCTGGAGCTGAGAATTGAACTGGTGATTGAACTGGTGTGAGGTAGCAGAAGTCAGCAGGTTTGAAGCCTCATTTTTGGGTGAAAAATTGCACTGTGAAAGCAGGGAGCTACAATATTAAAAAAAAAAAAGCACAACACTGATCCACTAGCTAGCAAAGAACTCATCAGAGACATATAAATACAACTTCACACACTTTAATGTGTAAACCACTCAACAAAACAAATTATGCTACACTGGCAAAGTGGTAAAAGGCCTTAAGAAAATTGAAAAAGCTTATAATAATGAAAGATTATTCCCAGTGCAATAGAAGAAATGTGTATCACACTAAGTGACAGTACTTTGTCAGCCTTGTGTGTGAAAATAAGCAAAGTGGGTAAGAAGCAAGACAAAGAGGGTAGGCAGAAGTGGTGGCTGAACACAGTATTTACCTTGGCTCTCTACAGTCAGCAACAGGCTGATGGCTACATTTAAGGTAAGACATATTTCCACATCTCTCTACTATCAATGATCACATCAGAGTGATTTTTTTTTTTTTACATATGCTACTGTGCAACTCCAGAACTGGAAACTGATTAACACCCAACAGGCAAAAGGGCCTCCTGAAGAGCAGGGCAGCGTAGGTGACTCTGGGGATCAGAACACAAAGAGCTTAATCTAACATGTTACTTAGGTACTTGGTTAGGGTGACATGATTCAAGATGCTTTAAAATCCCTGACAGACACTGTGTTCATGCTGTGTATTCTCATGTGATTTAGCATCATCCAGAGCAATGACCGGCGTTTGCTGTAGATTGTGAGGCCAGATTTCATCATTAAGTACATTGGGCAGGACTAGTCTATCTTACCCCCAGAAGCTGGTACCTGGGTCTGACTGCTGTGCTCAAAGGGGCTGCTGTTTTGCAGTCTTTCTGTCTGTAGACACAATCTCTTCATGGATCTGGCCTCTTCTAAAAGACTAATCCTTTGCACAGAACAATGCAGGAACACTATAATCTTCCAGGAATGGATGAAGGATAAATTACTCTGCTTTCCCTTCTCCCCCTTCATGGGCTGAGCCTGTACTTGCCAACAGGTAAGTGATGAGCTCTTGAACTGACACCAGATAGATAGAAGACCAACCTGTTCAAATACAAGGGACTCTGCCTGCAGCACAGGGAGAGAAAGAGCAGACTTGGGTATTTCTGCAGTGAAGTAGGAGTGTCCTTAATGAGGGTCACAGGAACAGCCACAAGCAGATCACCAAAGGTCTGCTCAGCCCCAAATCCTGCCTCTGACAGTGGCCAACAGCAGATGCTTTGGGAAACATAAAGCAAAGGTAAGCATGAAATGGTATTTGGTGCTATACTCCCAACTTTCAGTGCCTTGGGCTTAAGTCCCTGAAGCAGAGGTGATGATCTTGTATTGGACAGCTTTCTTCCCCAAAGGTTTCTTTTGGGAGCTGTGTGAGCTTCCAGCCAGTGTCCTCTGGCAAGAAATTCTGCAGCTCAACTAACACTGGTGTGGAGAGATTGTGAACTTGCCATGTGCTAGTTTCATTTGATGCCATTCAACTGTCATACTACAGGAGTGCTTAGTTGCTCCCTGATAGCCTTTCCACCTTCCATGAGTTTGGGCTTCTCCAATTCCCCCCTCCCCCAGGCTGAACACAGCCCTTAATGTAATAGATGCCTGCTTTCTTAGCAGGCTAGAAGGACTAACTCTTCCTGAAAAGCCTTCTGGTTTCCTAGAGTACGCCACTCCCTACAAATGTGCAGACAACTCAGCACAAATATAGTGATTGTGCCAGCCTGCTTTCCCTATGCCCAATTATAGCCTGTATCAAAGAATGAGGATGCTCATGAAATGTCAAGTGCCCATATCAAATGGTTTTGACTTGATTAGTGCTTCACTCAAATGCTGCCAAATCAGAAGATGACAGTGTAGCTGACTACTGAAGGGACAAGGGGAAAATGTTGTGGCTGCATTTTTCTCCCTAGGTATTGCAATTAAAACCAAAAAGGAATTCAAAGAAGATCTGTCTTACACTGATGGGTCCCTGAAAGAAAATAGCAGTGGATGAAATGGTGAAAGAGTGAATTAGTTGAATTTGTAGCTTACAGCTGACAGTCTATTCAAGAATCGATTATGATTAGCTGTGCACCTAAACGAGAGAGATCAGGGGCAGGTCTTGATCACTTGCATGACCCTGGCAAAACCATTTCTGTTTCAACTCTGCTGCAAAATAAAGATAACAATCCAGAGCCAATATGGTACAGCTTTTTGGATAAACATCCAGGAGATGTAGGGTGTGCTAGAGCAGTTATGAACTCTTGTGGATGGTGGACAGCCTGCCAAGATGTGGCTTAGTGAATGGGCAATAATCCCATTAAGTGCAGGTGATGCAGTAAAGGCACACTGAAGTGCTGCATGTTAACCTGCAAAAAGCACAGCTGACTGGTTTTTTTTAATGCATGCTACCATCAATGCCACCTGGATTTATTATTTGCATTAGAGCATCATAAGAACTTCCAATAATGGAAGGTGATCAGCAAAATGGCATGGAAAGTACCCTATTAGATAGCTCATTGCAAAGGAGTGTGTGGGTAGGTGGGAAAAGCTCCCTGCTCCACTGAATCCTCCATCCCAACATTTTTTGGAGCATAGAGATCAGCAGTGCTATACCAGACCAAGGATTCATCTGTCCCTTACGCTATCTCTGACAGCACCCAAAACCTGATGCCCAGAGAAATAAAGAACAGCATGACCACTTAGCGATACCTCTCCTGAAAACTCCTAGCTATTTGTTTGACTTGGAAAGTATGCCTGACCGAGCAATTTCCAATGTATTTATTAACTCCCAGTAAACTTCTCATCCGTGAACCTTGCCAGATTACCTGGGAACTCGTGCAAGCTCTTCACATCCCCAGTGTCACGTGGCAAGTTCTGCAGCTCGGTTGCTCTGCGTGGGCAGCCTGGCTGACAAGGACTGAAAAATAGCTTAGAAGGAAGGGATGCGCAATGGGCAGAACTGCTGGATTTCTCTTTGGTGTGTGTGTACCAGCTTTAAGGAAACAAGCTTTTGGAGCCTGAGGGGAGAATGTAGTTCTAACTAAGAAGTTACCTCCCTGGTCCAAGTCTCACCCTGTGTTAATGGGCTGGGAGCGCAAGGTATCCTTGGTATCTTTTCCTAGAGAAAAATAAAAGCTGTGGAGCTAGAAGAGAACAGCAAGGTCATCAAATGCTGTCCCTATAGTTGCAGCTTATGCAGCAAGTGCCTGCCTCTTACAGGTGCATGGCATGTGTGTTCCATGTACCACTACTCAGTGCAGGCCACAGAACCCTTCCTGAAGCCCTACAGCAAGCTCAGACCAACACCACCTATTGTAGTGTCTAGCCAATAGGTAGCAGAAAAGATTGAAGGTGAATCATTTTATGGCTTCTAACAGACTCTGAGGCACCAACCTCCTTGCTCCTCTGTTCAGCTATGGAGGAGCAATATCAGTTCTATTATCCGTTAGGAAAATTCTGCCCAGCAACCCCTGCACCAAACTTCAGTTCCCTCCTCACCTTCAGATATACTGGAGAGGCCTAAGAAGAAAGGAAAGCAAGTCTTTAACTTAATTACCCAATTACCTTTTGATAATCACTCAATTATCTTTTGCTGCAGTCATTTTTATTTCTTATTCCTCCTATGTTCTTAACAAATTAGCTTCCACAAAACAAACCTTGCTGTGACTACAGCAAACAAACAAACAGGCCCCCCCTGCGCAAATAAAAAACCCCATTAAGTGCAGACATCAGTCTCTACAGCTCATTACCACTGTTCCTTTTCTAGCCTGGTAAACTTGAGAAAGGAAAGGCTGTGCAGCTGTGGGAACTGCAGTCCTCCACTGACTGCAGTGCTTGCCAGAGAGACGCACTCCGTCCCGCAGGCCAGACATCACTTCAATGTACTCAAACTTTACTGCCCTTGGCCAGCCAAAATGAAGGGGGAACAAAGCTAGGGAGGACCTGCCTCAGCAGGCCAGCCTGAAAGGCAGAAAAATCTCTGTGTACCCCTTGGACAGTTATGAAGTAGAGGCAGATCTTAATCTCTGAAGATGAATAGAAGTGTGTGAGTACTTGTGCTTGACTGAGGTTGTTTTACAGAGTGCTGTCAGACGTCTTACTAGACCGCAGGACTAGTGACACTTGATCACATCCCCTGCAAGCCAAAGCAGGTCTTCCCATGGACTCTGCTGTGCAGGAACGGGGAGGATCCACCGAGCTTCCCTGGCCTCAGAGTTCCCAGGGGCTCCTTAGAAACCCCCTTTCTTTATACTGCTTGTGGGAAAAGGCATCATCATCTAACAAACTTTCATCACATGATGAGATCTGTTAATTATTTAAAAAATAGCCCCAGACACTCTACAATTGAAAATGTAGATGTGATATAATCAGCACAGGGATCCACAAAACTTTGCAAGCAGGCTGTAAGTCTAACTGAGAACCCAGGAGAGAAATCTAAAGAAATTTCTTTGTAATATGTAGCGCACAACTAATATTTGTAGTAGCTGGGAGGTGGGGGCAATCACATCTGATCATCCAGTCAGAATGACCAGCTTATATTTAATGACTAAGATGCAGATTTAATCACATACTCTTAAACTGCTGCTAATTGGAGGTTTTTTTTTTAATCTGTGAGGATAATTTGACTACTGAGCACTAATACCTGGAATGCCATGTAATCCTCATTATACAGCCATAACTTAAAAAAAAAAATCCGCATGGGGAATAAAGAATCCTTTTTTAAAAATGTTAAAGGCAAGAAAATTTCTTAAGAAAATCCTTCCTGTGAAGTATCATCACCTGGCTGCTTATCTAAAACTTCAGAGCAGCCAGAATGAGGTGGGGGGAAGAGACAGTCCTCCAGTGTGGCTGCTCAGACCTGTGCAATACGGAGGGATGGCACACTGCTTGCTAATCTTACCTAATGGTGAAGGCTGCTTTTCTTTAAAGATGAAAACCAGAGCTGCTATCTACAGGGAATCTACCCCTCCCCAGTTTAGCATCTTTAAATGGTACCTGAAATACTGCTGTCCAGGCTGTCACGCAGCTGGTCTCTGTGTGTTCTGTGACTTGGTCTCTGACTTTGAGTGTTTTTTGAAAGTTGTTTATTTTATATTTTTTATCTTGAAATCCCTAAACAGGCCAATACCTGGCTGCCACAGAGCTTTGTTCTTCTACTGTGTGCTGTCCCAGTGAAGGAGACTGGCTGGAGATCCTTCATACGTTGGGGTAAGGTCCTCGCTGTTCTGGAATATCCTTCAACATGAGACAAAAATAGATATACCATGTCCAGCAGGTGGTACTGAGCTCCTCTGCAGGCCAAAGGACAGATTGTGGGGTATCAGTGCTATACAGGAAAGGACTTGAGATGAATGAGCAATATAATGTTTTCACGGTAACCTGTGTCTCCCCCACCCTGTGGAGGGGGGATGCAGGACCTGCATGATGAGAACATCTATTGCTGGAGAACAGCCCAGTGGGATGTTGTAACTGTATGGCCTGCTTACAAATGAAATAATGAGGCTGAAGGATTATAAAGGAACCATTACAATTCTGTTGTCCCATGCTAACTGCTCTCCCTGAATCACATCTTTATCTCAGTTTGACTTTCTCTAGAGCTGGGATACATTAGCATAATCATCCTTGCATCCTCTGATGTTCAAATTTTCTTCTTAGTCTCCTGCAGCCTTGTTCCAAAAGCTTTTCATATTTCTTCCAGGAATCAAGATTTTTATGTAAGCAGCAGTGAGGGATTTAGTTTGCATGTATAAATATACAATAGTCTCACTACTCTGGCTGCTAGTGCAAAGTGAATCCATGACACAGGTTATCTTCTCTTAGCTAAAGGCAAAGGCATACGTTAACTGACAATGAATTATCCTATTGTAGAGCCTGCAGGATGGGGATTATTGCTGCTAACACACTGTCTTATCCTGCATGCAGTACATAGAGCAAACTTCTATTAGCAGCTTTGGAACACAGGCAAGCGATAATGTGTAAATTCATTAGGTGGCATCTCAAAGCCCAAAGTGTGTGTGTGGGCTATCACATCCATTTCAATAGGAATTTTGCCTGCAGGAGAAGCAGACTCATGCAAATGCTGTTAGATCATTTTAATAGACCAAAAATCTAAGGGGATTCAGGAGCGGCAAGCAGCCACCTTAAAGACACCTCACTGCATAGTACATACCTTGGATTCCAACCCAGAGTAAAAAAATGCTGGCTTATCCAGTGATAAGAGTATAAAGACTGTGATCTAGGAAAAAAAGAGATAGAATAGGGACAAAACTAGTTTCATCTGACAAAGCAAATCTCTTCACCAGACTGTAATCTTAAAAAGTCTGGAAGAACTGAAATATTTGACCATCCTAGAGTTTAGGTACCAAAATTAATCCTATTTAGTACATTAGGTCTTTACCTAAACCTCTTTGTACCAAAGATGGAAGACTTGGCCCTCAGAGCAGGATTTCCAAGATGACTTCAGCTGGTCTCCCAGTTTTTGTTACTGGAACATGGAAAAACTCCCTGATTTTACAAATCAAACACTTTTAGGCATAAGTTATTCTTGAGGGATACCTGTGGGTAAGTTGCTGAAGAATTAGGGCAATAAAGTACTGTGCTGCTCCTGCCTTACTTGCTCTGGTACAATTCTGCTTTCAGTGCTCAGAAGGGATGTCCAGATTAGTCTCTTCTACTAGGCAACCCTCCCTAATGTACCCACTATTTAGTACTATCTAGCTTACCTTTACACACTTTGAGGCCTGATCTGACTAAAAGACAGTGATGAGTAGGTCTTCAGTGAATGAAATTAGTGAGTTGTGGCTGAAGTGTGGCCAATCCCATCTTACTCACAAAACACTTCTGTTTCTGGCTTTGGTGTGCTGTTTGTGGGTGGGAAGCCACAGAAACTGGTTTGTGTGTGACACAGAGGAACTTGCTCACAGAAATTCTGTCTTAAAGAACAAATAGAAAAACACTGTTTCTAAGAAATAAGCTGAATGAGACTCCCCAGAAACAAAGGACATGTAACTTCTACCAGGGGATCCGGCCTAGCCAGCACGGATTCATGAAAGGCAGGTCCTGCTTGACCAACCTGATCTCCTTCTATGACCAGGTGCCCCGCCTAGTGGATGAGGGAAAGGCTGTGGATGTGGTCTACCTGGACTTCAGCAAGGCCTTTGACACCGTCTCCCACAGCATTCTCCTAGAGAAGCTGGCGGCTCACGGCTTAGACAGGTGGACTCTGCGCTGGGTCAAAAACTGGCTGGACGGCCGGGCCCAGAGAGTTGTGGTGAATGGAGTTACATCCAGTTGGCGGCCGGTCACGAGCGGTGTTCCCCAGGGCTCAGCACTGGGG
>NW_008794452.1:1042533-1044394 GCF_000699145.1 Aptenodytes forsteri
CTTTTCCAACCTCAATGATTCTATGATTCTATGATTCTTCTAAACGGTCATAATATTTAAAAAAGAATGCCCTGAAGAGCAATACTTCTGATTTCCTCCTTCCTTCCATGCTACTGGCTTTATCATAATCAATCAAGAGAAACATTTTTACATGTGTCACCACTTTTTCTGTTGAGCCCATTACCTTTTCTAATGGTAAGATCAAAGAAATAAAATTTTGCTTCCAAAAAATAAATCAGAGGTATGTAACATTCTCATAAATCAGCATGTTAAAAAATGTACACTGTGTGTGTACACTGAATGTGCTTACTTTCAGTGTCCTTGGTATTGCTTAAAAGCTTTAAAAAAGTCACAAACATGGCATTCTTTGCATGACATCTTGCAAAAATCCTCCAGAAAAACACCAACTTTCTACCTCTATCAATTAAACAACCTATATTCAGGGAGGTAGTTGCTGAGTCCACTAACAGGTAATGAGAGATTCTGTATAATGGTTGACAACTAAGGCAGTGAGAAAGCAGGGAAAACAGTGTCTGTACAAAGTTTAGAGCATACTGAAAACCTTACGGACTTCCTGCTGTTTACCTGCATTTTTCCTCCCCATGTCTGTCATGACTAATTAGTTTCATGTCCCTTGGGTAATATCATGGTAATTAAATATCAGAAACCATGGGGAAAACTGGCAAGAGATTTTTTTTGCTATGCAGTTTAACAGTAAGTGACAAGCACCAACCTTCCACCATCATATACAAACACTGTAGGATTTCCTTGTGACGTTCCTAACCGTAAATCCTAATATGCCATGCAAGTATCAGTTCAGTAAAATTCAATGAATGATACCACAACTGAATGCTTACAAGCAGCACTAAAAAGGGCGACACCTAATGCAAAATTTAGGAAGCTTCTTCAAAGAGCTGGAAAACAATTTGTAACTAAACAGTTTTATTGACTTTTTTTTTTGCAAAATAAAAAACACAAAATAACCACCAAGATTAAAGGCCATAGACAGCATTAACCAAATGAACCAGCCACTTGGTTATAGTAGCTGATAACTAGCACAACTGGATATTATTGCATATACCTCAGGTTCATGTATCCATTACAGTTTGGCAAGATTACAATCATACAGTAGCTTTGGTTGTGTAAAACCTAGTAGCAATACTTACTTAAAATGTGACTGGTTAACATTTTATGACAACAGGTATTTATCTCATCTTAGTCTTGACACGTCTTCTCTCATTCATTCTTCTCCTCCACAATATACGTTATCACTGATCAAGAATTAAGGAGACATATTTGCAACCATCATTTATAGCCCTTCTTTATCACCGTATGGTGATAAATCTCATAGGGGTAGGAATCTGTCACCTGCTTTCCTTATAAAAGTTTGTAGAGCAGCATCTCTTTCCATGCTGGGTGGCTTCTACCATCCTGTGGTAGCATCTGCCAAGAATTAGTCCATTCAGAACGCAAATATATAAAGATGTATATGGCTTTCAGTCCAAAGCCTTTCCTGACCTACAGTACTGGGGTTTGACTGTACTGCCTTGCCTTTGAATACAGAAAAAAACACCAAACAAACAGCTTTTCACATTGGCATGCTGAGCTGCCAGCACAAAACAATATTAACAAACCTAATACACAATACTACCTCGGTTACAGAGTTGTGCCTGAGACACTGTACAGGATTGCATGTGTATGTTCTACAGTCTATGTATTTTAGTTTTGGTCTTTTGAAAAATGCTCTCAACCTTATGTAATCTAGTGTAACACTGCAGCTTTAGAGTAATGGTTGATAAAAAGTCATAAACAGACAGGCTATTTGAAAACACTGGAGGCTTTTTTTTTTTTGCACTTTTTT
>NW_008794452.1:1044415-1051351 GCF_000699145.1 Aptenodytes forsteri
ATTCATAAACAGACAGGCTATTTGAAAACACTGGAGGCTTTTTTTTTTTTCTTGCACCACTTGTGCAGAATTCCTGCCTTTCTGCCATCATTTTGCCCCCAGCTTTCTGGGAATACCTACTTCTAGGGGAAATATATGATCTACTTAAAAATAATCTAACATTTTGAGTTCTGCCTGGGAAAAGCTATAAAACAATTTGGATCAAACTGAAGTGATCTTGTGTGTGAAGACTCTTCTTCATTTACAAAATGCTGTAACACTAGATAACTCCTACTTGTTTTTGCAGCCCTTTCATTTGCTTGCACTGAAGCAAAAAGGAATTCAGCATGAGGAACGGCTGCATGGTTAAGATCCCACAGAACAAGGTAACTGCCATGCAGTAATTCAAATGCAAGCAGTGAAACTGCTTTTTGTATTCAGATCCATACTTGTATAAGGATATAAATTAATAAGCCCTTCTAAATGATTTTAGAAATATTCTCTTTGATCTAGACATATAAAACCTCTGAATACTTAGAATCACTAGATTTCACATGGCCCACATAGTCATAATTATTTGCACTTACATGGCAAATATTAGAAATACATTTGCCCGCACTTGAACAGGTAATTACACTGCCTATTATTCAGCTGAGCAAAGATCAAGCACTCTATATCTTGCAGTATTGGATCTTATTCTAACCCTTTACTTTAGAAAGGGGAAATAACCATCTAATGATATTATCAGTGCACAGTACTTAGTTTAAAAAAGACAACCTATACTAGGCAACTAGATTTTCTCCTAAGGTGACTTTTTATGAGATACTCTAAAAGCGGTCTCTTATGACTGAAGATTGTCTATTTCACTGTACTCACATAGTAAAAATAGTTAAAATCTAATTACAAAGCTGCTACATGGTTATTTTGTGGTCTGTAAAATAAAACGGTATCCCGACTTTTATCTGAACAAAATACACCAGACAGTATAAAAATATTTCCCAACTGGAGATTGAAACATTAATGCTGGAGATTTTTTTTTAATATAAAAAGAAATGTAATAATGGTAGACATTTATCTGCTTACTAGCCAAAAATATACATATGACTTCGAGGAGCTGTTCCAGGCTCACTTTCAGTGAGCTTGTGCTTTTGACCCTAGCAATAATAAATGCACACATGGAACAAAGTTTCCTGAAAACCTGAACTACATCTTATTTCTAACAATAAGACTAATTTCAGACAGTGGCTATGGATTTCCACTTATTTGCTTTGTTCAGGCAACTACAGCAGAGGAATTCCAGAAGCACCACTTCCGCTTTGAATGATGTTTATTCAGTGCAACATCTTCCTTTTCTCTTTCTTTCTTAACTCGCTGGTAGTGATCTTCTTCCTTCAAATACCACACAGGCGGCCAGCGATGCCTCTCAAAATATTCTTGATTATCTGATTAAAAAGAAACAACCAAAAAGCCCCCAAACAAGCCAATAAGATACACAAATCCCGGAAATGTCTGCAAAAAGCTATGCCGCTAATCATTTATCCGGTCTTTCTGTTAGCTGGCTTATTGGGGATTCCCCCAGTTTCCTCATATGCCTTACTTACAGGGTGAAAAGACTTTGAAAGTGGTTGCACTCAAGAGGCCTTAGTCCGCACCAAGGAGTGTAAAAAAGCAAGCCCTTTACAGAGTATATTTTTCATTGTGGAGCCTGAAAATAGCTCTGTTCCTTTTAGCATCACTGAAATAGGTATAGAACATAATACTTGCCCAGGAATCAGGCTAATGATTACGACCTTTCTTTGCAGATAAGAAGAATTTATGAATGCTACTCAAGATAGCGCAGAGGTTCAGTCTCACGGCTTAGCCATCTGAGCTCACTGTCTTCATGTTTAATCAGCTGGGTGGGGAGAAAGAAGGGGAAACCTCATGAAAACTGGGGAGGAAAGTTGCCCGTACCTGAAGATTTAGCTTTGATTTCCTTGCGGAATTTGGAGCAAACACTGTTGTAATTGGTGCAGATGTAGTGCAAGCACCAAGCTGCCAGCTGGTTAGCATTGTGAAACTGTAAAGAAAAACAAAGAGCTTATTCCATTTCCTGAGGTTATCATTCATTTTGCAGCCCCAATTAGCAACTAAAGCTAGAATGGTCCCCAGCAGATTGTATCTGGCAGCACTCTCCCAAGCATACAGGGGAGCTTTTGAGGCTGAAGTGGCCTCTAGATGCCCTAGACCTTGTTGCACAATTCTGCTGGAACAATCAGTGGCCCAAAAGGCTCATGAATAGGCGCTTAGCATGCACAGCATCTGGCAAACTGCATTCGGTCCCACACAGGATCTGAACCCAAGGCATGCTGGACCTGAATTTTCTGGTATGACTGTACCAGTCATATACCCCTATCAGTTACTGCAAACCGTGCTCTGAAGTAAGTCCCTGGAAAACTCTGCTCGTTGACAGAATTCAAGCATTACTGAAAGCTCAATACAAAATCTTGTACAAGATTCCCATGGTTGTAAGGAAGCATAGCTATAACGCGAGTCAGACTGTATAGCATGTGTACCTATTTTGGTGTTCTGACTGTCTACTATGCTCTTCTCAGGTTATAAACACATCATATTGATGTAGGTACTGGGCACAGAGGATATCCGAACAGTAGTTAAACACATCACTTCTGTCTTCAACCAGGAGAAAAAAAAAGAACAAACACCCTTCATAAAATCAAAATTAAGTGAAGTGAGCTGCCTTTTCTTGGAAGGGGTTCAGTCCTGGTTTTGCAATAGCATTATAGGTATTGCAAGAGAGGCACTTGAAAGCAGCTGCAGGAAATCTTGCATGGTGGCCAGCTTGTGCTGTATTTCAGTGCTAGTTAAACACCAGACTTCAAGCCAAGCTGCAGCCAAACTCATCATTAGTGTGAAATCAAGAATAAGAAAATTTAACAAATATTTTAGCTTGTACTACTGTATCTGGGAGACTGCTGTATCACTCCTTGTGGAAAACAGAGGTATACAGTTTAACTGTGACCTGGGGTCTCTCTCTTTTCATGGTTTCTGGGCCTCAAGAAACACTGAAACATGTTTGAACATAAAGTAGTAAGATTTGCACTCACTCTGAACTATCAGATGACTGGCTCTGAGTAGCCAGTCTAAGTGTCAAGTCTAAGAATACAAAAAATGTTGCCTTTGCAATAACAGTCTAAAAGTATCTACAGGAACTGAATTGAAGGGAACCCAAGAATCAGTCACCATTACAAACCTGAACGGCTTCATTACGTTGCATTTCATGTTACTGAAGCATGGCCATGAGAAAGCGGAACTTGGAAGCTCCACAATCAAGAAAACTAAAATATATATTTGAAAGACAACTCCTCCAAGATTACTTAAATATATGTTTCACCTTTGAACTAATGGAAAAACCTCCTTTAAAATAGAAATAACACTAAGTTTTATTGTCAGTCACTCTCAGAACTGCAAACTTTGAGCCACTTAGAAGCAATGCTCAGAACTAGTAAGGTGCTAAAAGCAAGTCCTGCAGTTGGCCAGAATATCTTTAAAAAACAGTGCACACTGACCTGTGCCAATTCCAAATAGGACAGTACTTCTCCATCTATTGCAATGCCGCTCATGGAGGCTTTTGTCAGCTCTTGTACTGCATGCTGTTCTGTTAGAGGAGAAAACTCATCACTCACATAGGAAACAGTCATATTTCAAGGTCAGATCATCCACAAGTAACAAAGAACCAAGAAGGCATGTTCTCCCTCCTCCTAGTGTTAAGTATAGCATTATGCAAGTGGCATATTCACCCAGATATCCTGAGCAATTTCAGATTTGGGCGAAGTCAAATTCTGCCCTTTAGAGTTGTGGCTGGAGATTCTGCATCACAGGTATAAATTGTCTTGCTCCAGTGGAGCACAGTCCATATGAGGATTTGTCCCTTTGCCTCAACCCAAACTATCTATTTCTGGTTTCACACACAATTCTTATCTCTTTCTTACGGAAAGTGAGCCTGCAATTAATAACGACTGATAGAATGACAAAGTTCTTTGTCCCTTTGCCTCAACCCAAACTATCTATTTCTGGTTTCACACACAATTCTTATCTCTTTCTTACGGAAAGTGAGCCTGCAATTAATAATGACTTATAGAATGACAAAGTTCAGCAGCCACTAGTCTCTTTCTGGCAGAATGGATGGGTGCAATATTCAATATAAATTAGAAATATGGATCAGCTGTCTCTTTTGGGTAATACAAAAGCAATAGCCAAGTTTTTAGGCAACGGTGCACTTGCCATTGCACTGTGGATTTATTAATATGTATACCCACAGCACTGATACAGAAAAGTTCACTTCAGGCCCCCAGATTAGTCGTTCCTAGGGATCCAGATGAAGGCTGACCAGCTCCCCCAAAAGTCACTTCAGTTCAAGAGTCTCCTTAACTCTTTCCTAGAACTATTTCCTAGAATCTTAGAGGTTTGAGTGTTTTTTGGGAAATGCTGTCAGCTGATTTGATTCTATTGGGTTCAGTTGTTGGCAATCGCCTTTGGACTCAAAATTATTCCATCGAGAATTAAATGGAATGAAATATTCTTAATACTATATGTATGTTTATGCTGCTACTACTTAAAAAAAGAACCAAGACTTTAGTTAAAATGTGCGTATAAAATCAAGCAATAAAGTTTTGGTCTGTCAAAACCAGTGAAGACAAGGTACACAGTCCTGATGCACAGCTGAAGGAGAGCTAGGATTCGGTATGTGATTAAATTTTGCCTAAATGTTGTCCTGTAAATACGTGTAGCTTTGCTTCATCTCTCTCTGAGTTTTGGCCTTGGCCATGTCTTCAGAGCAATGCCAAGTCACATAGATAGAGAGAAACAAATAAACAACAACAACAAAAAAACCTGGAGGTCTGGGGTGTGTATGGATTTAATTTTAAAACTAAGTAGTATCCTATCCTGTAATTTTTCTCTAAATACGTGATTGAAAAGTTTTTCTTCCTGAAGTGAGGGTTGAATCCCCACGTATATACCAAAATATCCAATTCCCATCTAGGCAATCAAAAGGGATCCAGACAGCATTTCTGAAAACATGATCATCTAGATCAGTTTTGAATTGGCTCAGTTACTCTCTTGGAATAGAAATGTATAATGGAGCACTTCATTCATTACATAATAGAAAGCCTGGGGTCCATCCTGTTTTCAGGTAAATTAACAACAGAATAGATATTACAAACCAGAGACATTATATTAATGCTAAAGAGAAGGTTTATTCTTTCTGTTTTTAAAGCACAGAATACTTCAATGTTCTGAGCTGGTTTAGCACAAAACTAAAAAAGGCAAGAGAAAGGCAAATACGTTTTTCTAAGTGAAAATACCAATTTGTATTACAATATCCCTTTCAGAAAAAAAATATATTTATTTTTCCTGACACTTGAGAAAATCCTGTGCATTCCAAAGCCGTTAAAACATGTTTCAGCCATTGCAGAAGATACTGCATTGGACAAGGCCACAAATTCTTACCTGCTAGTGCAATCAGGTGAGGAAGGCAAAACCTATTTGCCAATGCGATTAACTCAAGCGTGTCCAGTTCCTGACTGGAGGACAGTTGCTTGGTATACAAGTAATCTAAAACCGCTTGCATGGAAGTCTTATTTATGTTGGGAAGAACTACCTGGAAAAGATATTTAAGAAAAGAGTCTCTAATAATCAAGAAATTTTCATACAGAGGCCACATTTCACTTCTGCCACTTTGCTGGACTGTCTCTTTTTCTCTTCAAGTCATTTTAGAAATGCAGGGAAAACATTTTTCAAAAAAGAAATTTCTATTAAAGTTAAGAAGCTGCCAACAGGTAAGCATACCTCTAGAGTCAGATCCTTTGCCAGTTTACATACAAGCAACTCTACCAAGTTACTGGAGTTGGATCCACATCAAACAGTGAATCTGTTCAATGCTTTCTAGCCTGCGAATGGACAGCTTTGTGGGATACATAAAGCCACTGAGCACTTCCCATGCCAACCTCTCTTGGTAGACTTCTTGAGGAATGCAATCTATCTGCTCCTGGCACGGGATATTCTGGGGATTCCGAGAATAACAGAAACCAAAGGATAACAAAACCCCCACCCCTCTCAGTCTGTTTATAAATAACCAAATTATCCAAGTAAATGATGGTTGGGAAGGGACTGAGAACTGAAGAAATGAGGCAAAGAAAATGTAAACCATTTCTGCCACACATGTATAATTAAGTGTAACCACTGTGTAATGAAACTACTAAGATGAGGACAAAAGCTATCTAATTTCTTGCCAGCACAACCCTAACTGTAACCTATCACTGTAGCATCTCAACTACAGTTTGCACACACAATCACGCCACCAAAGAACAGGGTAAAACTGATTCTTGCAGGGCTCAAGGTTGCGGCAGGTAAGTCTGCTTCCAATACCCAAGCTAGTCAATCCCATTAATCAGCAGTTTGTAACGTACGTCTTTGTAACTCAAGAGATTTAGGCTTGCCAATGTGACGCCCATCCACAAGAAGGGCCGGAAGGAGGATCCGGGGAACTACAGGCCTGTCAGCCTGACCTCGGTGCCGGGGAAGATTATGGAGCAGTTCATCTTGAGGGCGCTCACAAGGCATGAGCGGGACAACCAGGGGATCCGGCCTAGCCAGCACGGATTCATGAAAGGCAGGTCCTGCTTGACCAACCTGATCTCCTTCTATGACCAGGTGACCCGCCTAGTGGATGAGGGAAAGGCTGTGGATGTGGTCTACCTGGACTTCAGCAAGGCCTTTGACACTGTCTCCCACAGCATTCTCCTAGAGAAGCTGGCGGCTCACGGATTAGACAGGTGGACTCTGCGCTGGGTCAAAAACTGGCTGGACGGCCGGGCCCAGAGAGTTGTGGTGAATGGAGTTCAATCCAGTTGGCGGCCGGTCACGAGCGGTGTTCCCCAGGGCTCAGTGTTGGGGCCG
>NW_008794452.1:1052136-1082367 GCF_000699145.1 Aptenodytes forsteri
GACATGGTTTAGTGGGCATGGTGGTGTTGGGTTGACGGTTGGACTCGATGATCTTAGAGGTCTTTTCATGATTCTATGATTCTATGAGATGCTGGCACTGAAGAATGCACTGTGGTATTCTGAAGAACTTGCAGTAAAAAAAAAAAGAGGCAGAGCAGAAAAATAATAATAAAATTATGATGAGGAATTAAATGTACATGCAACTTAATCTGACTGCTTGGAAGCAGTCAGCACATACTTCCTGCTAGAAGGGGGTTAATTGTTGTCATGTAGATGGTTGTTAACCTTTGAGGGCTTGTGAATTTTTCTTTCAGCTCTGCCTGGATGGGTGGGATTCAAACCCAGATCTGTTAATGCTACAGCACGAACCTCTTATGCATATCAGCCACTCTGGGAAGCAGCTCAGTTCTCCAAGTAAGAGGAGCTAGTTGTGAAACTCATTCATTATTAATACATTTTTGTTAGTGCAGAGAACAGTAAATTCAGTGAATGAGTTTATAAAATGTTGTGTCCCAAATACAGAAAAAGTTATAAGTAAAAAGTAGATGGTTTTATTTTTTTGTAAATCAGTCAAAGGAAACCAAAAATTCAATTCATATCTGCCTATATTTTAAAACTTCTGAAAGCATTACTGAGTGCTTTAAACTCTACAAAATGGAAGCTAAATATTTTAAATTGGAAAGATGAGCTAAGACTGTTAAGTTAATCATTAGAAATAGGCTGGTAGAAAATAAATTTATATTCTTCATTGCCATGTTGCTTACTAGAATCAAACTATGTATTTTTAATGAGCCACTTGTCGAGCATGCCTCTGGGAAAGGAATTATGTTTACAGCTGTATTAGACGAAGCAAGAAATATCTAAGTAGAACAAATTCTTCCAGAATATTAAACACACAAAATCTGAACTCTTCATATAAACAAGACCCGTAAGTATGGAAAGGAACAAGAAAAATCAAAACAAAAATCAAAACCTGGGTATGGATAAGACACAAGAAAAGAATATTAGCAGAGTGTTTAGAATTTGAAAACCAGACCATTAAGGCACCTGAAAATACAAGGCTTCTGCTGCAAAATCTTAATTCAAAGCATTGAGATCTTTTATACTGTACTTTATACCTGCTTTACTCAAGAGGACAAGCTGATGCACTAGAGAATCTGAGCTTAGTTTCTACTGAAGTACTGTGAAGTCAGCCCCCTTTTCTAGTTTAGCACTCCATGTTCTTTAACCTTTTTTCCCTTTAATTCCTTTCTCGATGCCCCTGCTCCAAGTATTCTTTGTAATGCTTCTGATTGTATAAATATATATTCGTACAACTTTAAAACGTATTTTAAAGAAATTCACAAATCCATATTTAATTCCCCCACCATATTTAATATTTTGAAGGATTTCAGGTTTAAACACACACTCCAGCATTGGAGGAAGTCTCATGCCTTGCAGAAAATATGTTATCCTCCTAGGCATCCTAATTTAATGCCTTAAGAAGAAAAGCATCCCAGGTCTGCAAGGGAAGAATAAAGAATCATTCCAGGGATTATTGCAACCCTTCAAATAGATACAAAATGATGCTTCCATCACCCTAAATCCATCAGACATTATAAGCAAAATGGACAAAAATGGACAAATACCTCACTGTTTGAGCTTTCAATAAATGATCCTCCAAACATAGCAGACATCCATTCACAGCTACAGATCAGCAGTGGCTTGTGGGCATTTATGGTTCCATCATCCAATTTAAATGTCACATCTGCCATGGGAACAAAGAAACAGGCATGCTGCAAATCTGCGTTTAAAGTGAAACTGCGTCTCAAGAACGTATGTTTCACTTGCACATTGTTAACCAAGGACTTCTTTCACTTCCCACAACCCCCACCCCGAAGATAACTCTAGCGTTTTATACGGTTAAATAAAAAGCCTCACTTAAAAGGTGGATATTGGATGTTCAACACTCTGGAAAATTCAGTCACTTATTTAAAAGCTTGTGTGTAGATTTTGAGAAATTAAACTGCAGAATCCCAGGTTGGAACAGTTGGCCCTGAGTAACACTATAATTTTGGGCTCATCCCTCCTCTCAGAAAAACGTAAGCTGTCACAGTTTTTGAAGTCTCTGAAGCAACAGTAACATGAATGAGAAAAGAATTACTGCTTTTCCTGTTAAAGCATGTATTTACTTACCAGAAAATGTCCCTTTGCAAAGGCACTCTTTTATCCGATTAGCTTTTCTGACATGAAATGCTTTAGTAATCTCTTGATTCATGAAGGCTTCTTTATTCATAATATTCTCCACCATCATTCGCAAATCAAATACTTCCAAGATTTCAGCAATCTGAGCTAGTCTTGTGAGATCTTTCTCATTTTCATCCAGTTGCCCTGTGTATAAAAACTGCAAAACAGTTTTAAAAGGTCCGGCCTGCACAGATGAATCCATTTTTACCACAGTTACAGGACACGTCCTATTCGAGACAGGATTCACTTGCATTTCCTTATGCACACTAACAAACCCCTTACCCCAGGATGACAGAGATCTTGCTGCAGAATTTGTTTCACCAGGTTCGGGTTCTAGCATGTTTAAAGAGTCAGTACTTTCTGGTGGGGGAATTTTAACATCAGCAGATTTCAAGGATGTCTCATCGCTGTCACCATTTGTCTCAAGGTGACTTGTCAGAACATCCTTATTTGTATTTTCTTTATTACACTGTGTTTCATCCAAGTCTGGACTTTCTTCACGTTCCATTAAGAAAAGGTCATAAAACTTTGAAGAGGAGGTAGCTAGGTAAATCTTGTGAGCAAAAATGTAGTCCTGCTCCTGGAGAACAAACATAACATCTGCACACAGTGGGCTGTCCAATAAATATCCAGCTTCATTCATGCTCGGTATGGGACACTCAGGAATTTTGATAACTGGAGGAGGGGCTTTTGGAGGTAGGAATGGAGCCTGAAGCAAAGGTTTTTGGACCTTCTTCAAATGAGATTTCCAGAACTGTAGGTGTCTTCTGGAGATCAGGGCAGCTCTAATTGCATTGTCAAACACATCCTTAATCCCAAACTGGTCAAACACACTGGTTTCATAGTATGGTATCCCAAGTTCCTTGGCAACCTCTCTGCCTCTTTCTGGTGGCAAAATATCTCCTCTTTTTATCGGCCTAGGGTTAAACAAAAAACAAGCCTTCTCACACACAATGATCATCACAAAGTTACTCCAGAAAGCATGGAATTTTACAAAATGTCTCAGCACCAATTCTGAGATAAATATAATTCAAATGAAACAAAGTATAAAATTAAGCCCACAAAGCCCTTTGGAAATCTACAACCGTGACTCCAGAGAGTTTTAGAATAGCACATACTTGTAATTTTAAGTTTGGTGGTGTCTTTGCAATGTTACTAAATAAATGTAGAAATCATTTGCACAAAATGGAGCAAGGCTTCTCTCTGTTAAAGGGAAATTTACAGTAAAAAAGTTGATAGGATGCTTGAGAACTTTCATTATTTAAAAAACCTCCTAACATGCCTTTCTACTCAGATATTCTGTCAGTATCTTTCTTTGTATCCATCATTTAAACTCAAATGGAAATTCTCATGACATAGAAACGCCACAAATATAGCTAAATATGAAATGAGAAATATTTCTTAACCTTATGCTTTTTAAAGAAAATCATAGTAGCCTATGACAAAAGTGTAACTGAACGTACCCTTCAAGAGATAGGCCTGTTTTGGCTGTAGAAGCATTATGTGGGAACTCATGAATTTCCAGAGCAGCTCTAATACACGACGTAGGGTAAACAAACCAGAAAAAAGTCTGGGCTAGGATCCATTTTCGCAACAAAAAATCAGCTCACCAGAAGACATGACCCAACAGTGCGTTCTCTGAGCATACCATATTGGGCAGACACAAGCTGGCACAGACTTAACACACTCCAGACAACAGCTTGCTTTAGTTGCCAGCTAATAATCAGTTCAGGTGGCAGAAGTCTGTGCTAGACATGCAGACTACTGATTCAAACTTTATTAATGGTGAAATCAGAAAGGAGGATTAGGACAGAAGAAGAATTTTGAGTTTTGAAAAAACATTTCCTTTTGAAGACTCAACCAAAAAGCCCACCCCACCCACACAATGAAGAAATGTTTAATAAACAAACCAACCTATGAAAATCATATTGCCGAGTCAAGAATTTGAATGCGATGCAATGCGAAGTTTTCTAAGAGCCCATGAAATACTAATTCAATCCCTTTATGGAAATTTGTTACAATACAGTCTTTAATTACAAGATCACAGATATTATTTCCATGAACGTGGTCTCATTCAAATTCACATAAAAGGAGGAAATTAGAAGTGAGCAGGTAATTGTGGGACTGTTTTGCTTAAACATGTGAATGCTTGTCTTTTGAATCTGGGAAAAACAAAGCTTCTCCAGAACGATCTCAAACTCTCTTTTAATCTCAAAACTTTAAAAAATTTAATTTGCAACCACTTTATTTTCTGTCATGATCTAGGATTACGTCTACAAAAAAATAGTAATTGAGAATTAAGAAAACTTGAGTAGAATCTGTCAGTTTAAAACAGTACCTGACAGTAGTGACAGGGTAGGACACGATACACATGTTCAGATGGAGAAAGACATACATGAAAACCTCCAGCAACCATTATTATCTCTATATTATCATAGTGTTCAGGCACCCAAACAAGTTTAGAAGTCCAATGTGCAAAAATATTGTGGGAAACATATAATAACTGCATGTGTTAAAGAACTAACCAACCCAGACAACAGAATTAAAAAGAAGAAAGCACATATATTCTCATTTTACAAAAAAAGGAAACTAGGCTTTATCATTTCTCTTTTGAAAGTATTGTACCTGATTACCAAGGTGATTTTTTAAAATTCTTATTTTTGTTTAAACTTTACCTTGCCAAAGGCCGCCTGGCTCTGTTAACAGCCTCAAGATCTGCATAGCGGAGATCTAGTTGGCAGCCTACCAGAATGACAGGTGTGCGAGGACAGAAGTGCTTGATTTCTTGATACCACATCGTTTTCACATGATTCAGGGAATTAGGATTAGCAATTGAAAAGCACAGAACAACAACATCAGACCTAGAAAGGCAACAAGAAAATATCCAATTAAAACCCACCAAACATGCTTTCCGCTGTAGCTTCACCTATTTTCATCACTCCAGCTTAAAGCTACTCCACTCTACACTTTGAAAAAATGCACTGACACCCAGATCTCAGAATACATGTTGTTTGTGCAGAGGTTTGCTAGAAGCTACACATTTCACCACAAAAGCATGGCAGCACAAAGCCACATACCTAGGAAGCACTGCCCCTCTATGCTGAGAGATGATCCCTGCACGTATGAAGAGAGCACTAAGAAGAGAGGTAGGGCTTGCCATTCTCTACTTTAACGCTACAGTTATTCACAGGCTGTCATGGCTCAAGAAATAATTCTGCTGACTGGACACCTAAATTGCAATTCAAAGATCGTTGGTGCTTAGGAATTAAGAAAGGAGTTACGCAAGACTTCAGAACAGCCACACAGGCAGACACAGATCACTTCTGAACTTGTCATGGAGAAATACCTTTACTGCACTGTTTTAGACACTGAGGTGGTCTCCTTTGCAATGCACTTTGCACAGCAATTCTCTAACATCTTTAATAAATAACCTGTTAGAAGGGCAAATTACTGCAGAATAACCGCTTCTACAATATAAGCAAAAATAAACATTACGATGAAAATAAGGTCAGTAAAGTGTAGAATAGGACAGTGGCTTATATCAGAGTAAGCATGACAATATTTGCAGGCTTTTAAAGGTTTTAAGAAAACAAAAAGTACTTCACTAAATAAACTTGCTTTATAAATTGTAAGTATGAGGATGAAGGTTGACAGTTCATCCACTAAACCACCACCTAACTCTTGTCAGAGCTAGCACCCTAAGGCAGAGAAATGCTTGAATACTTGTCTCAGGGCATTCCTAACTTCAGGCAATTTCATTATTTATAAACTGGGATGGGATGTTACAAAACAATTCTCAAGCTCTTGGGTCTCTCATGGGGAAAAAAAGAAAAGAAGAAAAAAAGTTGAATTGAAACTCGTAAGAAAAATTGAGGGGAAGGGACATTTTGAGGAGGCAACTTACTGCTACAAAATTGTCAGCAGGATAAGCTCAGCAATATCATGTCTATCTCACTTCTATTATTCTTTAATTTAGCACAAATGTGTTGTGTCTGCAGTTTGTGTAATGTATAGAGCAGCAGCAGTGAATCTTAACATTCACCTTTTAAATAATGAAATACGTCCTCAGTACTGCTGCTTTCTACATTTCACTGAGGGCACAGATATATCCAGCAAGACCGTTTCTAAAGATAGCTGCATACAATACAGGTACTGCTGTGAGCATAAATTTAATGCAAGAAAAATGCTCCTGCTCCAAGTTTGTATCTTATATAAACTGCAACACATCTGTCACATCTAGAAACAAGGCCTTTTCAAATTGGAAAGCTATCTACTAAATAGCAAAGTGGTAAGCAGCTCAGTTATGTCTTCTACATAACTGAGGCAAACACCCTTTAAACTCAAACTTGCTCTATTCAAGGTCACGTAAGAGTAAAACCTAGGCCCCAGCAGACATTTGCTTAGCTTCCAGAAAGGAGAAATCAATGTACAGCTAAAATAAAAAAAAATTGTGTTACGCATATTCTAATCTGGTCAATTGTTGTTTAATTCAAGATCATCAGGACTGCTGGAGAGGCAAGCATTGGCTGTCTGGCTGGTGCTAACTATAACTAAGCATCTTAGAGAGACACACTGTCTTGCATCCTTCAGAAATTAATACCTAAGCCAAGTAATTGCAGTCACGAGTATCCAACCCTCCTGACTCTACAAACCACAAGACACACATCACACCTCTCAGAAAACCAAAAGGAAACAGAGCTCCAGCAGGAGTTCACAGGCTGCAGATGATAACAGCTCCCCCATGGCGCTGCTGCTGACTGATGCTGGGCTGGCCACAGATCTGGGCTCCTGAGAAGAGCCAGTAATGATCTGTTTCCTTGGACAGGACAGGCCCAGACTATCCAGCAGACTGGCCCCAGCACAGCCCTGATTGTGTTACAGCCCTTGCCAAGGGAGTCTCACATTTTTGCCACAGAGCTGCATGTGGTTCTTGAGCAACTCATCACCTCTGACCTTCCCTGGGCGACCATAAAACTGAGCTGGGGAAAGCTGGTTTCTTTACTCGTAACTCACAACACACAGAGTGTTGCACTAACAGGACATTTCCATCTTACTGCCTTCCGAATGAAGTGAAAAACAGAATAAAGAGACAAAAAAATATGATTTGCATATTATTTATCCTGTGTGAAAACCTGGACTTCCCCATAAAATGAATATCCTGAGAGTTCTGTACTGAACAGGGAGAAATAAATAGTCCTCTGCCATAAGCAGGACGGATAGGAAATCACTGGGTAGTGACGTAGTTCACACGCTGAACCAGCACCACAGCTGGGTCTGCTAGCTCACAAAATACATCCACCTTATCATAATAAATTAAATTTTCATTGAAGTCATAAGCACATTTTCCACTATTAGTACAAACTGGAGACAGTAATATATGAGGAAGATTAACTGTCTACATAGGACTGAACATTTGGGGAAAACTGTCCTTCGGAAACTTTAATTAAAATACCTTTAATTCCTTTTAATGTCAAAGGCACATTTACCTCAGTATAAAGTTTGGTTTGACATTTGTTCATAAAAGCAAGAACCTGTCAGGTTAAAATAATGCATTAATATTTCCAAAACATTAAAAATTTACCAATGCCATTTTCATATTCTCAGGGAACATAAAAGGATAGGATTAAAAAAAAAAAAAATTTATTGCCATTTTTGTGTGGTTTGGTTACTTGGAGAATGAGAAAGGATGAATCAGGTTTACTTCTGCTTTCTTCTTTCTCTCTGCAGCAATATATTCACAAACAGCTTTTTTCTGAAAAGAAATTTCATAACCATTTCGCAGTAAAATTCAGGAATGATTCGATTAATGTCAAGGCACATTTACCTCAGTATAAAGTTTGGTTTGACATTTGTTCATAAAAGCAAGAACCTGTCAGGTTAAAATAATGCATTAATATTTCCAAAACATTAAAAATTTACCAATGCCATTTTCATATTCTCAGGGAACATAAAAGGATAGGATTAAAAAAAAAAAAAATTTATTGCCATTTTTGTGTGGTTTGGTTACTTGGAGAATGAGAAAGGATGAATCAGGTTTACTTCTGCTTTCTTCTTTCTCTCTGCAGCAATATATTCACAAACAGCTTTTTTCTGAAAAGAAATTTCATAACCATTTCGCAGTAAAATTCAGGAATGATTCGAGAAACATTTCCATGGACTTGAATACCAAAAAGTGCTTTAGAACTTCTCCATCACATTCCTCCTATAGCACCATCCAATTGAGATGGGCAATAGATAAGGCACTGTGGGCATCCACCTTCGTTAAATACAACAAAAGCATATGATTACACTTACAGCATATACTGATGTTTGATACTGAAGTATCACAAGAAACAAAGATAAGTATTACAAATAACTCAGCAAAGAGAAATGGTAGCTTGGATATCCAACAGATTGTCTTGTTGATTCAGTGGTACATATTGGAAATGCATAACTCAGTCATTCTTACATTCTGCTTTTCATAGGTTTATCAGAAGAAACTGTGAATCATCTACTCTTATTATTTGAAACATCTGAACATGCTTAAGTATCACCAAAACTCATAACTTGTGTGACTTGCTCTAGCATGTGATCAACCACCAGTGAAACACTCTGCATCACCAATATAAGAAAAAAAGGTTTCTTTCTACTCACTGGGGCTCCAAACAGGGGAGAACACAACGTAGATGTGTGGGACTTGGCAGGTGGAAAAGGGAAACAGATTCTCTCAGCTGTAGGCAAATCAACCACCACTCAACATCTTTGTCACTTCCTGGCTGACCAGACTCCAGCATTGGAGTCTCACATTAAAGCGTAAGAGCAGTGTAAGAGCACTTCAAATGCTCCCCTTGGAGTCGCAGAAGTAATTCTTAATGCAAAACATACACATCTGAAGTCAGCCCAGCTTGGTCTAAACATAGCTATGGACTTCCTGTAGGAGGCTCCTGTGGGCAAAGAAAGAACCTTACCACCATTTTGAGAAGCAACCCATCTACCTAATGTAGGTATTACCTCAATGCATTCAGTGATATTTTCCCAAACTTGGGTAAGAAGAACTTTTGATGGAAGCAACTACCCCATTTTAGACTTCACAGAATGAAAAGAAGCCCTCTAGACAACCAAATCAGATTGTGCAGGAATCAGCACATGGCATGCTGCCATCCTGTGAGCTCCTAGTGTATGAGTTATGGACTGTATCAGATGTACAGAGAGCAGTCCAAGTCACTGCCGAAAAGCAAGCAGTATAGCACTGACAAAGACAAGACAACTTTAAATTATCAACCTCAGGCTTCAGCAGTAGTCAAGCTACAGGCAACCATTGTAACCATCTGGAAGTTACTCTGCAATCACTACAATGAGAAACTCGTGAGATGGGGGAGAAAAGCAGTATATTAGCTATGTAACAAGCCTTTCTGATGGAGCTGTTAGAAGCAGCAGAGAAGTTAATGTTTTCTAGCTGGAGCTGAGCACTCCAGAGCACTCCATTGGTTTGGGACAGATTTTGAAAGACTCATCTGCTTACACGCTATGTGTGTTCCAGAGCTGGTGTAAAGAGCTGCACTGCAGATGTACCTACACACCACATTGCCGATCCATCTCTCAGCGAGAAACTGCTACATACTTTCCATCTTCACTAATACTCTTATTATAGACAGAACTTCAAGGAAACAGCAATATTAAATGATATCTCATATATTCCATGGCAAGTGTGTTTAAAAGTTTAATGTTTCATAGTCTGAATCTAGAGTTATAAACTGTAGTGCTGGCTGCAGGTAGGCTAACATGGATTTATGTCTCATTAAAGAAACAGGCTGCCTTCTGAAATATACACACTGCATTACCTAGGAAGAAGTTGTTCCCCCTAGTTTATAATTTACAAGTTACTGGGAAAAAATGCTGCACGCAAGAATTGCTGGTCATGTGTAAGGGGTATCATTTGCCATACAGTCATGGACTAATACTGTTGAGTTTGGAAAGGGGAAGAAATAAAGCTGTGAGGAATACAGAATATGAAGAGGAGATGTCTCTGCTCTGGAAATCAATGCAGGGAGTGGAAAAGAGGAAAAGGAGGAAGACTGAACTGTATTGCCATGCTATCTTCTCATCTTTCTAGAGGACAAGTCAAAAGTACGTATTTTGTTTTAAAGAGCTCAAACAAGACCCAAGAGTTAAATCTGACAGAATCAGTTTAAGGATAGACAAATTATATTTTGGTTGACAAGAAGTCTGTTGCACATATTTAATCAAATCAAACTTTAAGAATAGACTTGGGGGGGAGGGGAAAAAAAACCCAGTGGATTTGTCCTATTATAGTCTCTTTTCTTCTCTCTTTTTAGATATCAGCTTTCTCTGAGAAGCAAGGTTGAAGTAAGGGAGTCTATTAGAATTTTACAGAGAAAACAATTTGGTAGAGGTTCATCCAAATTGTTAGACTCTCTTGACTTTACCAGAACAGCTAATCCTTAGACATTTATTTATCAATAAAAAGTTGTTTTGCTTTTAGTCCTTCTGCCCTCGTTTTTTTTCCTTACACACTTCCCATAATTTACCCAAGATTCCTCAGACACCTGCATCACAGCTGAACTTATCCCACTTGAGACCAGAATTTGACAAGAGCTATCTCTAGTGTCCGCCTGCGTAGTCCTTCAACCACCTGAAAGGAAAGATTGTGTAGGGAAGCAGCCTGAGTGCAAGTACCAGCTCCCAAGTTCCCAAACACAGTAGGTTCAGGCAGTAGAAGGCCATCTAAGAATTAAATTGAGAATCTCGTTTATGGCTGAACAAAACCCTGCTACATCTCCGTGTCAATCCAGATACATTTTGAAGAGAGAGGTTCACTCAGTTACATAACATTTTTCATGCATGCATCTCACTGAGCTGAAAAAAAAATTGTGCAGATAAGCAAGGCTGATAATGTTTTAAGTGGACTCAGTTTTTAGGAAATGCAGTTGCAGCCATCACATGAAATGAGAAGAAATTCATTAAGTAACTGGTGAGCATAACAAAATGACACATAAGACACAGGACTTATGTGCACACACTCAAAACAGATGAGAGGCTAGGAAAACTAAAATGCAGGGGGTGCCTGGCATGTGAAGAACTGAAGATATCCAGGTAAGGCAGGGCAAGACCATGCAGTGCCCTGGATGTGAGCAGGAGAATCAATTAGTTCTATACTTTACCGACAGCAGTGAAGCTTCTTAAGTACTGGTGTAATGTGCGAAACTGTCAAAATGCCCTGAAATATATTCAGATTTTGTGGTGAGTAGCATGCAGATCTATTTCTAAAATTTCTATAACATCATTTTTAGTAGGAAACAACAGTAATAAAAAAAGAAGATAAAGCTACCTTTAAGAAAATTGCATAGTTCAAGACTGTGCTTCAAAAGTGGAAAGAGTTTTCCCATACATTTCTTACAAACAATACATCATTCTTAAATGTTAAGCATATTTTAAAATCTCTTCTATTTCCTTTGAGGTACTCCTGGGAAACCAGTGGTGCATTTACAGAGAATGACAAAAAATGTTTTGATATCACAAAGAATGATTAAAATATCTCATTTTCCATTGCAGAAGCGTGTATGAGCTGCTCTTACTGTACAAATGCCTAACCAGCAATAGCGCTAAAAAGAATGGCAAAGTCGTGTGGAACAATGTAACAAGAGGAAAACAATTTTATTTTTCATTTAAAGGACTGCTTACACAGTCTTGGAATTTAGTTCTTTTTATTGCTGGCTATAAGAAGTAAATTCACCCATAATTCTGGTTCAGCATTTACATAAGAAAAATTCCATCTTAGTGCTAAATAGAACTTTGCAATTGAAACAGGCTGCCTGCTAGGTACCCTAGCATGATTCTGGGCCAAATTTTGCTGGTAGACTCAGTAAAACTATCTTTCGAATCAGGTATGTTTGCAGCATACACATCCACCATAACATACCAATACATGCCTTTTCCCTTCCCTGGAGCAGAGATCTCGATTACTGCATCTCTAACCCAGGAATAAAAATTCTATGATAAATAGAATTCTAGAGATAGTTAATTGAGACTGAAATACTCTGTGTATCACATGCAAAGTCAGGGTTTATAAAAGTAAGACACAAAGCCTGAACACCAAATCAATGGAGAAGGATGAAAGAAAATGATAGAGCCAGAGAAGGTACAGGGCTAGCTGGAACACATATGATCAACCCGAGGCAAACACCAAAACTCACAATATCATACAAAGGGACTGATAAGAATATAGCTAAAAATGCTTTTGTAAGACATATCAGATGACTGCTGTCACCAGACAGCAGTCAGAAAATAAAATAACGAGAAATAAATCCACAAAACAATGGAGAGACCAGAAACATAGGGAAAGGTGGGCTTTTTTAGCTAATTTTCTGCTATTGTAAGGAGGCAGCTTACAGATGAGAACTACATGCTATCTCTCTACAGAGAACCAACTAACTTTCATCAAAGATACTGCAGGAGAATAAACGAAAGAAGAAATGAACCCTTTCTTTACTCCTGGCCCCATCCTCTAAAAAAAACCCAGGAACCAATGATCAGTCAGAAAAACATATTGAGTTTAAAAGAAGTAAGAAGAGATTTAGTTAAAACATCATTTGAAGCAACATGTTTAGAATAAAAAAAAATATTTCAACGTTGGGAGGGGGGGAAGAAAAAGGAAGATCCAAAGCTAGGTCCCAAAAATCAGTAAAAGCGTGATTCCGTATAGGTACTGATGAAGAACACAGATAGGAAGCCAGGGACAAGACAAAGGGAGGTAAAAATCCAGAGAAGATGAAAGAATGATAGGGTTTGGTTTGCATCCAGTATGAGAGTGACTTCTGAAGTCACAGAAGACATGAAAACTGAACATTAACAAGTGCTAAATGCATCTCTTTCTCTGGGGAGAAAATACGGACTTTCTTTGGGCTATCACCAAAACCAGCCTCCTCCTCTTTTTTATTTAAAAAAACCTGTCAACAAATTTAACTGGCAAGTTGATGTCACAAAGTTATTAATAAGAACTCAGTTTAAAACAGTTGTATCTGGTTGTGCAGAGTGGTTTCCATATTCTGACATATGCATGAGGAAATCCAGACTGAGATCCTGAGACCCTTGGAGTAGAAAACAGCTCAAGCTATCCACCTAGCACCTATTCACAAAGAAATAATTCACTAAGATCAAGATTTTGATGGAAAGTCACTTCCCAGGTTTAGCATTTCCAAAAGATTTTGATGTTGCCTTGCAGTCTTTTAGGATAGAGCCCAAATGCCCTCTTCCCACCCAGCCACTCAGCCACTGACTTAGGAGAGCAAGGAAAAATGGAAAATTATGAAATACCACAAATAACATTTGATACATACTTTTTCACTCCAGTCAAGGAAGGCTTAAAGCATTTACAGGTGTCTCTCTATTATAGATAGATTGCATATCAAGTTGAGCCTCAGACCCTACCAACAGTCATTTGGCACATACCTTTTTAAAGAAGGAAGGATTCCTAACAGCAATTCCATAGCAACCTCTTTCTACCCACGATATGGAACCGTGGTGGGATGCAGAGAAGAAAAGTGGTAGATCTGCATTAATTTTACTGGTTTAAGTATATAAAGCATACACTTTCCCATCGACTAAGTGAAAAAGCCTCAAATGTTAATGTAGATAACAAAGAAGAAAAAACTAGTGCATACACACACCATATCAGAATAAAATTACCTGAGAAATCTATCTCTGTGAACCTCTCTGCTTATTCTAGTCTTTCTTGGGGCTGATCTGACTCAAACTCAAAACAGAAAAAAAATAATAAATATAAAAAAAAAGTTTTTTTACAGGAGTTCTTCAGGATTGCTTGATGAAGAACCTGAATAGCTTATAAACCACTGTAAAGTAGATGGGGAGGCTCACAAATTTTGGTATTTGAAGATGATTCGAAGATACTGCATATCACTTTTTGTGGCAGCAAAACGTAGCAAAAGGAAGTGGCCAAGGTGAGAGACATCTGAAAACAACTGGATTGCCCATCAGCTGACCCTTTGCTAACAAAGCAAAAGACTGTCTTGTGTCTCTTAAGTGCTACTGTTGTGAAGACACATCAGACACATCTCTGATGATCCCCTCCAACCCACGCCAGCAAATGGCTCGTAAGGCACATGGAAGGTGGAGAATTATTGTAACATAAAAACAAGGATAGCAAGACTGCAGGGGAAAGTGTGGACTTTCATTCAAAGCACTTCTGAAACCTTGGACCTCCTCTGAAGAAAGGAGAGGAGCTGCTGGCCTATTCTCAGCTTAGGCACAGGCGGTGAGTGACAGAGGGCACTGATCTAACTAAAGGCAAATTGAGTAACTCTATGAAGACACCCACCTCGCCCTAATCTCACTGAGTTTGCTGAATGCAAATACTATTTTACATCAAAGCTAGCAGGGTTTTGTTTTTATAGAAATATCATCATCACTGTCCTTTAAGAAAAAGAAACAGAAAACAAAACAACCCTAAAGAGATCGGTGGAAGTCTTCAAATATCAGTGATAAACCCCTATTCTCATGGACCCTTTTCAGCTGTGTTCAGAAGGTATATTTCTATGGATTCAATTACATTGAAGTAACTGGTCAAGGGAATTGTAATCACACAGAAAAAGATGAATGCACATATCCCTCTGTGTACATACAATACCCACAAGGCTTATGAAATCCATTCACAACAGAGGAAATACTCTAAACATATTTTAAGAGGCTCTGTCAGCAGTCTCACAGCAAGGCTCATTCACATTTGTAAGTCACGAGGAAAAAGCTGTTTTCTGTCCGTGCTGTATGAACAGATTTTGTTTGGTCTACAGCTCATATTTAAGTTGCAAGTAAATAAATCATTCTGGTTGAATTAGCTGACAAACCACATCCACGGTATTGAGAATAAATATTTGATTGGGACTGAATTAACTCTTTGCAGATTTGTGCTCATGTTTACACATACTAGAGCTGCATGTATAAAAAAACAGGATACGTAGGATATTAATCAAATTGTAGTCAAACATGTTTACCTGAAAAAAATAAAAAAGAAAAGGATGCAAAAGGAAAAAAAGTGCAAGCCAGTCTTCTTCCCATTTTGCTGTTAGAATTAGTTTGAACATGATGATATGTTGACACTCTCATTCAAAACCAGATTGGACAGGAGGACAGAGGATAGTGAATCCTGACAAGTTGAAATGTAAATTAAGATGTTTTCATGTCTTTACACACGCAATTTTGTGCCTCCCAGGGAAACTGGTACATAATAACAACTTGAGCTTTATATGAAGTTCCCACCTTATTTGCAGGCTTAGAGAATACAATAGCACTGAGACTAGACTGTTATTAAACAAAGGGGTGACTAGGAGCTGGAAATCAGTATGCTAATCATAACAAAGACATTGTCATTTTACAACATTCTGGAGTGATTTTGCATCAAATGAAACCCTGTGGGACAATATCAGCAAATGATTGTTTGGCATCAGATAGCGCCGAAGCTGAACTGAACAGGATACTTCCAAAACTAAAGTGCATACTCTAGTTTAAGGAAAAAGAAATGTCATGCTATAAAACTGCAGCAAATATTTCCACAAGTCCCTCCAGCCACATCCCCCTCCCTCCCTCAAGCTGTCAGGAACTGTTTCCCAAAGCTCCCCGAGGACTGTGATTATTAAACTAAACACCACACAGCAGAATGCAAGCTGGATCTCACTCTCCATACTCCCATTTTAAAGGATGGCAGTAGAAACATTAACTATGTCATCCTCAGTGGCATTCAAATGTTTCTCTCTTTCTGTCACACAAAAATAACGGAAAACACATTCCTTTTGTCATTCTCCTTTCATGTTTCTATCTGTGAAAAATAAAGAATTAAGAAGGATTGATCTTTGCTGCAAGCCCTATTAACTGTTCACCCTGTCATCTATAGCATAACCTATTTATGTAACATTGTGTAAAACTGTATGGAACAATCTTTTCCAACGATCAGCAGGTCAATTAATGACCTGCTGGTTCTTGTTACACCACGTTTAGAACAATTAGAGGTCTTGGCTGAGTGTTTGGCTGAAATAAGCCTTTCCCTGCACAAAGGGCATATGCATAAAAAATGTTGAAGGGAACCAAAGAGTTATGTTATTATAAGATCCTTCAGACAATCAGAAACATGGGGCACTTGTAGGTGTAGCCTTGAGAGTTTGGCATAAAATACGTCTTTCACTGTACTGCAAGATTTGACTCAGCTATGAGTAGACTGCAGTTCAATGTACAGAGGTGATTTAAAATAAATTCCTATAAATGTGAACATTCAGTATTGGAAATCTCTTTTTCAAATGCTAAAATAGATAAAATACTAAACAGTTAGTTTTAAATGAAACATTAATACCTTTCAAAACAATGAAGTACCTAATCAGGGCCTACAATTAGGAAATTTTACAACTGAAATTCTATTTATAAAATAGTTTCTTTAGAGTTTCCAGTTACTTTCTGCATTAACAGACTTGCAGAAAAACCACTAACAGAACAGCAGATTTCCAGAACAGCCTTTTTAAGTTAATCAGGGTATAGCAAACCTGATTCTACACAGGTTCAGTTCTGCTAACATCACGAATGAATCACTGTGTTTATATCCTTAATCCCACGAGATCTCAAGTTATTCACATCCTCCTTGGCATTTGCAGGATTAGAATCTAAGTATGTTGTTTCCCCCCTCTCCTGTCCTGTCAGTAAACGTGGGATCAGAGTTCAGAACATGCCTGATTTTGTTCTCCTAATCTCTAGTAATCTTCTCAGTGACACAGTATCTGTTGCAGAATATCAGGAGGCCACATCAAAGAGGAACAGTTAGTGGAAACGTTAAGTTGATCCATATTTATCAAAGTAGGCTCCATATGCTGACAAAAGGTAAAACAATATCTATTAACATACTCAAGTAGCACTAAATATTAAAGTCAATACTACCTTAAAATCAGTAACTTCCCCCACTCACAAAGCTTATTTACAAATAGTACAGGTTGTGTAGCCCAGATGTCTTGTTACTTCAGCTCCTGACACAAAATTCAAGGTAATTCATGACTCTGTGAAAACACAACTAACACAGTGCTATATACAAAGGAGGGTTTGTACAAACTGCCATACAGAGTTTTACAGTGTGAAAATTCAACTGGTGGATTCCATCAACAGAACCCTCTCCAGCGGTTCTAAGGAGTAGAGAAAAGAAAAGACTGTCATCCTTCCAAGTCATTTGTTTCATGAGGTAGCACAGAGAGAACGAAAACAGTAAGACAGTACATTTTGGCAACATGTAATCCAAAGCTGGGACAGACACTCTACAAAGGGTGTTCCCAGATGGAAAAAAAAATAAATATCTGTCTATGGAAGTTTGATCATCTGCAGTGACTGAAGCAGGTATGAAAAGGATACGAAAAAGTTCAAGAAGATGAAAAAACGTGCGAGGACCGAGACCTCCCTCAAATGTCAGTTATGAAAATATCTGTCCAAAATCCATCTTCAGCTCAGTATGTGCCCAATACAGGTAATCTGTTCTCATTATATGTGTATTCAAATGTCTGTTACTCAGCTGTTCTGCTGTCTGTACTGTCACAAGGCCAGATCTAATTACCATTAAACAAAACAGAAAGACTATCACTGGCTTCAGTCCTTGTTGAAACTATGCTGAAGTTATATTATACATATTATACATGCTGGAAAAATCTAATTACTTCTTTTTTTTAATTTTTTTTTTTTTTTTTTAGATTTTCCAGGGTTAATCGATTCACTAGCAGACACTTGATATTTATAGAAGAAAAACCTTTCTTTTCCTCAGCTTTAATTAAGAAAATACAGAAGATCCTCACCTTTCATGAAATTGGCTCTACTCTCAAGAGGTTAGCTGCCCATTCAACATCACCGGTTTTAATAAAATAAGTATTTCATTGAGTGAGAGTGATGTTTCCCAATATCTCTCCTTGTTAGTTGCTTGTTAGGCAATTATATCATACACTGCTTATACAGGCAGGGAATGCTAATGTTAAATTTTGCAAAACTACAATCTTATTTTGGGGAATGTTCTTTAAAATTTGAATAGGACAACAGTTGTTGAGAGAGCTTAGCAGGCTGTTCAAGGAAATGTAGCGTAATAAAACTATGCTGCTTTTAAAATATTTATATCTTTTTAATCCTTCCTGTAGATAATCCTCTTCACAGTAGGCAGGAATATGAATACCCTTGATTGTTAAATCATTCCTTTTCAAAATTAAGATTTGCAATTTTTTTCTGCCCTAAAATTTTACTACAAATATTACTTTAAATTTTGCTTGGATCAATTTACCTTCCGTAAGCAAAGCGCCTGTCTTTGTGGTGGTCCCCAAATGTATCCCACAACCTGAGAGAAACACTCACTTCATCCACAACATCTCTTGAGCGTTCAAGGACCTAGAACAGAACACACATAACATTCTCTTTCCCTCCATCAAACAAGTACATTTCTAATTCACCCCGTAAGAAGGTCCAAAGCATACTAGACCAAGATTCTATCACATATAGTTTTCAGCAAATACTGTATTTTATAAAACAGGCAGAACATGCATCTTCCTAAAAATAGGTTTGATAAAAAGATTACTTTGGAATGAGAGACTCGGGGAGATGCATATCAGACCATGGCTGCAGTAGAGACCGTGCATAAAATACTTGTGAGCTCATTGCTGCATCCTGAGAAAGAAAGGCTTGCCAATAAATAACAGTACAACCTCACAGCATGTGCTCCATATTTTGTACACCTGCAGTCCTTACCTCTTGGCAGACACGGTACTGATCAATGGCCCAGACTGTTGGTACGTGAGTTGCCAGCAGCTGATACTGAGTCAAGGTTGTATTGCATGCTCTTGCACAAATTAGACGAGTCTTTCCCACTGCATTATCTCCAACCACCACACACTTGATAGTTTCAACGTTGGGTCTTTCGTAGTCCATGTCAGTGTCCATTTATCAAAAACTGTAACAAGACAGTTAAACTTGTTTTCTACTACTGTGCAAAAACAATGCTATTTAGAGTCAGAGCCTTCTACTTCCACTTCTTGAGATGCATGAAGAGGACAAACTCTTAAGGAAAAGCTAGTAGTAAACTGTACCAAAGTAAGCTAGCCTTTCCTTTAAATACCGCACAGTTATGCAAATGCACAACTGTTTTGACCGCAGTTGGTTTATACTGCTCACATGCTATTTTCACTTTGGTTTCTGTAAACACAAGCCTGTTTGCAGAAGATAGATCTTGGTGAAACAAGGACAGCTAGCACAAACTTACCTCTTACTAATACTTTTTATGCCAAGAAGGAGAAAAGACTGGACAACAGTGGGTTTAACCTGAAGGATACCAGTACAAACCTGCCTTCTGTAATCTTGCCCATTCAGGATTTGATTTAGGGCTGTCCAAACAATATTGCTAACAGCAAGTCACACAGATGGTTTTAGTTATATGCACACAATAAAACTGACTTGTAAGATGACTCCAGAGACTCTGTTCTCTACAAACCACAACTCCCACTATATCCTGCATGTATCACACACTCTTAGTTTTCCAAGGAGAAGTTTGTACAGATCATGGGCTAAAATGAAACCAAACAGCCCAGCAGGAACTTGCAAATACACATATCTATACCTACAAGTTCTTTTTCACATGACAATGGAAAGTGAAGAGAAAGAGATTTTTGAAGATACTATCCTCATGGAAAGTTATTATTGAAAACATTTACTTAGATATTCTATGGCAACATACTGAACAAATGCCTGGATACGAATGTAAGCTGGAAAAAATGGTTATTTGAAAAACTAAAAACAACTCCTGCATGTTTACTACAGTCTGTCATTTTCATATAAAGGAATGTGGGATTTTCATATAAAGAAATGTGGGATCATAATTTGATATAGCTGATTTTGGTTTTCTAATGTCTAGTAGTCTGCTGAGAAATCGGGTCTCTGCCAGGGAATTGTAATCAAGGAGGGAGAAAAGGGAAAATGCAAGGCACAAATATATTCAGGAAGGCTTTCCTAATAATTATTTCAGCAAGGAAACCTACAGCAATTTAATTGACAAAACACAGGTCATCATGTGGAGTGGTGTCGTCCTTTTTCCTGAGAAGAAAGTACTACAGACAAAGAAACCAAATTATTTGCTTTAATACCTTTTTTAATATTCACATCTCATTCGCACATAAATATAGAATATATATTAACTGTCAGGCTGTTTAAAATAATAGATACAAGCTGTTTTGGTGTCCATTTTTCACTGTCAGAGGCACTACGTTCTGATTTAAGAAAAAGCATGTTTAGTAATTACTAGCCAAACACTAATTTTAACTGCATTCTTTCGTTATTTAAAGTGATGTAAACCAAGAAACAAAAGTCAGTGTTAGAAATACATGTTACCCATTTATTTAAAATTTTAAGCATGGAATGCATGCTAATAGCTATAATGGCTGAAGTATAGTTATAATCTTTATTTACGTGTGGACGGAAGGAGTTCGGGACCACATAGACAGCAAGGTGCAAGGGTGAGTTTACGCCACTACTGTGTCACACTGATATGTTTTCACAGACATTGAATGCTTCTGGAAATGCTACAGCACAGATGAGCTTGTAAGAATACATTTTAGAGAGCTGTCCTACACTAGACTGAAACATGGGTCCAGAAACTCTTCATCCTGGCACAAGTTCATGGTTGCACGACTAGAGCTTTGCAATCTGCCAAATGTAGAGCAAGTAACATGGCTTCAAACATACATGCACAATATCTACTGCATGTAAACCCTAATGGCCTTGTGATACCAACCTGCTATGTTAGCACAGAGGTTTTAGCTGATAAGAAAACAAAGCTATTAGGATATTGCCTTTATCCCTTCATCTGAGCTGTAACCTGCATCCTGGAAGGTTACTAGTCTTGAGGTAAAGGACTACAGAGACTTCCAGTTACCTGTCTGCGATCCAACCACAGCTGCTTGTTGGATGCAAGCTCCCACAAGGCTGATACCTGGGATGGCCCATGGGCTCTGTACCATCTCCATGAGTCCAAATACAAGAAGAGAAATGAGAGCTAACTCCTCTTTCCTCCTCCACATCCTTTCCAAGAATACAGTCATGATATAAATAAAAGTACAAAACCAATGTGGTTTTTTTCCACATTACAGAGAATAAGACATATTTGTACACCACGGCCTCAAAGGCAGGGCCCTGAATGAGTAGCAAAAACCCAAGAGGTTTCAGTATGTAATGTAAAAAAGTTTCATTTCAAGTCTGAGAATAAACAGCAACCCCCTGACATAATATGTGGTATTAAATTACTTCATATTTTATTCATACACGGACTAGACATCACAGATGGAATGTGGAAAAGTTTAAAAGGCTAGAAAACAAAATGAAGGAGCGTGGCTAGCCAGTGTGTCTGGTTGGTTTTAAACTACCAAGCAGAGAGATGCCAAACCAATTTTTCTTCCAACCCAATATTCCATTAAAATGCTGTTACACAGATTAGCTGAGGTTTTATATAACAATCTGATTTTAAAAGTCTTCAAAAGTTCTTAAATGCTAGTTCTGCAAAAATGCACTTCAGTCAGTCACAAAATACGTATTAAGTACAGAGTCTGGAATCTTAAAAAAATTTCCAAGAGGATAACAAATGAGTTTAAAATTAATAGGCAAATCTAAATAAAAGTAACAAGAGAAATCAATGCAATTATTTGAGAATCCTAGAAAAGGAACACATGAAAATTTTAAAATTATTATTTTTTTAAATTTCCGATATACTTACTAACTTAATTAAAGCAAAGTTATCACAGAACTCAGACACAGCATGCCCAAATGCCCTGTCGTAGATCAATGGCAGTCTAACGAAGATATTTTTAGCGTGACTCAATACTGCACAGGACAGAGATTAAAATAAACTGGGAATAAAAACAAAACTAGAGCTTTGAGGCTATGTTAAGGAAAGTTCTTAAATCCACTCCAGTATATATAGAGTATCTATGTATTAAAAATGCATATCATTTTATGATTGTTCACTAGTTTTCAGAAAGGGATTAAACCAGAAATAACTCCTGAAAAGACTGACAGACAGAAGCCTGGACAGATATTTAGACACCTCAAGTAAAAACAGATGCTAACAACAAATTACAGTATAAACAATTAGTAAAACGTGTGGATTAAATGCTTACAAATGTAGCCAGAAGCCTTCTGGCTACTAGAATGATTAAAGCCAGGAGTATGTACAAGATCTCAAAAATACAGCCACGGTTAGTTTTTTTAAGGTAGCCTCTAAGTTAAGCTTGTGCTAAACCTATTATATAATCACACTGATTAAAAATGCTAAACATGTATTTACAAAACTTAAAAAAAAAAAAAAATCTAGATTTGAGCTCTGAAAGTCCGGTATCATCTGGGAAGACCAACTGGAACTGAAACAAAACTGGTTAGACAAGAGCAAACCAGCGTGTATAAAGTTTAGTTAAAAAAACCAGCACAAAATTCCAAGACCAATGAAAAACTTGCTAAAACCAACCTACAACCTGCAATAGTTTAGTTTACCAGCAAAACAAAATAGGGTAAAGTAAGAAGAAAGTTACTGGAAGTGTGACCAGTCTCAGAGAGGGAACTGCCAAAAAAGCCAGAGAAAGACAGAAAGGCGATCAAATGAGGAGCAGCGAGAAATCTACTAGGGGAAAGATCTGATCAAATATGGCTGTTCCCAAAAGAAAGCAGCGAAAGATTCAGCTGCTTAATCCAGTTCTAAAGAAAGATGAGCAGATGGATGGAAATGAAAAAAGATACCCACAAGAATAACACAGGATCTCAAAAATCTCTTAGGATGTTTCTATTTCTACATTGTCACCTGTGATTGTTTGCAGACAGAAGAGGAGACAGAGGCAGCCAAAAATCAGGAGATGTGAGTAGACTCAAGATCTAAGATAAAGCCATTTAATTAATTCACTTGATTAGCAGAAAAGAACTATTCCAAATAAAGCTGATTTATTTCCAAAGACGTATAAGGTTACTGTTCTGAATCATGGCTTGCAGATGGTTACAGTCACTGATTTCTTTCTCTGTTGCTTCACCTCAAATTGCTGTAGGGTGCTTGGTTTTTTGTTTAGTTTTTCCTCATTGCTGAATGAGTTGTTATTATTATCACTAAAAAACAGTTGTGGTTGCCATAGCATGAAGGTCCTTCTGGCTAGTCAGCCTCAGTAATGAAACACTGCCTTTCTAGAGAAATTTTCCAAAAGATCTGTAGATGAAGCATATAACTTGATTATCTAGTCCACTGGTACGCAGATTAAACACAACAGACACACACAATCTCTCTCTCTCTCTCTCTCTGTATTAATGTAGGTGTATTCATATACAAGATAACCAGATCCTAATCATGAACTTGTCTTGTTTTAAGAATGCAGTGTAATATATTTAAAGCTATAATTGCATTTTTCTCTGCTGGAAAGAAAGTGGATGAAGATCCAAACCCAACAGTGAGTTCCCTGTGCAGGATCAGGAATCCACCCCTATGGATCTCACTGCCTATGCAGCTAACTGCACATTTTGAAATTTCCAGATATTTTAAATCATCACTTAGCATATACAAAACATAACCAAGATTTTTTTCAAAGAGCAGTAGCTTAATTATCAACCCTTTTCTCTTCAGCAAAACACTACAAACAAACCACTAAGAGTGTCTACATTAATCAGTGATTATGGAGTGATCCTGCAGGCATTTACTCCTTAGCTCAGTACTTAAACACGTCCTCTAAGACTGAGATAGCACCTCTTAGCATGAGAACAAGCAAGCATGTTACTTAGTTCTTGTGTTAAAAGCAAACTCTTCAGCTGAAGGTTCAGAGTGACAGCATGTAAGAACCTTGCCTGCTCAGTGAAGTTTTTCTTTAAGTTATTCCATGGAAAAAAATTAATAATTCCAATCTGTCTCAAGTAATCTGACCAAACATGCAAACCGGGAAGTCCTTCAAACAAACAGGTTGCCAATCACAATTACAATGTCACAATTTTATTAAAGGAATCTAATGGAAAGAGACGCCAAAATCTACCACCACTTAATATGAATGGTGTAAGTGGGAATTATCTGAAAAACTCAGGCCACCAGTAAGGTAGCAAGACCATCAACATTTATCCCTGATAAACAGTGTCTTTTGAAACTATATGAAAGGGCATTTGTAGATACTCCATATTTCAATCTATTCTGGAGACATATTTTTCAGTGTAGTTTTGGAGTGACTCCTTCAGAGAGCCATTATGCAAAAACATACCAAATGGAGTACAAAAAAATTTACAAGACTACCCAATGCTCTTACCTCCATCCCCAAGTTGCAAAATTATTGCTTGCAACCATGGAAACTGGAAAAGGAGATGCAGAATGCCAAGTTCTTCAAGCACTGAAGTCACTACCTTACAGTGCAGAATCCCAAGGCACCAGCATGCTGGCAAGGACCAAAGAGCACATGAGCCAGAACAAGTGTGTGAAGTGTTCGTTCTCAATATATAACCTGCCATGTGTTGTTTCAGAATCTTAATGGATTAACACATATATGCCAGGGGAAAAAGCAGGGGGACTTACTGTTCATTTGTGCAAGAGCATAGAATTCACAGACAGCTCTGATTTGGGGAAAGGTTAAGGGCCAAAAGACTGTTTTGTGGTTTGGCTCAATTTAATCAATGAATTTAGGGCCCCACCATGTATATTTGTGAAATAAATCACAACGTGGTATCAAGTAACAGATAAACTATACCAGCTGCTGAAAAACCATCACAAAACATTTTTCTCAAGATATAAATTAATACTGGTATTTTATTAAATTGCAGGAGGGACGATGGGGAGGTTGCTTTAAAAACTATTCCTTGTCAGCATCAAAGAACCAGCTGGTGACAAAGGGTAATAAGACTCAAGGTGGGATCAGATCACTAGGTCACCAGGGGACAAAGATGGGCATAATGCGTATCAGGCTGGATTCTCACCCAGGATGAAGAGGCATTGCCCATCTGCCGTTATTTAAAGTTCTGGCAGCTTACATGGAAAGACTGAAAAGGAAGAGACTGACATGGGAGAAAGAAATTCGAGATTAACTCTGGAATCTATCAACTACTTGCCCTACCTGGTCTATCAACAGAAGACGACAACAGATACAGCCAATGACTGGGAATGGAGAAAAGCCCTTATATTCTAAAGTTAACCTGATCTCAAACGTGAGACCCTTGGATCTACCATGGGTAGAAAGAGAAGGGTAGCTGACTGAAATGTTGCTTCACTGCAGGAGGCGATAAATGAGATAACCCTGGCTGTTGCTGCCCACTAAAGAAGAGTGCAGGTGAGCAGGAACACCTTTATCTTCCAGAAGGGCAAAACCTGGTTCTACCCTTTTTCAGCTGTTCTGGGATAGCTGGGGTGTTTCAGCTTAGGGCCAGTATCAACAAAGAAATAAATCCCACAGAACGCTGCTAAAATTGGATACAGCTGGAGAAGGTAAGTACTGAGGTTGTCATCAAGACAGACTCCACTTAGCTTGCCTGAACCAGCTTCTTTCACGACAGCTTTTGGCCAACAAGCATCAGATTTAATCCTGGATGCTACCCCTTACTTTGTATTACCTGCTGGAAGAAAAGTTCTCAGAAGCCTCCATTCAGCTGCCATAATCTCTGCTCTATCCCTCAAGTTTAAAAGGGAGCAAAAAATTGACCATGGCCACATACAGAAATGAAAGGAGCAGCCTCTAAGGAAGATGTAAAGTTGAAGACAGAACAGATGTCTCTATGTTTACCTAGAAAACTTCTCAGTCAGATCATCGCCACAACTTTTGTAGAAACTGTAGAGACAGGGAATAATAATTCATGGCTTGTAACATCAGAAGCCTCTCAGTCTGCTCTTTCTCAGCATGCTTGACTCCAGATTTGTTTGTTTCTAAAGGCTAGTTATTAGGACACTTTGTCAAGCCCGACCTACCTCTGTGATGACACAACACCTTTTGATCAGTAAGAATGAGCGCTTCCTTAGATGAACAAAAATCAGAGATACTAGCAAAATACAAATTCTTCCCACATTACTGTATAAAACAGACTGCCCTGAAGCTCAATAGCTGAGCATGAAAACATCCAATTTTAGGTACAATAACTGATTCTCTTGAGCCTCCTGAAAATGTGCAGTCTACAAGGACCTGTCTTTGTGTTATACACACTCACAGTCTATCAGAGCAAATAGAGATCCAAATGCAAAGCTCAGCATTAGACTTGAACTATGTCAAGTTTCTGACAAGTTCTGGAAGACCTGAAGGGCAGAAATCAACAAGCTGATTACACTGAGCAGCTTAGGTATTATTTTGACCTGTGACATACCTTGCGATACCCTTTGTGATGAGGTCATCTCTCTAGAAATTAATCCATACAGCAGGTGAAGGACATTTAACCATTTCAGAACCTCGTGTGTGAGAATCTGGGATGAGTGTTTTCTATATGGTGGGAGAGCCTGCAACACTGCCACCCCTCCCTTCACCAATTCTTCAGAGTCTGCCTCAAGAACAGGCCACAACACAGGGCAGTCCCTTGTGCCTCCTTTTGTTTCTTCTGTCTTGCTGTGCAGAGAGATGTGAGGAAGGGTGACCACACTGGACCCACCCCTGGAAAGAGGGAAGTAATCCATAGCCGATACACGACTGATTTAAGGCTCGCACTTTGGCTTTGCAGATGCATTTTGTTAGGGTTCTAGATACACCTGGCTACAACTGACTGCTCTTTCCTTTTACCAGAGATGACCACAGCAGACACAGGGGACTAGGCAGTGACCAAGATCTGGCATTGCTCTGGGTCATAATCTGTAATATCATCACAAACTGAAATTAACTGTGGCTGACATTAATAAAAGTGGCTGAGAACCAAGTAACTGAGGAACGGACAATACCCATTGATGGTGATAACCATCACTAAACAGCTGGTACTTTATAAAGCAGCCACCCATAAAATGCCATTGTGCACCGAGTCCTTAGATTAGTCCTCTTCCTGCAACAAAAGATTACACTGCAGGAGCAGATTAAGGGTGCACCTCTACTAGCATTTTAGTTCAGATCAAGAATACATTTTTGAAGCAAATATCCCAGTCGTTGCCACTTACCATGCTTTGGTTCATATCAGGTGCAGCCACAGACTGCACAAACTGAATTCCTTTCAGATGAATCTGAAGTGAAACATGTGCCACCCACCACTAATGAGCGAGTGTTCAGTCTATAGGATCAGATTAAAGGTAATCTGAAGTAATGCCCTTTGCCCCTGAAATGTGTGCAGTGTGGACACTGGGTCCTCAGCACCAACTGTTTCATCCCAAGGTCCCCTGCTACTGCACCACACAACCCGCTAACGTAGATAGAGCATTAGATGCTCTGGCTCCTGGTTTGTTATTAGGATCAACATAACTGGGGCAAAGCTGCAGCTGAATCCTTAGTGACTGCGATGCTCAACGGTATCTGGGATAACACATAAAACTCGAGATTAAAGGGAGAAGGATCACTGGAAAAGCCTGATTCAACACTACTGGCTTTCATGGTAATAAACTCCATGAAATCCCTGATTTTACTCTTATGTAATTAAGAGCATCAGAAGCTTGTACAGCATTAAACTACTGACACTGTAGCATAGGTTGTTACTGATTTTACCCATTTATAAAGACAGGTGTTGACATCGTATGCTCTGTTTGCTAAGGACATTATTCTGAGCAGTGTTCCCAACAGTACAGAAGGAAAAAAAACAAAAATAACCACCAAACAAGGCATTCTCCCAACTTTCGCGCATTTCTGTGGGGAAAATATTTATCAAGTTTTGCTAGAGCTACAAAGAAAAATATTCCAGAGACACTGGTGACATTCTAGCACAGAGAGCTGTTGAATTCACTTTCTGTGCTTGTTTTCCTTCCAAAAGACAGAATCAGGCTCTTGTTTCTTGAACTTTATGTGACATTTCTCATGCATTCTCCTCTTTGTTAATCAGTGATGTTAGAAAGATATTATATGTGATTTTATCCACTCCCACATGTGACTGCTACAAGGAAACTACACAAGGAGAGTGAGACCTCATAATGACAGCAGGTAAACCCCCCCAAAGACCTAAACAATGACTAGAATAGTAAATACTTCAGGATGGCAGACTTCAGATAAATGCTACTTTCAGATCTTGGGTCAAGTTCTGCATTTATGTCTCAAATGCAAATCCAGCGACATTAACTGAATTGTGCAGGAAGCAAGTAGATGTGGAGTTTACTTGGAATGTCTAGTGCCACACAGAGGCTCATTTGTGAAGAAAAAAAAATTAGAAGACAGAAATTGCCATCTTGTGTCTTTCATGTCACACAAAAAGGAGAGGAAAACAGAAAAGTAGAATGGTGTTGGATGGGAACCAAAGCGAATCCGTACTTTATTTCATGAACCTACCCCTAGTAACAAAGGGCCCAACTATTACCACATGTACTGCAGGCTGCACCAATTCTAGCTCACACACTGTGCCACCATTCACTCCTTCAGCACAAGGTTTTGAGGTCTTTTATGGAAACCCAATCAATGATCCAAGGGTACATTCACACCAGTCTGACTAGTCTTGCTATGAGCTGCTCTGCAAGTCTGCTGCATGCAGCAAGGACTGCTCGGCCTTTCCTTTCCCCCCCTCCCAAACACATACTTTGTTCTACAACATTTGCACACTCTTCTGGCAGGATAGATGGGAGCAAGGGAGGAGCATGTCAAACACCTGTTGCTCCTTTGCTTCTCCTCCTTCAAGGCTTCTCTGTCCTTTCACCTCCTTCAGCACAGGGCAACATCTGGATGCAGGACTTAAGCATTTTTCCAGTGAATAAAATGTATCAGCAAAGAATCAAGCATCGGGATTTACTGGTCAAGCGATCAGCTCTTCCTCTCAGCCTAATGCTCTACAGTATTTGTGAAGCTTGGAGTTTTAAAAGGGCAGGAGTTTTAGAAAGCTCCCCAGAGCTAAAATTGATGTTTATTTCTTCTTCGATAAAAATACTTCTATGCATCTGAGCCTGTCCCAGATCTTATGCTCCTGAAGTATTATGTCACTTCGATAAAGAACCCTTGTACAAAATCTGGACCCCCCAAGGTTTGTTTTTTTTTTTCTGTTATATATAGTGTGAATATATATATCTATATATATATATCTATAGTGTATAGATACGTTGCATACCTGAGACACAGAATCAGGCATACAAATCCAATGTGCATATAAAAGAAAAGCAAAACCTAATGGGAGAGGACCTCAGAAAAATATTGAAAAGAAATTAAGCTGTTCTGTTTCCATGTACTGTGACTCCCAATCCTGAAATACAGCCTGTACAGAGATATGTGCCATTCAATCGCTACTTACACTGAGCAGTCATATGGCAACTCTTTAATGTAGTCCTAACAACGGTGTTTTTCTCCCCACATGCTTTACTTTTGCCTAGAAAGATCAGGAGCTTAAGAAACCCCCTCAAGCACACTGAACAAACTAATTTCCACCTCAGCTTCTATTACAGCTCAAGCTGAACGTTGGCTTTGAGTCAGCTGTGTGTCCTGAAATAGTACACAAACTGAGGATGAACAAAGTCATTGAGAATATTCTGGCATCACTTCCTTGCTCTCGCTGTGACCATATGCGGAGCTTCAAGGGCTTTCTTTTCTTATTATCATTTTTTAAACAAGTATATTGCTGCCTTCAGAGGTCTGAGTAGTGCCTTGACCAACAGAAGGCAATTCGGAGCTCTCTGACTAGTCTGCCTCAGTCTGTCTGGTGACTGATTTCTCTTCGCTCTAGACGTTGGAGGCCACAATACCCACTAAAGGTTGACTTAACAAGTTAAAGTCTACTACTGTTTGTCTCTACAGCCCCTTTCTGTGGCCCCTAAACAGGTCCCGACACAGACACCTGATAATCTGTGTGCTGCAAGATCCCCCCAGCAGCCTCCTGCTGTTGTCACAGCAACCCACAACAGATTCCACAGACACAGCGGGGGGA
>NW_008794452.1:1083339-1099391 GCF_000699145.1 Aptenodytes forsteri
CGTCTCACGGCGCCCGCCGGCAGCGCAGAAAGCGCAACCGCAAGCGGGGGGCAGCCCAGGGGCGCACCCTCCTTCTCCGTCCCGGCACTAGCACACAGGGGAGGGGCTTTCTGCCACGGCCTCGCACGGGAAGAGGTCGGGCACGAAACTAATCAAAAATAAATGAATACCCCCCCACACACGTAGAAATACACGCTATAAATACTGTGTATGCCCAAAGAATGCAAAGGTCCTGAAGGCCTCCCTGGATAATCCCCTAAATGGGGCCCGCAATTTCTTAATGCAGGGGCTGCTGTTATGTTTTGAAATTACTCCTCTCAATTTTCACTAATATTTGAACCTTTCACACAAAACAGACACACACAATTAAACCACAGCCCCCTCCCTTCTCTTAAGCTGACCATCTAGACTTGGAGTTTTCTAACCAGTGAAAATGGCTCAAGGCCCTGCCTGTAACTGGGAAAAGCACTCACAATTCAGACCAGGCTCCCTGCTAAAACACTGACCTCCGGCCCTTCTATTTACCACGTGACATCAACAAAAATGTAACTAACCAGTACAGGGCATGGGCACAACGGCTACAGCTAAGGGAACTTTTTTGACATAGCTGTGACTGTTGGAAAGAAAATATTCTTTTACAGCAACCTGGACTCACAGATTGCACAGTCTTGTAGCAATAATACAGTCATTTTTTGGAAAACATGTTATAAAGTTGTTTTAAAAACACCACTTCCAATAACAGTTAACAGTACCAAGAACAGGTTAACAGCATCCAACTGCATTTGGTTATAGTCAATTATTTACATTTTTCAAATACCCAGAAGCCAAGCTCACCTTAACCAGGTCAGACTGCAACAATTTTCAATTGAGTACATTGATGTCAGGAAAAATTACAATTTGCAACTTCATAGCACAGGAGGCTATTAGGTGGAGAACAACAATGTGCATCACTGCAAATATTAAGTGTGTTTGCATAGAGTTTGGATGGACAAGACAAATGCATCAGAAACTAAAACAACTCTCACTCAGACATCTGCTTGCAATCAAAGAAATATCGAATTGATAATGCAGGCAACAAAAAGTAAAAAAAAAGTCAACAGATTTAAAATTTATAGTATAATTACCTTCCATTTTTTACGTTTCAAGCTCTACATGAGCTATTTTTTCTCCACAAATGAGAGTTAAAAATTTTCCTTCTATGCAAGAACAACAATCCCTGTGCATTCACTTGTTTCTAGGACACGCAACTTTTAGGAAAACAATAAGGCACAGGTTCATCCCACTTAATTCAGGGGGCTGAGCAAAGCAGGGTGATAAAAAAATGGCAGGGTCATAAAAAGGGTATTCCTTTTACTGGACTCTTTCAGTATGGCAAATCTTAATTCCTTATCAGTACCTTTGTTTTACAGTCTAAATTATCACTTTCTGAAGACAAATCACAGAGCTAGAACCCCATGTCTCTATTAAACACACCTAGACTATCACTGCTGCAAACAGAGTGAATGTTACTGTCAGAACAGGTAAGTTAGCATCATGTGGGAGAAAACTGATACAAAGCAACCAGACCTGCTCTGATCCTGACTCAAGAAGTGTTGGACTGCAATAAAAACCCCAACCTTTAGATCCGCTTGCAAGCTTGTTACAGAGTTTTTCTACAGGAATAAAGGAAGAGGGCAGGAAGAAGGGAGAAAGTGTTCTTTGCAGTGCACAACAGTAAATTTAGCAGAATACAGCAATGACAAAGATTAGTAAGGTGGTTAAAATGGGAAAAAGAGAAACGGGGCTTTGCTTTTGATGGGGATAAAGAAAAGGTCTCAAGTGTCTCTTTCTTTTTCCTGTTTCATCAAAGGGTACCCAGAGCCTGAAGGCTTCTGCAGCTGTGGAAACAGCTACATGCTACTATGTAGTTTCCATTTTAATGACCATCTACAGCAACTTTTACCATTCACTGCTTTCCCACCACAAACATATAACTTTTTATATAATTCAGATTGCAGCTTTTCCAGCAAAGTATAAAATAAAACCCCAGGACAGCTAGAAGCTGTCTGTTCTCTGAGACATAATCCTATCGAACCGTATTTATGTTTTCCCAAACTTTTAAACAAACAGTTGAGTTTTGACCATAAACTTGAGTGACACACCTTGAGAAGTGGCTGGAATGCATCTCTAATAGGGTATAGAGCAACTGACAGTTTCTAGGCTTTGATACAAGAAAGCACAGTAATAAACCACAAGTATTCCCACGGACTTTGCATAAGCATTAAAAATATATGCGTGGTAAAGCTTTACTCAATTAGATGTTTAAGCATTCCAGGTAGCCAGCTTGGATTTTTCTTTTTTATTTGTTTGTTTTCAGGGGAGAATAACAGCTAGAGGGAAAGGGAGAAGGAAAAAAGTTCCATCTTTGCAAGCAATCCTAAAGGACATGGGATTGGACCATGGCTAGCATTTAACTACAGTCTGCTTTTGCCAAGTCCATACAGCTTTCCAAAACATGATTATGGGCTGCCAAGTGTGCCCCATCATTGCATCTCCGTTATGTGCTTTTTAACACTATCACACAACTTAGAGAATAACTGGATAAAAAAGAATAAAATAATAATTAAAAAATGCATTCACACCCATGGAGAATTCTACTTAAAATTATTTTAGTTTTGCTAAATCACAAAAGGCATTTGGAAGTGCAAATGTAAAGATATATTCCCATATGCTCCAACATCTTATTTGTTACTCTGGGGCTAAATTAACCTTTTGTTTTTGAGAATATATTTCTCAGACGATTAAAAAACATCAGGAGAGAACATCAGTTGTGCATAAACCGTAACTGAATTTACAAATAACCTTTCTCCTCCTGGGTCTGGAGAGTTAGTTTAACTTCAGAGGCTGCTCCAACATGCAGTGTTAGCAGAACTCCTTAGGGAGCTTTCTACCAGCTCAGAAATGCTGAAGCTCAGTGCCCTCAGGCCCTTCCATCCTCTGCACTCCTGAGACTCCAGAGAAAGGCTCAGGAGTAGATAGGTGGAAAAAATGTCAATCAAGGATAACAGGAGGTGCAGGAAGAGGGGACTATAAGCATTTACTTCAGCTTCTTTGTCAAAACTGTTCCAGAAGAGGAGGAAATGGACTAGCCCATGCTTCTTACCAGCCCATCATAATCTGTCTGCTGTTTCTGCAGAAGAATAATAGTCTAAGCATGGTAAATCTGGGGTTTAGTTTTTATATTACTGTTTACCAGCCTTCTGAGGAAGTCTACGTCCCAGACCCATCCAGACTTGAGGCCATGTGGAAGCAAGGGGTTCTTCCCTGTATTAGAGGTCTAGGTAGGGTCTATCATAGATGCCTCCTTAAACAAAAAAACCAAAACAAAACAAAAAATTAATCTAGCGATGTGGTCCCTTGCTCCCTCTGAGGACCCACTCAAGCTTTTAATTCAGGACAACGGAGATTATTTCCCCTCTGATTTAGGTAGTGACACCCAAGCATGAACGCCGTTTCCTAAGACGTTACACACACTGACAACAGTCAGCATGGACAGTTACAGGACTGGGCTTGAGTGTGCACTGAGAGAGGGCAGATCTGATGTTGCAGAGGCAGCCTGGGACAGTCCAAGACCGAAACTTGGTAGTACAGGACAAAATAGAGTTCCTCTCTCTCCCTTATCCCTGAATGCAGGGGCCCTTCATATTAGAAGACTTTAAGAGCATGTTAAGATTAAAAGATTGTTAGTGGAAATAAGTTTAAATGCACAAGGAATTAAGTAAAACAAAGTTAAATTATCCCGTAAGGGCTCCATGTTGCATATGGCAATCTCACAGGGACAGAAGGTGCTCTCTACAGTCCATGAAACCTGCTTTCAACAATACAAAAGAACATGAATGAATGATGTACAACCAAAATAAGGAGATGTGGTACTTCAGTTATGGACTTCACCGTCCACCCATTGTATGTGATATACATAGTCTCAGCCAACTGGCAGCATGTGAATTGAAATATCAGAATTACTCAGATCCTGTCGTTGAAGTCTACTTTTTCCCCACAATTAGGCTTAGAGGCTTTAATTATGTGGGTAGATCAAAATCATTGCTAACTACTTCTGTAATGGATTAGTATATATTCCATTAGATTTTATCCATAAAAAATTCATAAAGAGAATAAATGCCTTGAAAAAAACCTATGTAAATGCATATTCTATACACATTGAAATAAAATTCAAGTTGTTGAATAATGGGTTTGCATTCAGAGCTGTAATGTACCCATGCCAAATGCTTATGCATTCAAATTAGCTTTCTTTCCAAAACTATTGTACGCAGTCTTTTTTTCTCTTTGGTGTAATAAGGACAGAGTTTAGCATTTCACGTAAGGTGCTTCTATTTAGTCATGTCAACATCTATTCTCAGCCAACTGTGCAAATTGATTCGGCCAGTTGCATCCCTTTTCATACTATCCCACACAATTGTCTCGATTCTCAGAGATGGAGACATGTAACATATACAACGATATCTTCATGGTGTGCATTAGACACTAACATAGACCACTATGCATTTATTTGTTAGCATTCAGTGAATAACTGAAAAAAACCCTAAATACAGTGCAAGACCATCATCACTTAAGAAGCCTTCAATGCACCAGATTTTATTAGAGCATTCTATGAATGATATAAAGCACCAGTTGTTTACCTTATGAATTGTATTCCCACATTCTTTTTCACTAGCAGAGGGATATAAAATGCTTAATATATGCATACATTTTAAACAGCTGGGTAAACAAGAAAGGGACTATCTAGAGAAGGAAAACACCAATACTTGTAATTTGGAATAAAAATTAGATACCTACCACTTTTTCAGAGGGTTATATTTCAACAATGCTTTGGTTTTTGGTCTATCACATGTAGGATGTTGGCTTTTGCCTTCCCCGCTTCCATATTTAACCGTTAACTATAAGACCCTGCTCTCCCCACTGCACCCCACAACAGAATCGCAATTTAGGTGGGAAGGGGCCTCTGGAGGTCATCTAGTCCAACCTCCTCCTCAATGCACAGCTAACTTCAAAGCTTGATCAGGTCAAGGATGGTAAGTCCAGAGTCTCCAACCTGCCTGTTCTATTGCTTAGCCACTCACTATGAAAATGTTTTTCTTTTCACCCAGTGAGAATTCACCATGCTGCTACTTGTGACTGCTGCCTCTTGTCCTTTTGTTGTGCAACAGTGAGAAGAGTCTAGTTTCCCTTATAACCCCTTGTTAGGCGCCTGAGATAGTAATTAGATGCCCTCTTAGAACCAGGCCAGATAAACAGCTCCCTCAGTCCCTCTGTGTACATCTTGTGTTTCAGTCCCCGACTGTATTAGTGGCCCTTCATCACACTCTCTTCAGGTGGTCAATCTCTCTTCAGTACTGTGAAGCCTGAAACTGGATACAGTACTTCAGATGCAGCCTCACAAGTGCTGAGTAGAGGGGAATAATCACTGCCATTGACCTCCTCACTACACTCATCCTAACGCAGCCCAGTATGTGGTTAGCCTTCGTTGCTGGAAGGGCACTCTGCTGACTCAGGTATGTCTCAGCCTGTTCACTTGCGCTGTCAGTCTCTCTCACAAAGCCTTACAACACTCTTACTGCCCTTGCTGCTGCACTTCTCTTTCTACAGGCTGCATAGTCTGGTCTTAAAAGGGAGTGGATTCATTTGAATAGTCCCAGTTTGCAAAGTTAGGTATACCAGGATACAATTAAGCAAAATAAAATTTTGGCTTAATATGAAGAACAGCAAGAGAAACAGCTGAGCAGTTATATATGTCTCCCAAGGGAAGAAGTGGCAGAGTTACGGCTCGCTGCATTCACAACCCAGAGAGGACAAGGCTGTATTAAGAATTTGTTGTACAGCACAGTTTTATATTAGATGTGTAATTTTTTTTTAACGGTAACAAGTTTGCAACAGCTTGTATTTGCTATATTCCCTGCTTCTAGATCCTCAGAACTACAACATGGGTAAGAAAGATTTAATCACCTTACAAGACCAGTTCCAAACAGAAGCTAAATGGGAGGAACTGACTAGTAGGAGGATTTCTTCTTGAATGTGTGTCATTTTGCTGTTTGGCAAGGGAATGAAACTGGAAGTAATTGCACCAAAGTGTCATAAGACTTCTTCCCAACTACCCAAAGCATGCCTGCTTTATCAGATATTTCCAGTATTAAGGGGTTTTCCAAGGTACAGGAGATTCATCTTCAAAATCAATGATTTGCCCTTTATGGCAATCTATTGGAGTGTTATATTTTATAAAGCTCACTAACCAAAATTAAGGGTAATGCCATACTTAATGCAGCAGTGAAAGTTTGACTAATATGAGAAGAATTAGTCTAATTTCTTGACAATTCTGTCCCTAGCTACTGTCTCTGTTCGCAGACTGGGACATACCAGAAATACATTTTCAGCCCAGAATAACTCTTTATTGCCACTTCACAGGACAACATTCACACATATATGAAATGCTAATCCCAGGAGCAAATCCTCACTGTGAAGAACCGATTTCATGTCTGTCCATCCAATTATCTCACCTGTAGTGTTAGCACCTGCATAACTGTTCAGTTTCTTAAAATGTTTCTGCCATCTAATCAGATGTTAATGGAATGGAAAGAACTTCTTTGTGGAATGAAATGAGAGTCATAGCAAACAGGCAGCTGGGGAAGATTTTGTCTGTCTGACTTTCTGGCTAGCTGTCGGTCTCTGTCCCTCCTCTATGTAGATCAGTCAAAATGCACTTCTGTCTGAGTACTGAGTTTCAAAGAGACAGTGATATCTTGGAACCCCTTTATACTGCAAGAGGAGGTTTTCAATGGCAAACACAGTCTTTGCCTCTCACTCTTGATCTGAGCTATTGAGCTTTAAAAGCCATATATAAATGGATCAGCTCTTGTTCTTTAAAGCATTATAAATGCTCTCCCTGCCTTTTGAGGCTTGTAAAAATCACCTAATGTATTAAAAGCCTAGTAGCTTTATATGCAGAAGGATACAAAATGTAGACCAAATTTTAGAAGCCGAAATATTGGTCAAAGATTGCATAAATTCTACAGGAGCAATACCTAAATAGAGATCTCTGCAATGACATGCCATTACTGCTCTGAGTTGCTTATACTGGTGCTGTAAAGAGATCACGAGGACAAGTCTTGAACACCGATCTCTAACTACAGGAACTGGAAGGTGTAGGGTAGGGGTGGTGAGGGGAAGAGAAGCAAAGTGGATTTTCTCTCCTTTTTCACAGTTGCCAAAGACTAGTATTATTGGTCTCTCAGCCGCTGCTTATATACAAGAACAGCAGCCAACAGCTATATTCTGATCTTTATAGGGTGTCAAACCAACAGAGCAGGATTAAATAGTAGAATCAAGGGTAGCTTAATCTCACCATCATTAATCTTTGAGAAACCGCCTTATTAACTACAACTTACTCTTCTGCACCTCTGTCCCGTAGTTAGCTAGACGCGAAAGTAAAAGATCCCAATTATGGTTTAAGAGCCTGATCTAAATCCTACTGAAACTGATGGGGAAAAGCTTCCATTGACTCCTCTGAGCTTCAATTCAGATAATAATTCAAGAAGAAAAAGTCCATAGAATTATCTGCAACATGCATGTCTTAGAAAGATGAAGACATATAACTTAAAGTAGCTGAAACAAAACAGCGCTGAAAGAAACACCTATCACTTTAATATTTTTTCCACTAGGTTGTTCAAAGAATGTACTGGTTTGGATTACACCTTCCCCCCCCAGATTACAGTACAATTCTTCATTTATTTTGAACACTGTGATTCTGCCCAGTAGCAACACCATGGCTTTAATCATTCAAGATCCAAATTCTAAGTCTGAAACTCCTGTTACAATCTGCACATTCTCTACTTTTGAACCATACATTTTTTGAAAGGGAAAGGTTTTCCAGGAAGGTAAGACCTTGTGCCTCTTACAACCATTTACACCAATTTAATGACATGATTTAGTTATGCTAGCACAGACTGCCTTGCAAAGACTGCACTTTTGCAACACAAACTTAAATTCAGGGGGTTAGACTGGATTATATCAACACAAGGTTTCTACTGTCCAAACACTGCTCACCTCTTTTAGCGGTTTACTTCAATATGTCTAAGCAATCTAGTTACCACTTTTTTGTTTCCCCAATGAGTCAAGACCTTAGGTTATATGCAGAAAGAATATTACCAGGGTTGGTTCTGATGGACATCTTTCTCCCCCTGAAACACTTTCTATAAATTCTAGCAAAACTGTGTAGCTGAAGGATAACGGTAACTGCAGAGGAACGCACACAAGTGATCCATACAAGCAAATGCACACAAGCGATTCAAAGTCTAAGAAGCAGGGAATGAAGACAGTTTGCATGTTTCACCACAGGCTGTTTGATGAGACTTTCCCAAATGATGTTTATTAGGAATAGTTACCAAAAAGGATTCTATTTTTTTAATGCTACCATTCAAAAGCCATCAACCATGAAAGCACATCTTTCTTGCATATATTTGCAGTTTTTACAGAAGGTGTGGAACATACTACCTCCAGGAGCTGTCAAAGTATCCTTACAGGCTTGAAATACAGATTAGGCAAAAGACAGAGAGCTTAAAGGATTCAAGCTACTACGTATACTGTGTGATTTGCAAAGTATGGAGAAAAAGAAAGCGCTTTCCAATTACACATACACAAAAAGATAACTGCAGCATTTAAATATGTCAGGAGCAGAATTTACCTTTGTAAAATTAAAAACAAACTAGAACCACCAGCAGTGGTTTTGAACTTAATCAGGCATTCAGGGAGCTGTAACAAGATCAAAAGTATTCCAGTGCCTTGAAATTTCTCATGCACTCATTGCTTGCCAAAGCATCATGAATTCTACTAACAGGTTTTTTTGTTTTTCAATAAAGTATCAAGGCATGTAGCTTTTTATTTTTAAAGAACCCTTTACAGTCTTTTCTGGGTCAGGCAAGAGTCGTTTTCCTGGGTAAGGGTAGAAGAAGAACTACAAAGGTATTAATCTCATTTGCTCCCATACATATTGGCAAAAGTGCTAGAGCAGCGTGCATTTTGTAGCATTATAGAAGCCTCAAGTGAACTGAATGCCTCCACCAACTCATCTCCAAAATATTTTTGCGGGAAAAAGTATGAATTATTTACAGAAGCAACTGCCTATAAAATTTTGTTAAACTATATCTGTTACAGAAGATAAACATTTCTCCACCATTCCAATTTAAAACAGGTGAACAGCACTTATTTTTTACATTAGGCTTCTAGCTGAAATTCAGAACTACAACTCAAATACTATTGTACTATTATTGTAAGAGAAATGTTGAGAGTTCCTTAATTATAGTGCTGCCAGTGGGAACCACTGTTGCAAACACACAAAAAAAGGAGGAGTAAAAGAACCAGATTCACCCCTGGAGAAAATCCAATAGAAACAGTTGCATTGCCTCAAGAAAAGCCTGACCCACAGGTATTTTCCTTAGAAGACTGGGAAGTATTTTTTGAAACCTTCCTCTTTATTTAGTGACCAATAATCTACATGTATGCCTAAGCACATATGACAGTTGAAAACATGTCTCTGAAATAGAAGAGCCAATTTTAAGGAGTTCAAGTGTTAAGCAATAGCCATAAATCAAGAACTGAAACGTGGATAGTCATAAGGGCCACAACATATATAGCTGTCTCAGGTGTAAACGGTACCTGTTGCTCAGGACAGTTATTGGAACATCTGCCCATTTAGGAGCCCGTATAGAAGCACATTTCACCACTGACAACATGGTGAAAACAAGCAAGTACCTAAAGCTGAGGTACCGTTACCATACTAAGTATGTTTTTATTGCTGCAAATCCTCATCTTGAGAGTGCTAGGCCCTTGCTTCCAAAAGTGTGAGACACAGGTAATTCCAGTTGGCAAGAGGATGCTCTGGGGTGACAGCACTGCTTTTATATCACAACTTGGATTTCTTGTGTTGGGTACCTTGTTGCTTAAGCTCCCTGAATTAATGGACATTTCAGAACTGCATCGTTTCTGTCTTCATTTGCCACCTAACAATAACAAAGAAGTGTTTCCTGATTGTGCATAGGTGTTGTGAGACTCATTCATTCTCCTTTACCAAAAGCAGAGGAAATCCCACGATGAAGTTAGAAACGTGCTTAGTACAGGATTTCAACAGTCTGTGATAGACAGTGCTAGAGAACATAAATTTAAAGATTAAAAGCAACAAACAGCAACGCTGCCCTTTCCCCCCATACCACAACCACAGACACACAGCGGTCCCCCAATTTTCTAATCTTTAGTCATAAGCAATCATAAGCTTGCAAAGAACTAGCTCAAGCAGTTTTAAAATTTAAAATTTGCTCTGCTACATTTAATTCTACTGAAGGTTACTGTTTCACACACACACCTCTAGTTGGTTTTGCACAGTCCAGAACTTTGTTTTTACCTATCTGAAGTCAGCTAAATTAAATTGCCAGACTCCATGCTGTAGCGGCTAACACACATGTACCTACTTTATTCCACTGACTGTGGAGAAAATAATCTCTGAGAGAGCAGTAGCTTCTTTAACCAGAGAGCTAAATTTACTACTACTTGTCTCATAATGCCTCAAGTGACACAGAAGCCCATAAGCAAATAAGCTGTGACCGGGATATTAAGGAGCAAATAACACCTCTACAAAGACGTGCCTTCCACAGATGTAGCATTTTCTGACTCAAGCACATGATAATGTGTAAGTTAACTTTTATCCAGACCTGCAGATATATTCTCTTCAAGAAGTGAGACACAATCACACAAGCAACGGAAACTGGTGTGGAAACAGCGAGTTTCCAAGAACGTTATTCTGTAACTTAATTACATTACACGCTATGCACGTTACTCAGAAATTCATTTAGAGACAGAAAATCAGGCTGGGAAGTGAGGCTTGACACTGGGAGCAGAGGTGAAGAGAGATATTGGGGTTCTTAGGTGTGCTGTTTGCCTTAATAAGTACTTTGTGATGCTGAGATCACTCTCAGTGTATATTAAATAATTCATAGCATCACAACCTGCATACATGTAATATTATATGCTGGCTTTCAGGAACTGCATTACCTATAAAATGACTTCTATTTTTGTTCACAAAGTATATGTTTGTCTTTGATGATGTGCTGGAGGGGGCTCATTAAATTACTAATATAACTATCAAAGCTATTAAATTACCAATTTTGAGGGATCGATTCAAGGCACATTGAGATAAGCATAAATCCCAAGTAAACCAAGTGTCTCTTCACTTCAATGACCCTCCTATGAGGCTCTGCATGCTGAAATCTCTTTCTCCTGACAGCATTAACCCCTTCTTTGTATAAGCCTCCCTGGACAAAACACTGAAGTAGTTACTCCTAGGGCTCACAAAACATTCTGTTTGGTAGTACATAATGATGGGCGGGGAACACTTGGTTTGTGTTTACTTTGAGAGCCCGGGGGAGAGATTGCTCCCTAAGCTTCCTGACAAGATGCTTATTTTTATTCACATTGTCACTATGTTTTCCCATGAACAAATATTTATACTTCAGAGGAAATGTTTCAGTAACATGTATCAGGCAGGATAAGCAACGTGTTCACTTCCTTTCCCTTTATTATGAGAAAGCAATTTTGCTTACATGAGAAAGTAAATAAATAGATTCCCTAGAGATGCCTGGGAAGGGGTCATTCTTACAGGGAACCCGTCTTGAAAATACTGGCAGCATGTCACTCTGTTACGTGACCTGTAGAGGTTTCATTTGTAATTGCAAGAAATTAATACATCAGAGATTTATTGTTTCCTTTGTGCAGAGAAACACACCATTCTTGTACAATCCTGTCTTAATTAAAATATTTTCCCTTCTGACAAATTTTAGTAGCATGTTATGTTCCTATCTGCATTATTATAACGTACGTTTAATATATATGGCAAGATATAAATCTACCTTTTGTTAATGCTTCTGAACGTGTAGCAGACTGGGAAGGCCAATGGGTGAAAACGACCTAATTTCATTGACTAGTCCAAAATTTGAGCAGGGGGCTGGACTATATGACCTCCTGAGATTCCTTACAACCTGAATTTTCCTGTGAACCTAAATTAAGGAGATGTACTTGGTTTTACTAACTTACATGCTTACTGTATGAACCTGTGAAGATCTGGGTGTGGGACTTGGCAAAAGCATTATTAATATGCACCTGTAATTCAGGCTGGCAACAGCCCCACCTTTTCCCTAGGCTGCACAGAGCAGGAACAGAGAAAGCTGTCTGGTTGCATGAAAGAGTACCTGCATATTTGTGGTACAAGCTCTTTCTTCATCCCAGGATCTCACTCATTTCCTGCATCTGCAGTTAGTCTATGTAAGTATTCACTCTTGAAAATTAGACTTAGCAGCTTCCATTTCTTTGACGCTTTGAAGAAAAGCTTGACATTGGGTCAAAAGCTACTATGTGCAGAAGCCATCCATTACACTAACTGCAACAACACAGATCCTTTATACGTTTGTTTTTATCTACTGGAATATCAGAACAAAGCTGACTAATCCTGTAAGTGAAAGGATTAATTCTAGGACTTTTCAGTTAAGACTTTCAGTACAAAGTTCTCCAAGTCACAGATGCTATAACTTTAAAATGCCTGACCAAAAGCTTCTGGACAGAACAGCAGCGGTGACAGGGAACACTAAGTGAAATGAGTCAGGTGTTTTGTTGTTTTTTTTTTTTCTTTTTTTTTTTTCCTCCCTGGGAATACTTACCTCACAGGAGAAAACAATGTTCATATCCATTTTTAAAAGCTTGATCAAAAGCAGAATTCCGTTAAAGGTATTTCATGTCTGTCTCTTACTGTGGTGTTCCTGAAGGGAAAAGGAGGGAAAGGAGGGAAAAAAAAAAAAAGAGAGAGAATAAACCTTACTATTTTCAACCTAAAATTACAACACATGCAATACCAAAGACATCTCTTATGATCCATTTTATATTGTAAAACAGGCCTGCTTGGTCAACAAAACAGTCTTTCAAAGTTTCAAACAGGTAAATTGAATATGTGCATTAAAATACTAACTGTTCACCCCAATGCACTGAAGAAATCATGGGTAGATAGATGAGCTTTTGAGCATAACTGAAGATTGACACAGCTCTGTCAAATAAAGCTTGTTCTTGAATAATTTTCCTCTGGATTTAGATTAAAAAAAACACCTTACGTGTCAGAACCAAACACTGCTGTATCACAGTTAACCAGCTCTTCATAGGTTAGCTAACAGACTCTGAGGAGGGGGTTTTTGCCCACCTTCAAGAAGGTGACAAGACTCTAAAGTATGAGTTGACAGCCTGACGACATATGAACTGGGACTTCTGTGTTGCTTCCACCTTTGGTCCCAAATGAAATTAATTATAGAAGTGCTTTGTTGGGTTTGAAAAATGTCTGCATTACTGTGGCTTGGTTCCCATCCAGGAGCAAGGCTGAGGTTTTCCAAGAACCTAAGGTGGTAGCAACATTGATTTCACCTCAGATGCTGCCCTAAAAGCAAAGCTCAATGACACGAGTAGCTTTCAGAGGTTTCATGCTAGCTTGAAAAGCAGAAGTGAAGTGCAGATTCTTCAGCTGAAGAGACTAGCGGCCTCCTTAGCTTTTCTAGGCATTTCTCCGTCCTTATCAGCAACATTTCAAGAGTTGAATTTAGGACTGAAGTTAGTTTCTCACAGAAATATCCACCTTCTGTAGATACCCTGCACAAGACAACAGTGAGGGCAAACATAGAAAATGAAGTAATACCTCATTTCACCTTTGTGGAATAGACAAGCCACTGGAATTGACACTAGAGCTAGAGGCATGATCTTTATATCCCTCTAGAAGTCCTTCCCTTCCCTAGAAGCACCTTTGCTACTTATCCATAAGCATTTTAGTGGCAAAGACCATAACAGTCTTCCTTAACTGCCATGTTTCATGCAGCTGCAACTGTTGAGAATCTTTTCACCATCTTTTCTATTGTCTTCACCCTGACTTTCTCCAAGGCAGGCCCTTACAGCCTCCACACATAGCTCCCTTTGTAAGCCCTACAAATAACAGCCTTATCCCACAATGAAACAACCCCCCAAATAATGAATTAAATAGTGGCATTAGCATACACAGGGGCTCTCAAACTGTTTAAATACCTATTTATGTGATACTGTGCCATTCATAACTGTTCATTTGTTTCCTCAGTACTGATGGCAGATTAGAAGTTATTTACAGCTTCTTTCAGAACATCCCTTTTCAAAAAAAAAAAAAATCAGGGATCTGGTTTATCTGATCATAAACTCAGAGCTTTCTCTGTTTTTATTTCATTGAGATCTCATACATTTCAACCAGCCTTTCCCTGCTTTGCCCTCATTAAAATCCACAGACATGGCCTCCACGGATACACCGAGATCCTCCTCATGCTCAAACAGACATGCAAAGCCCTTCCACCAGCTCATTCATAATTCTTTTTCAGAAATCATTAATTATTTACATTATTGTCCTATTAAAGGCCACATTGAGACTCTCCTGCTTGCTGAGAGATTTCTTTAATTGTTACACTGTAAAGTCAGACCAGTTGTTTGAAGAGTGTAAACAGATAGAAATGTAGTTAAACCTGATTTTCATCATTACTAAAGCATAAGCCTAAAAGCTCCACTTCACAGAAAAAAAGTTTCTGGCCTCCATCCCCCTGCCCCTCAATCTTACTTCCGCTTCCTGGTTTTGAAGATACTTGGGACCTCAAAAGAAAGGTTCTAATCTTAATTAGCATTGTGCTGCCTGATTACAACTCCAAATTATAAACATCTTCCCTCCCATGGTAGTGGAGGCAGATCTTCTATTTCTGTGATGATGACCTACGCTCAGAAGAATAGAGCAGCTAAACCTTAAGTGCAGCTTCCTTATCTGAGTCTTAAGGAGCTCACAGCTGAAAAGACAGCTGGCTTTATGCGACTCTTACCCTGTGTGCCTGCACCAGAGAGCATCAGTTCTGGCCGTGGCAGCGCAATTCCTTCTCTCTCCCATCCGCTCCTCACCCAGGCAGGCATTACCTGAACCTGCTCACCCACAACAGCAAGCACCCTATGGTGCTGTCTGCAGGACATGCAGTAAGGCCACCGTAAGCTGAGGGAAAACTAAAGCCGCTTGGAACAAAGAGTAATTCAGTGAGGGATGTACTTAATATGGTCTAATTCTCCAAGGTGAGGAGCTTCCTTTAAATGGGCGGGAAAGGGAGGAGCGCGTAGTTGTTGCCACAGGGCAGGGTCCGGCCCACTGCTTCTCCCCCAGAGGTCCTCAACAACTGTAAGGAAAAGAAGGTGGTCTCTAACTTCATCCTCCTGCTAGTCTTTTTGGAGACACACCCTTCTTCATAACCAGCTCCTCTTGTATCCGGTTCTCTACATGCATTTGCACTCCATACCAATTGCAAATTTCATTCATGTAATGCAGAGAGCCATTAATAATTTAAGATTAAAAAGGAACCTAAGGGCAGGAATATTCCATTTTTCCCTCATGCAATAGATGTTACTTTGCTAGTACGTCAACTCAAGTTATCTTTGTGCATGCTACATTAATTCAGTAAATTGCTTTTCAAACAAAGTGCATTCAGAAAGTGCCTGGAGAATCCATGTGAGAGGAAAGTTTAATTTTTATGGCGAATGTGCCAGATCAATATCCAGAAAGAGAAATATGGACAGATTTTAGTTTTGTCCATCGAGTTTTCAAAAAGAGGGGGTAGCCAGAATAAATCGTATAAAGAAGTCCTCTGCACGAACAAGTAAAAGTGGTATCAGGTATAGCGATAAGTATCCCAGTGCACTATTTACACCGTGTTCAACCAGAGAAATAATAAATACATCTAACGGTATTTAATAGCTCAATAGCGTTGCAGCGGGAGCGCCTGCACACCCAAGGGAGCTGTCAGCATTTTTAGCCTTACCGGGGAAGGGAACGGGACACCAGGTCGGGCCAGGCAGGTGCCGGGTCTCCCCCGGGGCGGGACGCGGCGGCCCGCTCAGCGGCCCGGAGGAGCCGGGGGCTCCGGTCAGGATCTGCCCTC
>NW_008794452.1:1099939-1175786 GCF_000699145.1 Aptenodytes forsteri
TGGTGGTGTGCGCCGCCGCTCAGGTGAGGTGTGATGGCTCCTGCGGCCCCGGCACGGGTGTCGCCGTGGCCCCCACGGGGCTTTTCGCCCCCTCGGGCGGCGGGCAGCAGCGCACCGCCCTTCCTGCCCTAGGGAGAAATCGTTTCCAGGAATTGAGGGGCTGCCGAGGCAGGAAATCCTGCGGGGCCCTGTGAGGGGAGCGGCCGGGGGGGGGCCGGGCTCGGGCGTCCCCGCAGCAGGGAGGTCCCCTGTCCCCCTCTTCAGTATGACTAGCAAGGACACATGCATGATGAAATGTTGAATCCAATTGCGGGATCAGGGTCTGTATGTTTCTATGGAGTGTGTATACTTATGTGTTTAACATTTCTGTCTGCTGAGTAAATCACACTGCACGGTTCACCTCAGTTTCCCCACAAAGAATTCTCATGCTGAGTTGTAGCTAAAAAGCAACGTTAAGCCCATTTTCCTACCAGGATGCTTCCCATTTACACTGTCCTCCGGGCGTCTGACCTCTGTATCAATAGTACACTAACAGAACTCTTTAAAGAGAACAATAGTGGGAAGTCATAAGTAATCCAGAGCCGTACGGTATTTAAAAGGGTTGTAGAGCATATTGCTGAAATGCTTAGGTAAAGTTTGGGGAATGGCCCAGTAGCCTGGTATTGAAGGAATTCTCTGCTTACTCAGTGTCTTGGACTTGATTTTCCGCCCTGGGCCTTTCTGTTTGTGGGTTCAGGAGGAGTTTGGAGGACTGTGGAGACCAGGTACTCAGCCTTTGTGCAGTTGCCAGTACTTCATGTCACTCAGCAGTGACATTTAATGTTGGTTATGGAGAGTTTCTGACAACGTAGCTCTTCTAGGCTAAAGAAAAAGTGATACAGGGCCTAAAGACAGCAGGAGCTGGCAGTATTGCAGGTAGAGGCAGGCTGGGCTTGCTGTTAAAATGCTCTCCTATTTGAATGGCAGAGAATCAAGCATCCGGTTTAGAACTAATGAATCTAGCCCCCTGATCATGAAAACCAGAAGAAAAGTGGGGTTCGTTGAATTTGCTTTCTTCTTTTGATGATTTTTATTTCATGTGCTTTCCTGTGGAGTCACGAAGGCCCGAACTTTACCTGCTGTATACTGTATCAATACTGCTGTATACATGCATACTGTGTAAATACATGCTGTGTCAATATGCTGAACTGTGCAGCAGGGTGAATTAGCCTGTGTGGAACTCCATGCTGTTGTGGATAGACTGCCTTCAGCACGTAAATCATCGGTTTAGAGTACTGCCAAGCACTGGCATACGCTGTGCTTTAACTTTGTAAAGGAAATGTGGGAGGATAATCACAGGATTCCAGGAGCTGGGCCTTTAAAATAAATGACACTTGGTATTGTGAGCCCCTCGTTAAGGGAACAAAAAGAAAAAGTGTTAACAGCTTGGCTAAATTTTAAGATTTTGAATAAATCCTGAAAGAGAATGACCTTTGTTGCATGTGTGGTACCAAGGGCAAAGAAAGACTGCTGGGCCATAGTTACTCCCTAGGAATGGAAGGATTATTTTGTTTGGGAAGAGTTTATTCAGAGTTCTGGTAACTCATATTTAGAGCCCCAGTGAGGAAGCCTCCACAGTGCTTCCACAGCATTTGCGTGCAGAAGTGTATAGTTGTGCAATTTCTATTAGTACAAACAAACTGCCTAAATTCCTGTAACTTGTGCTGGAAACACACTATCGTTTGCAAGGCGATTGGAGCAGACAGCTGAGCTCACAAGGTTATCATCTGCATCTGTTCAGGAGACAGCCTCAAACCTTGTATTGGCTAACATTTTTAGCTCTGCTAAGTAAACCCACATGAGATAAAAGTCAACCCACGCAACAGGTTATAGAGTTCGCTTTAAATCAGCTGCATTTTGTGAACATTGAATGACTTGCTTCTATTTCATACATTTCCTTTAACACTTCAAAATGAGTTTAGGTTGTGTGAAAGGTTCTTGACTGACAGTTTTGGAAATTGAACTCCCATGTTTAATCCCAGACTGGGTTCAGCACAAGGAAGCTTCTCAATGCTACCAGGGAGGAAACTTTGCTAGGCTGGGGACAGTCCCATTCACTTACTTTCTCATGCCAGCAAAGGCAGGATTTCCTATTTCTTCGCTGACCTGTAGTCACTGGGTCTAGGATATTTTTGTTATATTAAAACTATGCCTTGGATACTAAGACTGCATGTTTAATTCAGAAAAAGCAAGTATTTATTAAGTCATCTGCTTTTTAAAGTATGATTATTCTGTTTCAGCCTTAAATTAGTTAGGCAGTAGTATGGAAAGCTAATGGTCTTTACAGCACACTTGCTCTGTTTTCACCAACTTCGATTTCATGTCTTTATTGATTTTTGTAAACAAATTCACTTATGCCTTTAAGATGCAGCTTCTTTTTGTGCAAAATTGCAGGTGTTGAAGCTATAAGCAGAGATGGAGAGTGTGATATTATCCTTCAAAGTGCATATGGAATAGATGAGGAGAAGCTGTGTAAGTTCTAGGCTTTCAGGAATGGATGCCAAAGTATTTTATTAAATTTGCTGTTAAGAATAATTGTTGGCTGACAGTTGTGTAACTTTTATGACAATATCTTTTGAACCCAGTCATAAGACAGACTGATACCAGTCATGATGTCAAGAATGTGATTACATTGCTCCACATTCACAGAAGATACTGTGGTGACAAAAATATTTATGGTTGTGAGTCTTTTTATTGTTGCACCATTGTACATGAGCTGCAGTTACATTATTCTGACTATTCTGACTATATTAGCTCCAGGTGACTCATGTCTTCCATTATACATCTGAGTTCTTAAAGGATAATAGATTTGGGAGAGGCTTTTGTTCTGCAGAAAAGTGATACAAAATCTGTTCTGTGATGGTTGGTGCATTTGTCCTCTTCAGCACGCACTAAACGTATAGGATGGAGTTAGACTGCCTGAACTTTCTGAAAGTCCTAGCACCTGTTTTCAAACAGTGCCTGGAAGCATTAGGTCTCACTGACGGTTAATAGAGCGTAGGCCTTTGTGCTGTGGTGGAATAGGGAGTGTTCGTGCACTCAGTTCTGCTAACTGAGCTGTGGTGACAAGGGAGGTCATATAGGAGGTGGCGATGAGCGGGTCGGGGAAGTAATGTTCCTGGCCTTTCCAGCTAGGCCTGGAAGCCAATGGGTCATGCTACAATTTATTGAGATGTTTTTAATATTTTACCCTCTATTGTCACAAATAGATGCTTTTGATACTTTACTCTCTATTGTCTTAGGGTTGTGGCTGTGGTTACTGTAGACCTTTGCTGCCATGTCGGACAGGAACAGGCTTCAGATAGTGGCATTGCATTGTTGAGTATTCTCTGACTCTGCCCACAGCCTCCAGCAGGCTGTGGCCAGCTCTGGCTTACCAAATTCCTTGTCATTTGGTATTAGGGCAGGTGGAACTCCTGTTCTCCACACCTCTGTGTGGCAAAGATTGTACTGGCGTTGTGGCTGCTGCTTTGTCCCAAGAGACATCAGAATCACAGTGATTTAGCTACTGAGGGCTTCCAGAGCCTTTCTTGAAGGCCTTATTATGGCTTTAAGCTGTAATACAACAAATCATTCCAGAGTAGTGAGAGGTTTTAGTTCTTTCCTACAAGGCTTTGGCAAGCCCACACCTAAAACACTATACATAGTTCAGTGGGAGTTGTGAGCAGAGCAACAGCTGAATAAAATGTCAGAAGGCATGCTATAAACTTTTGCTGAAGGTTTACGTCATCTTTATAGGCTGTTATAAACATAATATGCTAAACACTGAAACAATCACCACTGTGAATCACTTTGTGTTCATACTAGACAAATCTTCTACGTAAGACTGGTGGAGGTTTGTCTGGGTAAAGAGAGTGGCTTGGAAACTACGTGAGAGAGAAGGGATTTCACTGGCAGATTGTTGTAACAGTGAAATATTTTAGCTTGAGCAGAAATATTAGTTAGGTTGTGGAAATGCCAAATCTATAATATACAAAAGTCATGCAGAGGGAATCCATTCCTAATTTTGGCAAACCTACGTGAAGCTCCCATTGCTTTGGGGCTCAGAAATAGCAGGATTGAAATGACAGCAGAATTCCTGAGGTCTAGTGGTTCTAACAAATAAACTTTTGTTAACTCTGCTTTGACAGACAGTCTCTGTTTATCCAGCATCACTCAAAGTGGTGTCCTCGTACAGCTCCTTCTTTTTAAATAAAAAAGCTTATAACCAGGTTGGACAAACCTATGAAGAATACACTCCAAAGAACACTGGAAAGAGCAATAGTGCTATGGAAGGAGGATAGAGAAGACAAACCTTTTCCCTCATTAATTTCCACAGTTTCATTAAACACAGTCAATGAATACATTTAGCCACACCCAACTAGTCTTTTGGAAAGCACAAAATTCAGCAAGGAAAGCTTATATGACTTTATAATTAAACAAAATTGATCCAGGCAAAAACGGATCATAAAGTAATGTAGAACGTTAAACTGTCTGAAGCTTATCCATCCTCATGTTCAGATGTAAAACTGAGACAGAGCAAGAACTGACCAAAAATTCCTATTCTATCCTATCCTATCCTATCCTATCCTATCCTATCCTATCCTTTTTCTACGCTGTAACTACAGAGCTCAGGGATGGGTTTACTATGGGGAAGGAGAAGGGGCTAAGTCCCTCCATTTGTGTGGGGCTGTGTGCTCCTGCAATGTTTGGTAGAAGGATTGTGTCCGTATAGTATTCCTCTGCCTAGCCTGAGTTGCAGAATTTAATTCCTGCTTGAAACCAAGGTGGATTGCAACAATGCATACTGTGTGCAGTTGTTTACTCTGCCAATACAGAGGACTTGCACCAATGTAGCTGCATTCCTAGCAAATCCTCAGTGTAACAAGCCAAGGCCTGTGATACCACCTGGACTTAGGTCTCAGCAACCTTTCACCATAACCTTTCACCATGCAGTGAATGTGAAATGCTACCAAACTAGAACAGCACAGTTTTACTCTGCTTTGGAAAGCTTAAGTGATGAGAGGTAAGTAATGGAGAGCAGGCCCATAGTGAATTAAATGCTGGTTAGCTGAAAACATACATTGGACTTAATCAAATTACTTGTTTGCTGGCACAAATTCTTCTGGTGACCATCAGTTTCCAAGAAAAAGATACAATTTTATCACCCTTCCTAAGTTTAGCACAATTCAAATGTCAAATTGTTTTGTGCGCCTTCACTCCTGATCTTGAAGTCTGGGACCAGCGAGGAAGATGAGAATGAGCACACTACCTCCAACACTTACCATCTAGGACCAAACTCCTCTTGTGTAATATGTGTGGGAGTCTCTCATAAGCATCACTCTCACATAAGCATAATTTTTGTAGTGGCTGTATACATCAGTTCAAATGCTGGTTGCTGTAAAAGAACTATGGTGCACGTACTGGAGCTGCCATGCTTGCTCCCTCCCACCCCCCATTTAGCCTGTTCATAAATTAGAACGAGCAATTAAGGATATGAAATACGACTTGTTTCTATCCCCACAAATACCGCTCACAGTACCAAAGGACTTTGGCCAAAACAAGCCAGTCTGTATAATTACAGGAAAAACAGTGCCTTCTGATGTCTCAGATTACGATGTGCATGCAAAAATGGATACACACATATCTGAAATGGCCGCACTGGCAATTTTGATAGTTCTCAAGCTGGTACAATATGTTATTGTAATTATGTTTAGTTGTTGAGTGTTTGAACCTCATGTAAACATCCTTTTCCAGACTTAGTAATAGGCTACCGTCCATAAAAGGAAATTTAACTATAAATAGTATTTCTTCTTGCCGTTTAATCTGCTTGCTGTCTGGTTTCACTTCTTTGTTCTGTCTCCCATTTATCAGCTAAAATAAAATGTAGGTGTTTATAAAATTTTTCAACACAAGTTTTTGCTTTTAAAAAGGCCCAAAACCAAACCTCAAGTTTATGTACTACCTTCTGCCATGGGCTGTACGTATCGGGGTTCCTCAAAAACCAAAGCCAACACAGCACAAAGCCATCTCTGAGAAGGCAGAAGACCTGAGTGTGGAGTAGGCCTTCTCCTTTGCTGCACGTGCAGTTGGAATCCCTAATTTGCCATTAGCTTATGAGACTCTAACAGTAGCGTTTGGTTGAGAAATCACCTTGCAGTGCATCACCAGGCTATGACCAGTGGAGACCAGAGTTGTCTCACTGTAAATAAGAAATGTCTGCTACAATGGCAGTTTCAGTAAACAGCCCTTGTGTATGGATTCAGATTCTGACCTCTTTGTTCTAGCAAGATGTTGGATCAGATGAATGCCTCCAAATGGTCTGGATTTTAATTGTTTGTGGAGCTGGAGAGCAAAGGAGGATCAAGAAAGAGGGTTATGATTCTTGTATTACCTCTACATTTGAAGATTGTGGTATACTGCATGAGAAAACTTTCAGATTTTCTCTGTGTGTTTTCCAACAGGAGAGGTATTGAAAAGATGCCAGATGCATTTAAATGAACCTATTAAAAATATAACAAAATTTGAAAATATGGAGAAAAAGGGAAAATGAGTATTACTTTCAAATTTTCAGATTTACATTTTAATGGAAATAATTAAGTAAATAATGCCAAACTTGTATTTCATCTGTGAAGAGCTTCACTTGGGCTGGATATGTCTTGATAGCCATAGAAAGGTCGTTTTCTGAATACATAACTAGCTCCTGTAAACATTGCATACCGTGCTTGGAGATTAAAAAAGAAAAAGCATGAAGACGTTTTTAGTACAGATAGAAAATTTTGGCAACTTCCTGTGTTTTGTTACCAAGTACTTACTCTTTTCAGACTGAGTGCATATGCCACTAAACTCAAGAAAGTTTTCCATTGTCCTTAATGAGATCAATCACTGTCAAAGCTCCATCACTGTTTCTAGATATTGATTGCTACTCTGCTAGAACTTTCAGGAACCACCAGAATGTTTGAAGAATCATAGTTTGAAATATTCCAGGAAAATTCAGATGCTTTGAAATCTGAGAAAGGTACAGACCAGTTGGTGTAGACAATGTTGTTATTGTTATTTAACTACCAGCTCTTAAGCAGGTGCACTAAAGTAAACTTTCAACAGTTTGTAAAGAGTTAACATACGTCTTCATAAGTACTTAATATTTTGGTTGAGCCATTACAGTTATAACCACTGATAATACTTTTTTGTCCACGACATGCTTAAAACATATATTAATCATTCGCTGAACTTTTGAATATTATGTATTTCTATATAGTTCAGAAACTATGAACTATTTTGGTTTTCTTTTAAGGATTCTATAAATTTAGTGATAAATTTCTGAAATATTTTTGCCCCTCCAATTACAGTCTATTATGAAGAACACCACCTTTAATTTCTCTGTTCCTTGTCCAGTAGACCTCCAAGCACAAATGTTGCCATTTGACTGACATACAGAGTTTAGAAATATTTCCTAATGTCTCACCAACCTGAGTTTTGAAAACTTCTTGACAACTTCTGAAAAAAATTATTGACAGTATTTCCATGTTCTGAAACTGCAGAACAACATTTATGATGTGACTCACTATTTGTACCCTGGAACTTGTCAGTGGTTAGGGTTAACACAATCCACCAGCACTAGAAGGGATCAACTGATGCTTGTGTCTCTCAACACAAGTATGCACCATTTCGTTCAGCTGGGACGGTACACAAAACCACTAGCTGATACACAGAAGATACAGGGGAAACTGAAGAATCAAATCTGGCCACAAATTCTGAAACAGCAAAATAATCTAAAAGAAGAGTCCTGCCAGTTTAGATGACAGCAGCTGGAGTTGCTAAGAGAAGTTGTTACAAGTTATCTGCATAAACCTCAGTTATTCTCAATTTCCCTAAAGAAAACTTCTGAGACACAAGGCCGGTGGGGAGGGTTTAAGGCTGTCAGTGCATCTTCAATAAACAGTCAGACTTCCAGCTTCAGGGTTGAAGGCCTGGCAACCCTCGTACTACAGTCACCAGCGGAGCCTACAGGGCATCAAGATTCAGTTCCATCAAAAGGGATTTGAACTTGCAGCTGTACAGTGACACGCACTTTCCCTACCTAGTACAGAGAAGGAGCACTTCTGCAGGGTCTTATTTTAAGACTACTCATCAGCAGGTCATAGACCATGTTACTGGTAGCAAGTCAGTTACAAGGACCTACCCTACCAAGTAAGTCATAGATAGGAAATCAGTGTCAGTACTTCTGACTGTAGAAAGTTTCCTTCCTTTCCACCCCTGAATCTATTTTGGCTCTTTGAAAGATAACATGGCAATCTGTCCTGTCATCTGTTCTATCATATCACTTCTACTGTTACATATTGTGGCTCCGAAGAACAGAAAATACAGTGGAAAAACTTGACAAAATCCATAGTTAAAAGCCAGGTTATTTTTAAATTTTGGGGTTGTTTTGTGGAAAATATATGACTTCTTAATTTTTTAGGCTGAAGCTGATCCTGAGGTAAAAAAAGCTGTAGCCTCAGTGACATGATTGGCTTTCTGAATTATTTGTCAAGGGCATTTATATTTTGGTATTAATCTGGGCCATTAGAAAGAGAACTAAGTAGTTTGTGATTGGCCACTGTAAAATTGATTAATAAAGCACATACATTCATCTGAAAACGTTTGAGTTCTTAGGCTGTATTTCTGAGCTTTCAAGCACTCTTGTTAATTATTCATTGATAATTGATCCTGCTGGGAATTAAAAGCAAGGAGCACTGCTAACTGGATAGTGAGAATAATATGGATTCATATCTACTTTTTAGTGGCAGAATGAGACAATGAAAGTGAAAAAGCCCATGGCACGAATTGGTGGAAATCTGAGAAATTCTGTAGCATGGAGATTTTTTGTCTGGAATGAGTATCTTTGGTAAACTCAATGTCTTCAGCAGTTGCTGTATCACATGCCTGGAAAACAGAGCTGTCATTTTTGCAACTAGAAGGCTACCAGGAAAGGAAGTAAGTGAGCATTTTTGTGGATCTGCCAGGACACCTTGTCTAGTTTATGTCTCTCTCTTGAATTACAAATAGTTCTGTGAGTAGTAGGACTGAGGAAGATCCAATTTCACATTTGCATCTTCTGGGGATCTAATAGTGTCTGCACCATGACCAAAATTTTCCCCACAGTTGGGATATTCATTGGCTGAAATTGGCTAGATATTACAATGGGACTGGGTGTGTGCACATAAAGAAAGTGTCATGCCGTAAGAGTAATTGTTTTTTAAGGGATTCTTTTCTTACTAGCCTGGTTTTCTGTAAAATATGCTGTGTCTTACTTCTCTGCTGTGCAATGGATTGGGGCTTCTGAACTAAAGCCCTTTTTTTTTGTCCCCTGGTATAATGCAGCAGCAGCAGCAGCCTGCCAAATAGTTTAGGTATCAATAAGGGTATTGCCATAGGCTCAAATTGCCATTAGCTCAAATGCTGTTTTGGGCCAATGTGGTTACATTGCTTTTGGTTCTGGGGCAGGGTAGGCTTCCTGGCTATGTGTGGTGCTCATCTCTTGTCCATGTTCTGTGGGAATAACTGGCCCGTTCTTAGGGCCTTTATTTATGCTGATGCACAGTTACAGGCATTGTCTCAGCCCTAACATATTTAGCAGAACAGCTTCCTTAAGGAAAGATTTACCAATATGAATAAATGAAATACATTGAGTTTGTAAGAATTCATACCCAGACTTTACAAATGAGGTGTGATCAAGTCACTGTGGGTTGAAGGTAAAATAAGGTGTATCATATGCTGTTTAGCAACACCTGCATATATGGAACATTTCAGTTCAGTTCATTTTAAGCCCTGTACTTACTTTGCTGCCTCACTGTTCGCTTTTTCCGTACCTGCAAATCATAGGGTGACTGTTTGAAGAAGATCACGTGTCTCAGAGTGTGTGGGTGAATGGAAGGTTAAACATTTTGACTGGCATTCAGGTGAGTCTTGTGCAATCAATCTCAGTGATACCATACTCAGTCAAAAGAGTTGACAGTCATGGGGAGAAGAAAAGGGAGGGGGAAGGTGAAGGCGAGGCTCTTGAATGTGTCTTCCAATGTTGCATTAGAAAAAAAAGACCTGGGCTTTGATTCTTAGCTGCAGCTGGGTCCCTAGCAGGTATGAGGATGGGCTGAGTGCTCGTCCAATTGTTCAGGAAGCCAAGGGCTGGAACCCAGAATCTCTCTGTTCATACTGTTCCTGAGGTGGCAGGCAGATGGTCAGAGCTGGGACCTTGCCTGTATCCTGTAAAATAGTGACTGTTTCCTTGCATCATCATAGAAGGGCCAGATATATTTGCTTTATGCATTTCATACTTGTGTAGCAAAGCAAGAGAGTTTAACAAGAAAGAAAATCTGGTCCTTTGTCTGCAGTAAGATGCTGAAATGTGTCAAAAATTTTGATGTTCATAAATACACAAGATAGCCAATGTTTAGATAGTCCAAAGATGATGATAAGGGTGATTTAGAGATTCTTTTCAGCATGGAACTCGGGGTTTAATGGGCCAGTTCTAGCAATGATATCCACACAAGTATCATTGTACAGTAGTTAAAAGAAATTAGTTTAAACCTTAAGCTGGGAAGCAGAGAACCTCTTTGCATTCTTCTTCAGTTCCTGTTTCAGTCAATGAAGTGCTCTCAGCATATTGGTAGCTACTTAATGGTTTGCCCAAAGTTCATATTCTTGCCATTACGATTGGAAATCTTTTGTTGTTTATTTTGTATATGATGTTCCTGAGAAGCACTCAGTCAAGTGCACTTCCAATTACAAGTTCATCCACAAACCACATTTGCTGGCTCACTATCAATGTTTTCTTGTGGTGCTAGAACATTGGTTTTCCTGAAATGACTGGGCTTCACCCAGTTTCTGGTCTTTCTGGCTGCCCTTCACGTAAAATTGGAAAGCAATATCCCTTTTTGTAGTCTTGTACATCCAAGATATATAGGTGAATGCCAATTTCTGCTATCTTGGAGTTAGTGATATTAGTGATATTCAAAGTCTTGAATATCTAGGCTATTTCATATGATAAAGGAATGTCTGTCATCAGGGGACAGGAATTGCATGTCGTGTCATATATAGAAGATACCTAGGTATAAATTCTTTCTTTTGGACATTTGGGATATATGATGTTTGTGCAACTGGGCAGTTACACATTAAAAACAGCATGGTAGAAAGGAGCAGATCAAGTAGTTTTGTACAACTAATGTTTACAAATGTATACCTGATTGCAAAAAAACCCCCAACTCTTTCTGAGGGAGAGGAGGTAGTGGAGGGCGTTAATAGAAGGGGCATGGGACATGAAACTTCATGTCTCCATAGGCCTTTGGAGGGATTCCAAGAGTGATTTAGAATCTGAGGAGAGGTGGGACACAGAGGCAATGAGGCAGCTGTGGATGGCAATGCATTCCTAAGCAGTTCTGCAGTTCTGTACAAGGAGTAAGAGATACAAAAAGAAAGGCACACAGGCAAAGGGATGTATAATCTCGTACATTATCCTCTTCAAGAGTGAAGGATAGCCTGTGTTCTCCTTTGCTTTCTAGCTTGCTGCAGCAGAGAGTGCAGCTACCTGAGTACTTAGCCTTCACAACTGACAGACAGTTACTGAGAGAACAGTCGGGCTCTGAGGTCATTGCACACCAGAAGCTAGGGAAGTGTAAATACAGTTTATCTTAGAAAGACATTAAAGGTGGCTTGCACCCCTCAACCTGCCCTGCCCCTCCCCACCCTCCAATAAACCACATACCTTTTTAGCACCATGTACCATCACAGAGGGAGGTCTTTGATTACATTTTTTTAGTTGCACACAATAACTGGGTGCAGCACAGCAGAAAGCAGATATAAACTAACTAGGGAAATAACATCATCCTCCTCTGTGTAGGTCTAGTGACATCTGCTCTAGTTGTTGCTGTATCATGATTCTAAGGCAGCTTTATGAAAAGTTCTGTCTACTCCAATGGACACAGCAAGGGAGAGAATTTCCTCTAAATACAGAAGCTTCCAGCCACTAATAAAAGTATCTTATGTAGAATTTAATTTAGGATTTCATAGCCATCAGTTTCCTTACAGCTGCCTCTTCCCGTACAATCATTAAAACACATATGTTTTGCAGATGCTGGCAGGGTTTTCAAATGCCTAATGCAAAATGGAAAAAGGACATTTGCCCTTAATGTAAACAGTCTTTCTTCTTTGAATAAAGCACTTTTTCCAGGATTTACTGGCTCATTGCTTTTAGTGGCACTCATGCTGCCTTCTTTCTGAAAAGTGTGGAACACCTGTCTTTTGACAACCCAGTCTTTTCAAGATGTCTCAAATTTGACATCCCAAAATTAAGGTACTCTTCAGAATCCTGGCTATTATCTTTACTCAGCCCAGGTGACCACACATTGCACCATGGGGAATTTCCTTATCATGAATTTCTGGTTAAGTCTTAAATCTCTCTCAGGCAGAGCTGTTACTATTGTTCTATTCCGTATTAAAATACAAAACCACATTAGCCAAACCTAAGGCAGTGCTCATGAATCCAGAATGAACATGGCAGTTTGACTCCATAAGCTTGAAATTACATTCCAAATCCAATTTTTCCCAAATGTTATTCTATAAAACAGCATGTAATTTCCTTACTTACATACTTTGTACTTTGTGATCCCAGGCAGAAATAATGTTACCTGGAAAGAACGTACTTCAGAATAATGAGGAAAGGAACTCTTGTAGTAATAGGTCAGAAAACATTTGTGGCTGTGGGGATCTCTTACCAACCTTATTTTTTTCTCAGCATTATTAATCTGGATAAAGCTAATTAAATATCTTAGGTGCACTGGAGATATATAGAACACGCATATGTCTTGTACCTTTAGTAGCCTTACCTAGCACCTCACTTGCTTAATTACTGATACTACAGTATAATCCTTCGGACTCACAAATACAATTTTTTATGCAAAATAGGGAATTACTTTGAGCGCAGGAGCAGAATGAGTGAAATACAGTCCTACTCCAATAAACTATGGTCCTTGGGATCCATTGGTAACAGGAATATCAGACTGAGAAGAAGATAGCTTATACTTTCCTCGAGATGCAGGTCTTGCATCTAATTCTGTTAGGACTTAAGATGACCATCTTCCATCTCTGCCATAGTGAACAGGCCATTTGAAAGAAGAACTCTGAATGTGGTCATAAAATTTTCCTCCACCACAACGCCTGGCTGTGTGATCCCTTGATACTGATACAATCCTAATTCCTGGCTGTGATTCTTAGGGTTTATCCTATATACCTGGCTCTGTCAGTCTTCGTATATGTACATACAAGTTCTATGTATGTCTGTATGGAATATCCTGCTGTATTCATTTGTGGTTCCACTACATACACTGTTATGTTATGTGATCTTATACCGTAAGATCACAACTACATTAAGCCTTTAAGGGAAATGATGTGGAAGACATAGGTCAGTGAACAGGCAGTGGAAAATTGAGCTAAATTATCAGATCAGAATTTGGGTTTTGTGAAATATAGTGTATAGCTGCAGATGGCAACTTCAGCCAAACCCCCCTACATTTAAAGTAATTATGTAAAGGAAAAATAGATCCATGCACAGAGAATCAGTTGCTTCCTGGAAAAAAAACCACCAGCAATGCCACACTTTTCATGTGCAGATTTCTATCACTGTACTCTGGCTGGCAGGTGTGCCATAAATCATTCCTGACAATCCCACCTACTATGATTAATATCAACTGAGTATAAAGGAGAACTGGTTATTTGGCAATTTGCACAAACATTGCAGCAGGGTAGTCCACAGTCTTGTTGAGGCTGGTAGAAAGCTCCACTTTGTGGCTGCAGAGCTGCAGCCATCCCCATGTCAGGCTGGTCACTAGCACACGTGATAACAGCCCTGGCCCTTGGGATCTGTACCAGCAGAGAGTGCACACCGCCTTCTCCTATCTGTGCCTCTCGCAATAAAAGAGGGCCATTGGAGGATATGGTGAAAGAAGCTGCTCTGGCAGCTCCATGCCCTCTGAGAATTTCCTCTGTACAACAAAGATCACTCACATAGTCAAATTCAGCAGACTAAAGGATGCTTTGAGCATCCCAGAGAACAAATTGATCAGTGACCCAGTTCTTCCATTCCATTTGATTGCTTTATAGAGCCAGAATTCCTGATGCCAAGGGAATCCCTGGGGCCTGATAAATTTGGTGTGAAAAGAGATGTTTGAATTAAGCATTTTATGGATGAAGGGGGCACAACAGCTCAAAACAACTTTGGCTATTCCTGCTTCCATTAAGAAACTGCAGTAATATTTGGAGTCCGCCTGCAGGTTTTAAATGGAAAGATCTCCTTTCTCTGCTGTAGCATAACGCTTAATACATAATATATAGTAGGCATACAATGCATTGCTGATACTGTTATGTGTAAATCACCTTTTGTATGCAGAGCTAAATAAAGGAAGTTCCTACTCCCATCAGGCTTCTAATTCAAAGAGTGTCCAAAAACCAAGAGCAAAAAAAATTCACAGGCCTATGAGTGGAGAGTAGCTGTAGGCATGTGTCCTCCACACATGGGATAGGATTTGAGAATTTTTCATTTTTTTTCAAATGAGGTGAGTGAGAAAGCTTTGCACTTGTATTAGTGATGCCCATCTTTACTGAATGGTACATTTACGGGATTTATTACTGATGGCAAATATTTGTGTCTCGTTACCGTAGCCCCCAAGCATGGTTCATTCTCCCTCAGTTCATCAACAACCCTCCATTTAAAAGGCCCCCTGAAAGCCTCTGACACAACTGCTGCATTTATGGATATTTTGTTTTTCTTTTCTCTACCTCTATTTGTACTGTTGCCTAACACTTAACTCCACTGAGTGTAGACTGTTGCTGGTATGCTTAGGAAGTAGCTACAGTATTATGAATGTTACTGCAAACTACTAATTTCGATGAAACCCTCAATCATTCAAATGCATTAGCAACCTTATAGATATAAGACAAAAGTAGTCCCAGTTGAGTGAAAATAAGAAGTCATAAAAGATAAGAGTCTAGTGAGGTCATTCACACATAAAGAGTGAACGTGATCATGATCATGATCATGCACAAGCCCAGCTTTGTCAGGAGTTCATTGTTCTGCCATCAAAAGCTATGAATGCATCCATAGTAATTTTCTGCAGCAAGCACAACAAAAACAGCAGTTTGGAAAAAATTTGGCTGAAAGGCTCATTCTGTGTCTTGGGAATGTGAGACATTACATCAGTCTGGAGATTTCTGAGGTTTCTGGAAGTTTGGAAACCCAAAACTTAAAGGTTAATACCAAGTTATTAACGAATCACAAATGCTCATTGTTGTCAGGCTTCCCTGTGTATTGCTTACAGCTTCCTGTAATTCTTCAGGACTTATTCATGGATGACTTATAACTCACATTGGAACAAATACCGTGTACAGTAAATTATGTAAGAAGATTGCACAAGGTGCCTCTCCCATGATGTAACTTACATTAAATTGTTAATCATAAACCTCTGGCTTCTCAGCTTTAAATAGCATATACAGCTGTTATACAGCCAGATGAAACATCGTCTGAGGAGTCTGGTGAAGTTGCTCTGTTCTTACTGACATTTGTTGAAAGCCATACTCTGCACATAAACCAAGAAGAGAGCAAAACCTTGCTTCAGAAATAAAAGCTTTGTATATGGGAGGGATGCTGAATTTTGAAAAACTACTTTATTTTAGCGAGGACATGTTTTTATTTGGTCTTTTCTGGACACATGGTAAAACCTAACCCTAAGGGAAATCATTTGCTACAGCTTAGTGGTGTGTTGTATTATTCTCTGACAAGATTTGTTTGCTATGTCAGTTTTAAAAGCAGTTTATAACCCAGCCATGTAGATCAAAACCAGAAAGCTAAAATGTTCTTAAACATTCATTGTGAGAGATGTTTTCTCCCTTAAAACAAATCCTCTTTCCTTTTTGTTAGCTTGACTAACACAAACTTTTACTATAATGATGACTGGGAAAAAAAGGTAATCTTTTAAGCTGAAGTTGCGCATGTCAGCTGGAGTGTACCATTCCCATAGTGTTATTAATCATAAGCCAGTCTATAAAACAATATTATGTTTCTCTGCATGGGGTATGCTAGCTAGCTTGCAATTTCACTGTTTTTAGCCTAGCTTAGATTCTCCAGTGATATAAATCTTCAAGTAATGCCTATTTCATTCCAAGAGGTGTGTTTATCGCATCACATCTTTTGTTTTATTGCATCTTTTTTCTGCTCTTTTGACATACTTGTCCTACTGTAGGTAACTGTTATATCATGTTTATGGAAAGCAAAAGAACAAACTGTGTACTGTTACAAACTACCATGCATGTTACAGTACAATAGTATGGTACCTTACAATATAGGGAATCGTGAGAAATACATAAGAGTGGTCTGGATCAGTTCCTAACAACCTGTATGTGCTGATGTGAACCTCGTTAGATAGTAACTGTTTCTATATTTACTGATGTCATGGCCAAAAATCTTGTCTTCCTTTTAGATTCAATGGTTATGCAAAAAAAAATTTCAGATAAGTTTAAAGTGGTTTAAAATATTCCAGCCATTTCTAGACAGATCTGTACATACCCTCATTGATATAGTCCTATCCCTTTATACATATTTGGGCTTCTCCAAAGCCAGCAATACTTTTCTTTATGCTGGTCAGGAAGGGACCAGGTGTAATTGCAAAAGAATAGTACAATGTACCCTCTTTATGCACAGTGGCTGTGCATGCTTTCTGCCATTGTCAGATGAGGAGCAAGGTTTGTATTGTGCATCATGCTGAACCTGTACAGTAGTCTGAGTGGAGGACTAATAGGTCCGACTGTTAAAGAGAGCTTCATATTATGATATTCTGTTACAGCCTTATAAGCCAAGAAGACATGTCAGATGTGGAGAAAAAAAAAAGGACTGGATGAACAAAATAACGTTTTATTAAATCTGTAGACCCCAGGAATTGGGGCTTGCCAGTGAAAATGAAATTAAGTGCAAAACAGTTACACTTTTTTTTTAATGATACTCATGACTACGACCAAACTGTTTCCATAATTCATGCACAGAATTATACTGAAGGGAATGAGTGTCACGTGTCTCAGTGATTGGATTAACACCTTAAGAAAGGAAGAGGAGAATTCCATTTTGCAGTGTAATGATACTTTATTTGTGACTACTGTGCCAGCTTTGAGTTACAAAATAGGCAAAGATGTGAACCCACCCCTATGGAGTTTATACTGTGTAGGGGCCAGGTTCTCCAGTCCAGGTGCTTCATGATGCTTTGATGACAGAAAGGTTGCAGGTCAAAATTCTTTGCTACTGTGAATTTTCTAAAATGTCACTTCACTTTCCACAGCAGGTCCTCCCAAGCTGTGCTGTTTATCCCACAGGACTACAGAAACTAGTTTGAAGTAGTCCATGGACAAAATCTCTCTGGCTGTATTTCTCTGAAGGAGACTGGCAATAGTTGATGGAGCAGTAGATTCTTCATGAAGAACCACGTGTCTGCTCCTGTGCTTTGCAAGACCTGGTAGAGAGCTTGGAATTCTCTTCTCTGCTTTCAGGATGAGAATATGGGGACTGGGATAAACCACCTCCTCCTCCTCTGTGCTCACATAGCCTGGCAGAGAGTTGAGCACAGTTCTCTTTCTATGTTGGCAGTACCCAAACTAGCTAAATTCAGAAATCAAGGATTTTAGAGAGTAATTAAAAACTCTTCTGCAATAAATATGTTTTAAGAATCCATTAGCAAGGGGAGCAGCTTCCACAAGTTTTCTATCAACTGTTATCTATGGTTGAAACCTGCTATTTCTCCTTTCTGTCTCCTGCTGGGTACTGAATCTTCTTTGCTAGCACACCCTTGCCTGTCAGTCACTTGCCCAGGAGGCTTAGTGCTGAGTCAGACCTTAACTTGCCAGTAGATGTCTAGAGTTGTCCTCTGTGTCCCAGCCCGCTTTGGCTGGCACTGGCACATTTTGCCTGGGGCTGCTGGTGGCTGAACTCTGTACTTGATGACACGGTGGAAAGAGGCTTAAAATATTGCAGTAGGTGCAAAAGTCAATGTGTCACTGTTGATGCCTGTAATTACCTTACGTCAGTGTAGCAGTATGGCATGCCACGCTGTTTTCCTCCACTGCAGGCCATATATAGCCTGTTACACTTTGATCTGCTCAGCAAAACAGAATGGATTCCTTTTGTCTGTGAACAGCAGCTGGGTGAAAGGAAAGGGTAATGGAGCCTGAAGGTATTTGATGGATTGGCGCTAGCTTTGAATATATTCGCTGACAAGATAACAACCCATATGTGTATTGCCAATGTCAATTTGGTCTGTACTGGTTATTGCTTCTAGAGCGCAGTTGTGGTCTAGACCAATCCGCTCTGGTTTCACCTTGGGAGATGTGATTCTGGAAGGAAAATGTGGCCTGGCTAAACTGGTGTGGTGTGCCTTCCTGTGACCCTTTCATCACATGAGTTATTTCAAATAAGACTCCCCTTGTTCTTGGCAAAAAAGACATGTCCTGTTACTTTCAAACGTGCATCTTCAAATTTAAGGAGTTCCAACTGTGCAAATGGAGCTGTTTTGTACCATTCATCAGATGCAAAGCTGATTTAAAATGAGCATATGGGGGCATATGATTCTATGATTCTATATGAAAGGCTTGTACTACAGCTGAATGGGTCTGAGAGTCAAGGAGGACCAACCAATTCAGAATAAATACTTGCATTTTAAAACATCTATTCTTGAGCTGGGGCAAGTGTCCGTGAAGCTTGAAAGATAGCATCATCTCATCCTACCTCATCCCACATTTTCTAAGTAAGTGTTCATGCTTCACATCTGCTTTATTTACCGTCTGTTAGATTTACTGCATTCTTACCATATATTAGAAAAGAAACATATTTTCAGACAAACGTGGTTTTAAAATGGGATTATAATTCCAGGGCCTTCAAACACTCATGTTGCAATAAATAAAAGCAGCCTTTCCTGATGCATTTTGCAGGGCAGAAATGGTTGTTACATGGCTCATACTGTATAAAATGATATAGAGCAATTCTCTTTTTAACTATTAAATCACATACCTAGTAACAAGCATAGATTGTGAATGTGAAATTCATAACTCTTACAGTAGAGTGTGAGACATATTAAAATTCTTAGCATACCAAAGGGTGTGAACCAGATTTGGAAATCTGATAGTGGTTTTTAACACCTCTTTTAAAATGAGGTAGATGCAGAATAATCTAATCAAGATGTATGTCCAAAGTATGGAATGAAATCTATGCTGAATCCAACTTCTTGCGTTCAGGAAATGCACATCCATGAAGCTCTCAAATAAAGCAACGTACAACCCAGATTTCCTTCTTTTAGTGGGCAGAGAAAATGTGAGATATTTAAAATTCTAACAGTATGCAAATGCTGTGTTTTTGCAAAATCCTGCTTTAAAAGTAAACATTGAAAGCAATTGCAAGTGCAGACACAAACGTGCCATCTCATGTGCTATCCATTCACATCAAGTCAGCTGATTATGAGTAATTATAAACATGCTTTCGATTGTGGTGGAAAGCTAGACCTCATGAAGGCTTTGTGTGGCTTTGTGGATTTGCAAATGCAAGTGTTGGAAACCACTTTTAGTGACAGCGAGACTGCTGCAGGACACAAACACAAATTATGTTCTACCCCTGTGAAAATTAATGCGTTCCTCAGCTTTCACATGTTTGTTTTGACCCTGGTTAAAGTAGATAGAAATGAGGCAATCTCTTTCCTTAGCATCCAAAGTAGGGAATGCTGGGGAGAAAGGCAGGTTTGAGCATAGAAGTGGTAGGAGAAAAAGGCCTCCTTTTGCCTTAGCAGAAAAAAAGGAGTTACCTTCATTGCTTTCTGTCCTTTTCTGTGTCTCATCTTTACACCGCTAACCTGAAAATCTTTTAACGTTACATAGTTCACTATTTTTCCTGTGGCTGAAATTTCTCGTTTAATTTTAGCTGCTTCTAGTTAGATGTCTATAGCAGGAATCAGTTGCCTAAACAAAGGCATATAGTGACATTTCAGATGCCCTACATTTTGTAAGATACTGACATAGGGCTGGCAGGTATGACACAGGACTTAAGGCAAATCTTTGCTCTTCTGGAGCAGTAGTGGTTATGCTAGGGCATCTCACATGGGACTAGACCCTTGCATTTAGACCATAGCCTAAACAAATTATCTTGGCTCCTTGTGTGGTCAGAGAAGAGAGAGGTTGGCTCCTTCAGAAGATGGTTGTGCATGTCTGTCTTAGGCATCTAGACAAGTCAGTCATCCCCTCAAAGTCTTTGTCTCTTCTTCTACCAGGGAGCCCAGGTGACAAGGTAAGTTTAGGATTCTAATCTGTGGACAGCAGAAGTGAGTTGTGGTGAATCTTGTCCTTTGTGAACAAAAAAATACGGAAATTATGGGCTTTTAATATAAAGAATTTGATTTAATAGTGTTGCTGAGATTTATCACTTATAGATGAACTGTAGGAAGTCCTGAGGACGAAACTAGCTAAGACTCATGTGAATTAAAGATGCAACTGAAAAGCTGAATTATAACTTTTTTCCTAGAATTAGTTGGTATTTAAAGAAATACAGAAAGGCTTTTATTTGTTTAATCAACCAGGGCAACTTTATTCCACAGTGCTACTGGAAGATATACATATATCTTCTCATGTTAAGCCATTCCTCTCAGTTTTAAACTGGCTTGTTAACTGTCACCTAAATCTAAAGTAGATTTGTTGCAGTTGTGATGGTCTGGGGATACAAATGAAGCATGATTTGTGACAGGTAACATTATATTACCTTTCATTAGACTTGCTACTCTAGCAGGAGAAAATGGAAGAGCATTCAGCACACAACCCACTCCTTTAGGTTCTGCAAGCTTCTGTTTTCTTCCATTACTTCAGTGGAGCTATTAAAAGATACTACTCCCCTCACAAGACTAGCCTCATTTATTACTGTCTTAAGGAATGCAAATCTATTAATAGTGGAAATGAGGTAAGGAGGTCAGGACTGTGAACAGAACACAAGATATAACCTTTAGAGTTGTCCCTGTCTCACTTCAATTAGACTCAAAATGATAAAAAGATTCCTTTGATGTTCTAAAGCAGCACAGGAAACACAGCAGTGGAGTTTAGTGTGATACAGTTTCCAGTGCCATTTGAATGCCAACGGCACGATTCTGAGGTTTGGCCAAGTTATTCAGCACAAAGCTCCAAGAGGGAGAAAAGCACTATTTATGTCACTGTCATATATCCCGACAGATTCACACAGGATGCAGGGTGAACACACACATCCCGTACAAGAGAACAGTCCCTACACTGTCTTATGGTGCAAGTGGAGGCCTGTGGAGTGCAAAGCATAATAAAGTCCAAAACTGGAACTTTCCCAATTATACAAATATAACTCCTTGCTTAATTTTATATCACCTTTGTTTGCCCTTTTAAATGTTCAGGCATCACTACTGATACAGAATCCCTCACGGTAGTTTTAGGGGATTCTGGCATTTTGAAACAACATGAGAGTGGAAGCAAATATATTTCTTGGCTTTGAATTTAAAAGCTTAGGGACTTTTTTAAAAATAAATTTTATAGGAGATAAGTGACCAGCTTTTGGATTAGATCTGCCAATAAAGAATTTGCCACTGAAGAGACTGAAAGCATTACGTGGTGAGGCTCATCCTACAACAGTGAGAAAAGCCTGTACAAAGCCATCTGTAGGATATTAGACGTTAAAATGAGGTTTAATCGGCGTGTAAGTGGCTTAATAACTGTCTGTTGGGTTTGGGATCTAACGTGATTTCCTGCCCCTTGGTTGTTTTGACGTTGGTATTTTGACTTTGCTATTTTAAATACATGCAATGATAATGTTATTCCCTTAGTACTGGAAAATCTTGTGTATAATGGCCACAACCTGCTGAACTCTGAATATTTGTTACATTTGTTTCTTCCCTGTACTTCTTTGGTTGCTTCCTTGCACATGTGGGAATATGTATGCATAGTTTCTTTGTTGGATTTCTTTTGTATTCTTTTCATAGACTACTTTATGACGGGTTAAGGTCTGCCAGTTATCTCTGGACCACAGGGTGAAGAACATTTTGAACCATGAACTCAGTTACTTATGTGCTGTGGAAAGGCTGGAAAACATAATTTGTTTTGTTAAAATGAACTTATGACATTATCTGCTGTTGAAAAATCATAGTCAACTAATACTAGGATTTATTAATAAAGTGTCAAAGTGTATAAGGTAAGTAACAGATGAGATAGGATACAGTCTGCTGGAAATGTCTTGTCTGAGGACTTCTTTGAGGATTTCATGCCATATTCTTCCGTTGAGGTACTAATGATGTGGCTAGGTAAGAGATCTCCTATTGCACAGGCTGTAGGGTCCGAACAAATAGGAATGAAAGATCTGCAGAATCCCCTGGAACTTACTTCAGAGCTGGGCCATAGCCGCCAGTGTGTGAGAGACGTCGGTGACTGCACAGGACCACTGTTTCGATAGGCCGTTTGGCATCCCAGGACTCTGTGTACTTAAAGGACTATTACAGAGAGAAGGTTAACCATAATTCCTTATTTTGAAGGTTCCCCTGGGAATACTGAATTAATTAATTATCAAGGCAACATAATGTTCCTTGCCATACTAAGCAAAGTAACTGTTGATTAATGTTTGTTTCCATCGCAGATCTCAGTCTGAAGGATTTCTATAATGCATGATCCAACAATGTATGTTACTGATAAGGTATGTGATGTCATCTTGATAAAAACTTTCAAGCACTTTTCCTTAGCTACCAATGTTTTCCAAAAGTACAGATGTTTGTTTTGTCAGCTTTGAATACACAGAAATGTTGAGGCATGTCCTCACAAAGTAATTTTGTACATTAGGTATGAATTGATTAGTTCCTGTTTCACAAAGTGCTACATTTTTTATGATGATCATAAAATTAGAACAATCTGATACTACTTGTGCTGAGATCTATGACGTTCCACATTCCTTGAAAGGTAAGTTTGCAGAAAATAATGGTTGATAAATTTTTTTATGTAACTTCTTCTGGAAACAAATAGAGAAGTGAAAAAGCTGAAATTTATTTTATTCAGAGCTCTCAAATACCTGACTTTTATTTTTAATTTCAGTGAATAAAATTATCTTAGCCTGATTCAGCTAGTCCCTTAAAGAAAGGTTTATGTTTTAGAAAATTGTAACTTTACAAAAAAGTGGATATGGATTATTTGAGGACTATTATGTCCTGAGAGATTCAGTAGAACATGTTCTCACACTTGAGAAATCTTGGATTAGAACATGACCAAATGTTTTATGATCTCATTCTCCATCTTCATATCCTAGTTCTTTCAGTTTATTATCATTTGAAGAATTTCTTCTGTCAATTCGTACATTCAAATGCTGCAGCTGAAAGACTGTTTTCCCACACACAAGCAAACTTAGGCCTGATAGATTGATTCGGTTAAGGCTGAGGTTCAGATTAACACTTGTATGTATTAAAAGGTGAATTGTTTAGATAACAGATCAATTACAAAATTGGTTCAGTTCCGTGAAACGGAGAAATTCAGAGATTGCTTTGAAAAGTATAAAAGCTATAATAATTTCCATTTTAAATAATAAATGGAAAGTATGAGTATGCCTTATGCGCTGTATCTTTGAGGGCAGTAGAAACATGCAATTGAGAGAACAACATATGGCATGTTAAAGAAAATATTACTTCCCTAAAATCTGCCGTAAAATAAAACATTGTTTATTATTTTTTATCTGGCTATTTACATGGCTATTTATATTTATTTATATTGCTGTTTCCATAGAAGAGAGCTTGTCACCATATCTCAAGTACAACCCTTAGAGAACAATCCCCGCTGTGGAAAAAAATTTGAGAAAAGTGATATATCTTTAACATGTAAGCTTTTCAGGTGAGATCAGTGCTGTGCATCTGAAAAGTCTTACAAATTCATTAAAAACAGTAATGTACAAAAATGGTTTAGGTGCAATAATACATAATGCTTTGAATAATAAAACCATGATGTAAGTTTTCTGGTCTTGTTATTACTTCCTTGCTTTCTCAAGCCGGGACGTCTGATCTCACTGATTTTTCAAAGAATGTTGCCTTTCTGAAGTCTTTCCTTGAGCATGTAGCTGTAGTGCTTCAAGATGTCAGGAAAAACTATATCAGGGCATGAGAATTTATGTCCAGCCACTCTAAAAGGCCACTTCAGAAAAATCTCTCTGTAGCATACATGGGGAACAAGTATAGTGCAGACTTGCTGTGGCAGGAAGAGGTCAAACCACTGAGTAGTGACTGTGCTCATACAGTTTATGTTATAAAAGTCAATAAGTTTTGATCCAAGGATGGTATGACTATTTGCATTATATGGCAATATATATATAGCGTAACCCTGGAAAATCTGCTACTTGTATCTGAATGTGTTAAACTAGCAGTTCAAGCAAGTTAAAAACAACTGGAATAACAGTTTTTCATTGCGTATATGTAAACCTTCGTCAGATTTTTGTTTTGAACGCTTACCCAGTGACCTCAGTCAGACAATACAGTGAAATCTGCAGAAGTATTGACATGGGTTGTGTATTGCTTAGGTAATGTTAATTTGCTGTCTTTGGGAGAAGTTACAAATTAGACCAATGGCCAAATGATGCTAACACATAATCTGCTCATAGCCCCTAAAGAGCTATGTGAGCACTTGATCTAATGCACTTTCCTTCTAATCCATGGTCCTGTTTACAAAGGGTAAAGTTGAACAGAAAGTTTGAGTTTCTGCAGAATCAGGCCTTTATCATGCAACTAATGTGTTTTTCATATATATATTTTTACATTCATATATATACACACACATATGTAAGTTATTTTACATTTTAGAATGCTTGAAAAGTATGATAACTGGTATAAATGTAGTGGCTACTAATACTTTTTATGTCATAAATATCCATTAGCACAAGTAAGAGCTTTATCTCGTATTGCAATTTCTTGGTAACAAATGTATCAATTAAAACCTAGGAGTCTTCAATGAGGTTCTGCTCCTGGAAGATGGGAACAAATGTATTTCTCTGATCTACTGACAGTAGAAGATAACTCAACAGTGACACTGAAGCTATTGTTATCCAGAATCTTCATCCAAGTCTGATGAGGAAAGATGTAAGAATCAATGACTTGGTGAGCTGGAAACAAACTTCGAAAATGAAAGTGAGCCTGTTACAGTAAAATACTAAGTAAAGTGATGGATTCTCTACCTCTTGGTGTATTTAATCTTGTCTGGGTGCCTTCTGAAAAATATTTGGACAAACAGCAATGTTGTCAGCAATATAGTAGTAGGATGGGGAACTATATGATGTTTATTTCAGAGACCATATTAAATGATCTTTGGCTCCTGCAGTCATGAACATTATATACATCAGGTCAAAGAATAAGTTAAAATTCATCTGGCTATTTTTATCCATATTGCTACATGTAAAATGCTTGTGACTAAGTGATACAAGGCCATAAAATTATAAAAGCACTGAAAGCCTTCAAAACCCCACTATCTCTTCAGTGAAGAGTTCTGTGGCAGACTCAGGTGCCTGCCAGTGACCGTGTCACAACGCAGCAAGGGTAGATAGGAGAAATGGGACTGGGCACAGTGTGCCCCTACATTCACACTGCATAAAATGTGCTTCTGGGCTCACCTCCAGGGTAGAACAGGACACAGCATGCCTTGGACATCACTGAAATAACAGAGGCGGGAGAAGAGCTTAAGCTCAGGGATGGGTGTGAGTTGGAACTCATGCCCCAAATACGGTGTAGATATCCCTTATGCACCTGAAGATTCTGCAGGTTCTGGAGAACCTGCAGTGGTGAGCCATCAGCGATAAAATCTTATAGCTCAGGATTTACAAACCACTGTCAGGCCTTACATTTTCAGAGTAGCCATTTGTGTTTATGGTATGTTTGTCTTAAAGCATTACACATCTGACTCGTTGTAGTCTGATGGGCAGCAGTCCCATGCCAGGTTCATGGAAGTTGTATAATTGCTTGCTGTCTCTAGTTTCCTTCACAGACTACAGAAAATAAAAGATGGGTTTGATAGTGACATGGGGTCCATCTCCTTGCTTGAAAATGGCATCAACTGTAGCAATGACAGCCTTAAGAACAGTGGCTGGAGAATTACTGGCTGAAAGTAGGATGAAAAAGTTGTAGAACATCCAGCTATCCTTTTTGCCTTACAAAAGGTATTGAAATCCACATTCAGACAGTTCTGCATGGCTTAGAACTGGGGCAGCTGCATATGCAGCAGCAAATTTGATCACAGCTCTGGGTTTGTTTGCTCAGTTGCTCCTGGAAATCCATCAGCATCTGTAAAAATGCACAGTAGTACAGCAGATAATATCGCAGTACAGGCCACCTTGTTCTCATTCACAACTGAATGTTCCCATGTATCATCATCAAAAACTCATGGGCTTAATAGGAATAGCAGGAGTCAGAGCTTATCGTAGCACAAAACCATGGTCTTGTGGTCATGACTAATAAACAACCTGTATCAGAACATGTGAGTCATAGCCTCTCCATTTAGCTCTGCAAGATAAGTGGTTGTTTGCATCACAGCAGCTACCATATAGCCAGCACAAAATAAGAGAAGGTACAAATTGGTCATCTTAACTGCCACCAGAATAATGGGTTTTTTTGATGGGCTGAAGGTGTCAGCAGAGCTGTGTTTAGGTGAAAAGTAACAGATTGTGACACGGAAGGCAAGACTGGATGTAATTATTTAGATTATTTATTTAAAGCTTATGAAATATGAAAGAGAACATCAAAGCTGTTCATTTTCTATAAACAGCAAACGTTCTCAGTCTGCCTTCATCAAAACTTTCATACACTTAATGCCAACTGCTAGGCTACTGGGCTGGTTCTAGCAAAAGCTATGTCTTGTTCTTTTGTGTATGATTTGCAGATCCAGGAGTTTTTCCAGAGAAGTTCTTTTTCATGGTGGCATGGATGGTTTAGTGGCTGTTGGCCTTCATGGCATTGTCAATGAGATAAACACTGTTCAGACAGACTTCAGATAGCTCTTTGTATCCCATTTTTGGCTTTTGTTTCTTAAATTTTTATGTATTCTCTGTTTTGTTTTTCTTGCCACTGGCTGGGGAACCTGAACTCTTCCAGTGACAGCTATGTCGGCGGGAGGCTGTTGGCTGCACCTGCCTGAGAGGCTTGCATAGTGGGGCTGGGAACTCAACATTGTGTGAAAATCTCCTCAGTACTTTAAAAGGAATTTCATCTAACAGGAAAATCAGTCATTTATCCCAACTTTATGCTCTGCAGCAGAGAGTCCTTGGAGAGGGAGTGAAGGTCTGCAAGGCTGAACCAGTACTTGATTTGCTTTAATTTTCTACACGAGTGTAGAGTTTTTCAGAACAGCAGCCAAAGACCAGCCACATAATAGTCAATGGTGCAGGTTCTTAGGGCATCCTCTGAATTATTCCTTGCCCTATAAACAGCACCCAGTCTCCCTCCACAGCACCGTGCTTTTGACCAAAGGAATAGCATACTAGTATAGAAACAGTTCCAGGAGCTTACTATTTTTGATGGCAAATTTTTGATGGCTTTAGTAGTATGTTCACGAGTTACATATCTATCCAGTTGCTTTACTCAGTGACTTTACTTGGCTGCAGCTTGCAGAAGTAAAGGTTGTTGAACATTATGCCAAGTATGTTCGAATGAATTACTTTCTCTCAGGGAGCCATCTCTGTTATTTATATGCAAGAATTGAACCAAACTTTCCCATAATACCTCAATAAGAAAAAAATGCTATTTCTCTGCTTGTTCTCCAACTGTAAGTTGCTAAAGATGTTATTTGCAAGTTTGTGTATAACTCTTGCCCTTAGGAAAATTTTCCCCTCTTTTTTCTGTTACATAGCTAAGAACCATGGAAACAAATGAAGAATACATTTTGTATCCATTCACTGCTACTCAGATATTCATTTTTGTTACATGCCACATTAATTCTTAAGGGTTGGGATTCATTGTACTAGCAAGAGTTGTTATAAATGTGCTTTACTGAGTATTTATTACCTCTTGTATGGATTTCATATGCATAGATGCATATGCAGTATGCCTATGTATAAATTATGACTAAAGTATAGATGCCCTGATATTTGTTCAGATACTTGGAAATCCAAGGAAAATCATGTATTCCTAGTGATATTACTTCACCTGTTTCTATGCCTTACAGTAGATTGTTTTATTGTTGGTATTCCACATTGTGAAAACAGTGTGTATTGCTTAGGCAGTTATTGCAGGAATCAACTAAATGCAGATCAAATGATGACTGTCCTATCTGACTGCTAAACAGAAAATAAATGTAGCCTAGTTAAGCAGCATTTTGGTAGAAGACAATATTAGTGTTGGCCTCTGGTCTTTAATTTATTTATTCTTGTTTTACCAAGAGACTACACATCAGAGAGGTTCCCTCCATGCGCCATCTGTTTCCTTGCAATTGGGAATGGTAGAATAATTTTCTGAAGAATTGCTGACAAGATGTGGCAAGGGAACAGTAATCCGTAAGGATGAGATTTCTCATTAAAGTCACTCAGCTCATCTGTGATACAGCAAGCTCTTGATTTACACTGGTCACTTCTGGAGCAGGGAGGACAGTGACTAGTAAGTTACATTTTTTATTGCATAGACTAATGGTGAGGTTCTGTACAGTAACTGGGATTGCTGTCAGATCAGTTTTCTTGGCACAAACACACTTATCTAAGTGAGTTTATTCTAGTTAGTTTATCATGATAACAGATGTGACCGTAGATGCCTCTTGACCTTAGTTACTTCGTGATGTCTTAATGTTGGCTGTCTGTTGTCACATCATTCCTTAGGCTTTTGCTAGCAAGGGCAGGTGGACTGCACAAGGCCCCTCATGAATTAGAGCAGACCTCTCTTTTTGGCCTTGTGGTAGAGATTTTAATTTTTTTTTCTGTGTGTGCCTCCTGGTCTTCTCTCTTGAACAGAACCTTAGTGCAGATCGTTGCTTCTGCTCTTGCTGAATGGCCAGTTTATGGCATATTGGCACAGCTGGACATAGCTAGCTGACAATAGTTGCAAGCAAAGGAAATTGCTCTAGGACAATTTAAAAATTAAATATCTGCCATAGAAGCTTGGGTGGGGTGGAGAGGGCAAGGAATACTATGATAGAAATGAGAGACAGAATCACAGAAATGGTGGTCAGAAGGGATCCCGCAGGTCATCTAGTCCAGCCTCCTGCTTAAAGCAGCACTATATACCTTGGAGGGCTGAGAGCACAGGGGAGCATACGTAGGTAGGAAGTATACCTGGACTAAAACAGAAAGAGGAGATGTTCTCTTCCAGTTGAGGAACCATGTCTTTCCACAGTAAAATGAAAACTACTTTTAAGTTATGATCAGCTCTTCCCCACCCCTCTATTTCTATACATCAGTATTTCACAATAAATACCAGCTGTCTTTCCAAAAGGGTCCTCAAAGTACTTGAAAGTATAGAGTAAGTTAAGCCTCTATATAATGTGAAAAAAGAAGAATCCTATATAATGTGAAAAAAAAGAAGAATCCATGATTATTATGTAAATAATTGGCTGGAATAAAGGAGTTATTTCTCCTTCTCTGATAAAGGGCAGCTGCTTTGCTCATTTTTTATTCTTAGTGTATAAGGAGCCTTGGGACAGAGGTCTTTTCCTACCTTACAGAAATCTGAGTAAAGAACTGTAAAAGCTAGTCAGTTTTCAAGCAGAATCATGTTTAGTCTTGAGCTGCCAGTATTGCCAGGTGAATTTCAGAACTGGAAGTCTGTGTTCCTTCTGGCTTATCCATTGTTATCCATTATTTCATTAAAAAGAGAAAAACAAATGAAAAATCTAAGGTTGGAATTTCAGCCCAAGCCCTGAACAGACTAAAAGGTGTGCTTAGTTTCATGTAGAAATGTAGTTAAATGAGCTTAGGACATTATTCCAGTCCAATTTATGTGGTTGGAAGAGCACTTCCTTAATTATTCATGCTGACAGTTGGTGATGGGATGCTATACGGTTTTAACAGGAGTGACAGTCTGCTATTTGTCTTACCTGGCAGATCTGAAAAATAAATAATTTTTCATAAAGTTTCACTCCAAACTTTGCTTTTAACAGTGGTTATTCTACCCCTTCCTTCTCCCAGATGCTCCAAAGAAAATGTGAAAATGCAACTGGAGACTATAAGAAAATCAAGATCACAGCACAAGGTAGAATATCTAATCGAAGTAGCTGTTGGTAGTTGAAAGGATACATGCTTTCAAGCAGTGAGAGCCCCAGCTCGGTCATGAGGTGGTGGGTGTACTGACCCACATTAAGGTGTTCTGCTTTGCTTCCCGGCAATGCACATTTGCTTTGGTTTTGTTGCCAACCCTCTAGTTGGGATCCTCTGGAAATAGGAGCCTAGAGGAACAGCATGGTTGACTTGAAAGATTATTTTGTTGCAATTGCTAAACCAGCTGCACTCTTCTACCAGCTCACCAAGTCAGATTCACGTAAGCATGCTCCAGTGCATAATCACACTTGTAAGATGCTAAATTCAGCCAACCGTCTCTTCGCTCTTCAAGGGCTGAGATAAAGAGGAGTATGGGTAGCAGATACTGGAGGAAGAGACTAGCAGATCACAGAAAACCAGACTAACTGCTGAGTTCCGAGTCACTTAGTCAGAACCACTTAGTACCACCTTAATAATTCAGTAAGACCAAGGATATTTTGAGCTAGGTGAATAGAAATGGAAGATTCTAGAGTAGTCACCCCAATATCCCTCTCTCACAAATATGAAACATTAGAGCAAAATTTGGTTGTATCACTCCAAGTAACTCCTAATACGCGACTTAAGAGGATGTTCCCAGAGAAAGTTCTACGGTCCAACTATCTCTGGCATGGTCTTTCTAAGATGGTCGCTGCTGCCTGGCTGTTTCCTGTTGGCTCTTCCTCCAAGCAGACAATCTACACATATGTGTGACCTTAGCCTGGAATCTATGCTAGCTGTTTTCTAGAATACAAGCTCCTTTAATTGAGATTCATAACTCTCTTGCAAGATAATAATACAAAACATCTGAGTCAGCCCAACAACTTCTCTTGGCTAACACCGTGTAAACAGAAAAATCCATTTCTGTTGGCTGTAATATTGCCAAGGTTCATTAGAGTCAGTGCACAGACACTTGAACATGCTGGTAACATGCAGCTTTGAAAGACTGGTAATTTTTTGAACAAAAAAAATGCAAAACATTTAAGACTTTGTATATGAAGATGAAAGATGCATGGTTTAAATTGAAAGCTACAGGGGTAATATTGGAATGAAGGTAATGTGTCTAAAGAATGGATTAGTAACAAATGATTTTTGCCGAGTGTTTGACTTTTTTTCAGAAGTGAAAGGCATAACAACCTATTTGCAAATACATAATTCTAACTTGTCCATAAATGCATAAACTGTCTATGTAAATTACATATGGATTGTCCAAAATGAAATTCTCCTGTGTCTTTGATCACTTGTATTTGCAATCCTCAGTATTTCCAGTGAGTCTGCTAAGGAAACCTCTGTCCTGAAAGAATATACTTCCTATGTTTGAACTCATAATTGTGAAGTAAAAATAAACAAAAAATGCTCTATACTTCTGATATTTAACCATCTTCAGATTTTTTTCATCATGGGCACAATCTGAAAACTTACTACCTCTTATGTGATCATAGCTATGTGTATATTTGCAAGTTACATGAGGTCTCAGGAGCCCTGAAATCATCATACAGGTGAAAGTTTAAGAACAAGACAGTGGTCACTGACAGTGTATTTATCATCATGGATCCTTCTGCTATTTTTTACTTGTCTTGCACAGGCAGTGAAAAGGCTGAGAAGAGCAGCTGGTGATTTCATCTCTGTAACTGGGCCCCTCCTCATGACAGGATCCTTATCTATACTGAAAGAGGGGAAGATACCGCTGTTACAAATGTGCTCATTAAATCAGGCTGATGCTTTCATTCAAAAAATATTTGCATGTATTTGGATGTTTTTCTTGATGTATTTTTGTCCTGTGTTGGTGGATGCATGCACACAAATACATGCAAAGCTTAAATGCACTTACGGAAAGCCCCCAAAATGCAAAGCTTACAGTTTTTGAAGCTAGATGTTAGTCTCGTATTTGACAGTGAATATTTAGATACATACCGAAAAGGAACACATTCACATTACCTTTCATCTTAATAAACATGGTCCTTTTTATCCTATGTTTTGTGATGACTATCAAATGATAAGGGAATCAAGACAAATGTCTGCATTCTGAGAACGTACTGAATAACTGATGCAAGAAAAACCAGTTTTGAAAAGAGATTTGCAAATGAAAGGTCACATGGCAGTATGGCAACTTGTTTAATGTACCAGGAATAAGATAATTTAACATGCTTCTCAAGGATTCTGAAAAAAGGCCTAGTGTTCCTCTGTGCCTGGTGTTATGGCATTGTATTTGGAGGCCTTTTAAAACAAAGACCTATCATTATTTAAGCAAAACTGTCCCATCCTGATGTTCATCACTAAGATGACTTAGAGGGTTACATCAGAAATTGACATTGACTATAACAAGCATTTAATGTTTATGTAGAAGGCTCTACCTCATACCAAATGTGCACATTGACAAATATAGTGTTAGCTTATTACCACGCATCAGCAGATATTGGAGTTTGGGCTTTGATAGCTGTTGGAGAGAGGGATTCTAGCCATTTATTGTCTCCACAGCAGAAGGATTCTGAGTGTTACCCTTGGCACTTGCTAAAGCATTGACTGGCTCCCACTTTGATACCCCATGCAAGACAGAAGGCGTTTTTCCCATGCTGCAGCTTTGCTTAGGTTCTCCCAGTCCTTCAGTTTACAGTAAGGAGGCTTAAACGGAGTCACGGTTTGCTTTTACCTGAAAATGCCTGTAAGAGATTTAGAATGCCTTTCTCAGTTTTTTTTTTCCCCAAACCATTTTCTCAAATGAGTGGGGCAGAGGATGTCTTGCTAAATAGTAGGATAGGAAAAGACTTTTCCACAAGCACAGGTTAAGTACAGCTTATTCACTTAAGTTCTTGCCCCAAGGTTAGAGACTTTTGTTTGAAATGCACCTCCTGAGCCTGCTCTTGCTAGACATCCTTAATGAGTGTTTCCCGGTCAGACAGTCCCCCTGTGCTAGTTTGATTGTTGGGTATGGGGACTGAGATTGCTCGCACTTTGCATAATAGAATTACAGTTATTTGCTGAGACCAGAGCTATAGTGTTTACTCATTGGCTTCTCAGTGGCAGCCCCAATTAATCTCTTGTAGAAATACTTTGTAGAAATGAATAAACTGCCAAATAGCAAGAGAGAAGTTACATGGCTGAGGCAGAACATTTTAATTTATTACAAGGGAATCTTTCAGAACTCAAATCTATATACACCCATGAAAGATACAGAATAAGGTAAAGGAGCACACCTCCCATCAACTAGCTTTCTGTATACTGCTTAAAGTCTTATTTTCTCTACTTTGGCAAAGAAGTATTGGCAGCTCCCACTGAGTTTACAGAAGAACAATAAATAATAGAGTTGAATTAACAACCATGGTCTGAATGATACCATGGAAAGTACTCTGCAGCTTAAGCACTGTAGAACTTTCTGTACACAGTATTTTTTTCGTAGTTGTTCCACTGGGTGGCGTAACTCCTACATTGCCTTTTTCAAAGATATCACTCAATATTTGAATACGTTAAATTATTTTGCCGTATTATTTTGTGCTGGCAGCTGCAGCCTTGAGTTCTGATCACATTGCCTAGCCAGATGAAATAGGGACTTAATCTAATTGGAAGGCAAATGCCCCTCTACTGTCTTTAATCCAAGACAAAAACTACCTCCTCCCCCACTTCTTCCAAACTGTGGTTATCTGACTTTGAACAAAATCTAATGTGTTAGGAAAACATGTAGCTCAGGACTTAGGAGCAACTAAAGCTTTCCACAAACAAAGCACTTTGGTTTCAGGAAAGAAAACAAAAAGTGTCTACTCCCTTCGTGGGAACTACTTGATGTCCTGTATTTTAAAAAAATTCTTCTGAGACCCTCACGCTTCCCAGGGTGGAAGTGGTAATGAAACTGTCCTGCACTTCAGGTGGATCCACCCAGTCTTTTATTAAATCCTTGCCACTGGCAAGGAAGAAATCTAGACCTCCAAGTCCTGTCTGCTCAGAGGAATGTCAGTTAGAACTCACGACAACATTTCTCTCCATGTGGTTGCCTTGCTGATGAAGAATATCTGGGTTTGGCCTTCAACGTTATAAAATGCTCTGACAGACTAATGAGACGCAGCTACTTCAGAGCTCCCCCAATTGTTATTTGCCCTCCAATCCTTTGTTTCTTTAAGGCTTTTCTTTAAAAAAAAAAAAAAAAAAAAGATTCACCATATTCCACACCAACTCTGCTCTGAAAGGTAGTTGAGCCCACTGCAGTGCCCGTTTCTAAACCTATGAAGACCTTCAAACCTTAGAACTGGTTGACTCCTGACGTGACAAGGCTAGCCTGTTACCTCAGCTTGTCCTCAGGCAGAGGACATACAGTGGCAATAACAGCACAAGCATCTCCTTTTAAGTTACGTTTGCTGTCTCTCATTATGTGTAAGTATGATTAAGGAAAGAAATTCTGTGATGTTTAAATGAAGTGTTTTGTTGTACTGACAAGGATTCTGAGGTATTTCTGGATGTTATTTTTTTTATTGGTAAGTCTGGTGCCCAAGAAAAGCATTTCCATAGTATAGTGATTGTCTCTCTGTCGGTTCTGTCCCTACCTCCATTTACTTTTGAGCCCAGGGGTTAATTTCAGTGAAATCTGAAAAAGGAATAGGTAGGACTCAGAGGTGTCTAAATGGGTACAAAATTTGGGAGAACTGGCCTGTGACTAGAAGAGAACTGTACAAACGAAGATCCCCCTGAGGGAACTCACACGTTATGTGTAACATTTGGTTGTAGCTAATCAGTCAAAATGTACCTGACCATCCAATTAGCATTTGTGCACTGTCAGATTAGCTGTAACTCTGCTTTCTAGCTGTCTCTTGCAGGATGCAGCTGCAAATATTGCTGCAGGAACTGGGTCATGACAGTAGGGGACAAATCTGTAAGAAAACCATTTCATTAGTTATGCTACTCATGCAACAACTAATTTTAAATGAAGGAAATGTCTCAGTAGTCAGGTTCACATAAATCTTTTGTGCAGGAAGCTTATGCTTTTATCTTTCAATACACTATGTTTTTTATTTTTCAAACAAATGTATTTGTTTTTTGTAGATTCATTTCTCTCTTGCTAAAATCCTGCTATAGTAGGGTTAGCCGCTTTGTAACTATAAAAGGAGCAAGGCTGTAAGGGTATTCTATATGGCAGGTGACAACTCCAGAGCAGTAAATCAGGATTACTTACTGAAGCTCATTAATTTACCCATATAAGCAAACTTCTACACTTCATTTTTGTGTCTAGAGTGCTTCAACTTTTCTGCTTTCTTTTTAAGCTACAGCTGCTATGCCCCCAGATCTTTATACACATGGGATAAATTCCCTTTGACTTCAGTGAAGTTCTGCCAGCCAGAAATTTTGCTTCTGGCCTTCTTTAGGACTTAAATTGTGTGTGTTGGAAGAAAATGTCAGATTAGACTCAGGAGAAAAAGAAATACGAAAAATACCCACATGCTATGGGCAGAAAAAGGAAAGTGGGAACTGGTGGTGGATTATTTTCATTTAAATTACATTTTATATTTGCTTGGAAATCCAAATGTGGCTTTAGCTTTCCCAGATTAAATAACATATCTGAAGTATTGTTTGGGACAGCAGACACTTAAGAGAAAGCTGATAGGAGAATAGAAATTAAGCGTCTTTTACTGCTAAGTGTTGTTTTGTCCTAAAATAAAAGACGGCATTTTTAGGAGAAATAAGGAGGGCATTTTTAAAAAATCAGGTTTTCTATACTTAATTTTTTTCCCACTTCTAAGGAAGTTTCAAAGGACAACTTTAACTTCCTTTTACAGAAGAAATGTGCTACAAATGCGAATTATCTTGCCAAAGAACTTTGGTTTCTTAATTGTATTTAATACTTGTGTTGCTTCTGCAGTTCCAATTATACTGATGTATCCTGACACCATGTATGTAAATCAATGTCCTTGCTAGCACTTACATTATTAGTTCCCTAGTTCTGCTGCATTTCTTGCTAAAGTGCCATGGCTCTGCTGAGGGTTTGCCCTTGGTTAGCTTGCCCTTGCAGATGCCTGGTAGAAATGAGGTTCTGTGAGGGGGGAAATGACAGAAATGAAGTTGTTAGGACAAATGTATCTGTGCAGTGGTGGATGATTAAAGGGTGAGTATGGGGTAGGGTGGATGACACCCTAACTCATCAACGCATGTCTTTTCAAACAGTAGCTTGGCTGGGTTGCCAAGGGATTGTGATTAGGAGAAGAGTATTTCCCCTGTGGGCACTTGGAGGCTGTAGATACTCTGCACAACCTTGTTCTTCATTTGAAAGCAAGACCTGTAACTATGTGAACAACAAGGATATTTGTGAAAAAGGGAGAGGTTCAAAGTGAAGCTCTGTTTGAATGAGAACCCACAGGTAAGGCGAGAGTGCTCTTGCTGGGAGAATAGCGAAAAACAGGAGATAAAATTGCTTGTCACGTTTTCTCTATTCTTTTCTGTTCTTTTCTGTTCTTTTCTCTCTTATTCTTTTCTGAGAGGGAACGAGCTTTTACTTTTCAAAATGCATTTTTCCTGCTGGCAAATACCAGCTCTGAACATGATTGTACCAGTAGAATCCTCCTTTTAGTGATACAGTTTTTCACTTTGTTTAGGGAATAGATGGAAAGTACGCTGGCCAAAACCGTCTTTCCAGGGGAAGGTGTGTCTACTAACTTACCTTCTGAGCGCTTCCACCCTCAGCTTAGTTTCTTCCTTTAAAATCTTTGTTGGTTTGGAAAGGAGGGTCAGGCTTTTGATTATTGCATACAGCAATCCCAATGACTGTAACTTTACTTCTACACTTAAGAAAATGAAATGTTTTGTATTATTTACCACAGAGGGCATTTTCTTTATGAACTATTGTCTAAAAATAGCCCGTATCTTATCCAACAGAACAGCAATGAATGCTCATAAAACAAAGTGAGAGTTCATGATTATTTGTGGCTTCTTATTAGGGTGCGAATCTAATCCTTTAAACCCTAAATTGTTGATTTTTTTTTTCCAAGTTGTTTCTCTAGCTCTGATACTAGCCCGCCTAGCTAGATGCATAATTAGTTTCAACATCAGAAGGACTTCAAATAGAACAGTGCTGTGAACTGGGTGGTCTGGTTCCTTTTAAGTGCTTGCCTACTGCAAAACTGTTAGACATAGAAAGTGTGAGTTTTTTTCCTTCAAATTTTAACTTTATACCCTTGCTTGCATAGGTAGCTTTGGTATTAGTATTACAAAAGAAAAGCAGTAGATGATTTAAAATGTCTTTAAAAGAGAAAATTATGCAGCATCAAGCTCTGTGTTAGAATAGTTATTAAAGTGCTTTTGGTAGCTAGTTCCAGGTAAGCAATATTCAACAGGGGAATTTGAATTGGTTACGGATGATGAAGAACGTAACAGAAATTTCATACAATTAAGAATAGCTGATTTTAGAAAACTTTCTGCTCTGAAGTGAATCACTTACTAGTGATCTCTTGGGCTGTTCTATTGTCATCTGTAAGGAAGGAGGGCTTGGGGTCCAGGAATGTCTGTCATGAAAAGTGACTCTTCAGGGCATGTCTGTAGGGTACGATGGATTTGCTGTTAATGTGTAGAGATTTCTGCTATTGGGTCACTAATACCATTGTTCTTTGGACCATCTAGCTCAAAGCTAGCGCAGATAACTTTATCTACGTTCTGTCTTTGATGGCAGGCACTTCCAAGCAGAAAGTATATTTCTCTGCAGTAATAGAAGTAAAGGCACATAAGTAAGTGGAACTATAAAAGCAAAGAAGACAGAGAAGGGACATGGTGAACCTTGGAATAAATCCAGCCTCTGTTGCAGCCAGCTGGTGGCATTTAGATATCTATCTATCTGTTGCATTATCCTATAGAATGCTTTTAAGGCCTGCAGCTTAGCAAAGTACATAGTGAAGACTGAAGCAGGGCTGTGGCAAAAAGTCCAGCAAACAAACAGGGGTGGTTAATGCTAGCCATAAAGGGTAAGGAGTATGGAGATTGTAGTGATTCAGGTCTTGGAAGAACTTGCAGACAGAGATACAGGGAGGAACTTTATAAAATGTCAAGGGACAGAATGTACTGAAGAGAAAATAAGCCTTGAATGATTTTGAATGATGGATTTGAAGTTAATGACACCAGAAGAGCAGAAACACTTAGCTTTTGCTGTAGAATTGTTTTGGGTAGACTGAAAGCAGACTGACATGCCAAGATCTCTGCTCACTACCTGAGGAGGAGTTCAAAAATCAATATTTGAAGGAACAAGAGACATCTTTGTTGAGGTATATTCTTTAAATGAATGTCACCCCCAAAGTACTCACATTGGCTTGTGAGTGCTCACAAAGAGTTAAAAAATTCCAGACTGCTGAAGAACACAAGGATGACCTAAGGAAAACTACTAAAATGTAGATCAGTCTCCAGAGGAATCGGCAGTAAATGAAGTGGGACAAAACTCAAAAAGTTTGTGCTGGAGTGAACGCCTTCAGTCCTGAAGTTAGTCGTGTAATTGGTGTTGTATGTGGATTCAGTGGTTTTCCTGTACATATCAGCTTGCAAAACGGGGATGTGAATGATCTAATGCCCATCTTCTATTTCAATATGCTCACATCAGTTTAACTACACCATAACTCACAGAAAGGTTTTCTCCAGTGCTGTTCCCCAGTGGCATGACGACACATGACTTCAGATGTACCAAGTAATATCTTTTTGTATCAGTATATTAAGTAAACCTGATACTTTATTTAAAGAGGGAAAAGTATGGATGAAAGAACCATGAATTCAAGATGTTAAGGTTAATAGGTCAAAATCTAACCTAAATAAAACTCTCAATGAGAGTTTTGCCTGGGCAAGGACTGTGGGATTTAGCCTTAAGAGAATTAACAAGGTACATCAGGTCTCTTCACTGTTCTGATTGCCAGAAGCCTGTCTGGACTGTGTCCAGAAATACATTCTCAGTCACAGCAGATTAAAGCAGCTAATACAGGAAATGATGTGTACTGTTTCACATTGTTCTGTTTTTATCTAGACAGGTACAGTAATAACCGTACAGGGAAAATAAGAGTGAAAAATGCTGAATTATTTTAATCGGCTGATGTTTTTCTCATATACCTGTTTTCTGGGAAAGTAATTATTTTCAAGTAATTGTAAGCTGACTTTTAAAAATCCTGTTATAGTTCTTTCTTCACCTTGGGAATCCTTTTTATCTTTTAAAGCTGTTGTGGATCCCTCCCCCTTTAAAAAAAAATCTCATAAAATGTTTACAAGTCTTGTTTATATTCCCATAACATTTTTCATTATGCTGTGACAGCCTCACTGAAAAATTATTTTAATTATCTTAAAATGAATCGCACAAAGAGGGAATATGAAAATATAAATCTTATGTCTGACTGTACTTTAATTGCTTCAGCTAATGAAAGAGGCATGAGATATCTACACAATGTGAAAGCTATATTGCATGAACAATATAACCAGTACTAGAAATGTGCTGAATCTGTAGTACTCACTCTGCTTCAGTGGGAAGATATGGGGACTGTACCTGTTTTGCAGTGCTTGTTTTCTGCTCCTGATATGGCAAGCTAATTTCAATGGGAAATGGTGTTGAAAACATCTAATAATTCTTTCTTCTGTTCTCTAGGTCAGCAGCATGGAGACATTAACAAACAAAACAAAGTAAATTTATGTTCCAGAAGCTGTGGACCCTCTCCTGCCAACCTATCCACAAGAGTTCAGTTATCTGAGTGGTTCTTATGTGACAGTGTAATGTGAGCCAATGCCTTGTATATGTTATTAAAGCAAAATGTCCATTGATTATAGTAAGTAACCTATTCCTACAAAAATGTCCATGAAGCAAGATAAAAGTGGACACCAGCAGACAATAGAATTATTTTAAATATATACACACATAACAGGTCAAATCTGTAGGTCTAATTCGGTATTGTCTGTTCCCACAGTAGAAATTTTTGCTTCATCAGTTCCTAACCTTGTGATCTTTGACTGAATTTTAGCTAAGACATTGCACACAGGCATTTTACTTTTACAGACTTCTGAACTTTCAGCTGTTTAGAAGCTATTGGTTGAAGGTGATGAATTCAACAAAGAACAAGGGTGTGACAGAAAACCAGTGTTCGAACTGTTACTTTGCCAGTGACTCTTCCACCAACATAATGCAGGAATGCTGCAAGGTTATTAACCAACAAATCTCTCCTCTGTAGTCTAAAAATACCTCGCAATTGGGTGCCTCAGTGAAATGCCATGTGTTATAAACGGCAAAGCTGATTTCCAACTTACAGGGATAGTAAGGAAGGACTGCAGCAGCTTTGATATTTAGTAGAGTGGTAACGGACATGTTGCCATACATGTAGCTAGCCCTAAGTAATTGTTTTCCTCCCTTAGATTAGATGCTTCTTATCTTGTGATAATGTCATAAGTCAAAATCCTGCCATTGCTTACCATTGTCTTTATAGGGTTGGGGTTTTTTGGTTTTGGTTTTTTTTTTCCCCCCAGTTTTGGAATAATAGTCTTTAATAGCCTTTAAATCTCAGAGGGTTTTCCCTTGGTGCACAAATGTTGTACCGAGTTGTAAATATGTGTAAATATGTGACAGGCCTTAAGGGAACTCGCTGACTCAGGAAATTAGTAATGATTAGGAGAGGCTTTCACTTAGGTCAAATCAGCAGTGGCAGGACGTTTTTGCCATCTGATGGCTGTTTTAGGTTCATACTGGCCCTGGATGCTTTGAATTTGTATAGCACATTGCCTCTTCTGCTAAGATGTTTTAGCTTCTGTGTTTTCAACAGTAACAGTTTTATCCAGTGTAGCAGTGGGCCAGATTTGTCATTAGTGTAAATCAGAGTGATACTACACTCTCTTATGCCAGCAGTTCGTCTGATTGTATATATCTCTAATACCATGACATGGGGGCATCAAGCCAAAACTGGGACACTTTTTCTGGAAAAGCTAATCTATGTGTTGTTCATGGGAGAAAAGATGTGGACATTTGTAATTAATGCTGTCTTCTCACATGCAATAAAAACACACAGGACAATCTCAATTTCTCGCAGTATGTAAACCAGCATGGCACACTATGTGTCCAGGGTATAAAGCGTGTTCATACCCAGCTATGTTATTTCAAACTGTTAAATATTTTTCTCCTAAGAATATCCTTTCTAGTTCAGATTTCTTTGTCTCTACTCACCACCTTGCGGTCCAGCATTCTGTCACTTTATTATATTGCATTAACCTGTGTTGGGCAGAGTGATAATCTGACTCTTTGTCAATATGAACACCCTTGCTACAGGGGGCATCATTAGCTTCCTCTTTTCTGTGGTAATGTGATCCCTTGGGAGTAACCTCTCACATGCAATTGAAGCAGTGCTCGGGTTGCTAATGGATTTTCCTGTTATTTTGTTGGTTTAAAGAAAATTTCAAGTATTATAAATACAGAGTACATACATAAGTCAAATGAACGGGCAGCAATTTCAGGGGTTATGTTGCAGCCACCAGTTACACATACGTATCAGAGAAACCAGCTGGTTTTACAATGTCATTGCATGAATTTGAGTAGATTTTCCTCAACTGAACATCTACCATGTTGAATTTGTTCCAAGATGTTGATTCACCTAAGGAATGTCCCACCAGTGAGCAGCACCATCTGTATTCTTCTTTCTAAATATTTAAACTATGTATTATTTCATACTTGTCAAACATTTCAAGGCTCTATAGTCTTTCTAGACTGTAGTTTGAAACAAGCAGTTTGGAATCTGTTCTTGTGTGCTCTTGCTACTAATTCTGTTTCACCATAATTGAAGTGTTTACTTAGCTCCCTCCAGTGACTTGATGAGCAAATAAGTCCGTGGTGCACTATCATTCTAGATATTGCAAAACAAGTTACCATAAAAGGCAAGTTCAGTTCTTTAGATGAGATTATATGTAGCATTCTGCAGCATAATGAGTAAATACTACGTGCTAAACCCATTGTAGCATATAATAAACAGAACACCTGAGATGTACCACGTAATTCTAGTATTATTTATTATTAATACTTTCTTATACTTGGCAGAATTAAGGAGTGAATTTCAACATTAAGTGGGAGTAAAAAAGCTCCACACTTCTGAAAGAGCATTAGTATTTTTAGGAGAAAATTGAGTAGGTTCAGAATCTGAATTCATTTTGTGAGCTATATTGAAGATGCTCCTTCAATCTTTGCAATGATATGTGGAAAAACACTAGCTATAATCAACTATGGAAACAAAAGTATTATACACTGTATCCTGAGGAAAATCTGTGTGCTTTTACTAATGTTAGATGGAACAAATTTAACTGAGATGGGGTCCATTTGTGAAAATTGTACCATTTTTGAAATATATTTGAAGAACCAAAAATACAGTTGCTTATGAGCTAAATTGAATCAGGAAATGTTCTTGGAGCTGAAAAGCTATGGAGAAGGCTGTGCAGATAAATTGCTGTAGTATTCATAATAGGAACAGGGAAAATGACAGTATAAAGAAAACTGATTACATACTCAGAGGGAACTTTTAGTCCCATTGAAGTAAATGAAAGTTTTGCAGCTGATTTCAGCTGTACCATGATTTAAGGAAAACTTTCCCCAGTATGTTTATAATTTACAAGTACCAAGGCCAGTTTTAGGTGGCGGGAAAAAAGCTAGTGAGCATCTTCTGCAAAAAATATGTACTTTCTGGAGATTTGATAAAGCAAGTTCAAAAAATTACTGGAGAAAAATTAATTGTCAGGAAATAGAATGTCCTGAAATGTTGGGACTGGATCTTTGTTTCTTAAGGGTGCTTAATGGTAACATTGCACCAATTTTATGTACTAGGAATTTTATAGTATAAATCATTTCCTTATGGGCCACATAATTTTTCATTGTGCAATAAAGTAATGCAAAATACAATGTATTTGTATTACAACTGACAATGAAAGAGTATGACTACTTCATGAATGTTAACCCATTCAGTGGGATTTTCTTTTGTCTGTTCCTGGGTGGGGGAAGGTGTGTGTGTGTCTATAAACTGTGACCTCTAGTTCTGCTGGAAATATACTTATTCATCATGTAAGGTATTTCACCGTAATTGCCATGGGCCTGCATAATTTTTGACCAAGTTGAAACATTGTCTATCATTTTTTGTTGTTTATGCAATCTGTAGAAAATTAAGCAGGAAAAGGTGGGTCAGAGAAGTTGGCTTTGCGCTGTGTTGTGATCATGATGAGAGTACTGCTCGTTTGTATCTCTGGTTCCGGGGTGAGTGTTGTTCTGTGTTTTGTGTTCAGTTATTGTTCCCGGAGCTAGGGAGTCACTGCAACGCCCAGAATATCTTCTAGCTTCAAGGTCCCTACAGTTGCTACTCCTGCAGCTCAGTCTTCCCTACAGCTGTACAGGCCAATGGCAGCCACAGCCAGTGTGATCTTGACCTATTTGTTGCCCCTTAGGGGAATGTTGAGGACCTCTTTCTCCTTGCTTTCTGGCTCCTGCTCTTCTCCTATCAGTTTATTTGTTCAGACAGGACACAGCTGATGCTGGACATTGTACTTGTGCACTGAATGGCAGGTCAGGGCCACAGAGGGCTCATAAGTATGCAGACAGAGTTCAATAATATGGCTCTCTAATCCTTGAGGCACGAGTCTGAAAATCAGATCAGTGACGAAGTAGCAGTACACTCTGTGCCTCAAGAAGGAGACTGTTGTCTTCTGTACTAGTTCACACTGTAGCCCCAGGACAGGCAGTCTTATTCCTGGGTAGTATGAGGAACTTCAGTGGAAGCTCTGTGGGCAGGAACGTCCCTTATGTATAGCCAGGTCTGGGTCAGATGATACGAGAGCATAGCCTTTCAGTCAGCAAATGAAGAAAAATAAAAACGGGTCTTCAATAGCAGACCAAACTACATCTTCTGTGTAAAAAAGAGCATGTATGTTTTAGTTCGTTTGGCCAGTGAGACAGAAGAATGGTTTATACTAGAGTTGTTACAGAGAAGAGTTTAGGTATTTTTTTTTTATGTTGTCAAATTAGAAATGTCACCCATCTGGAGTATTAAATTTTGATCACTGAGTCAGAATGTCGGAGTCCTTTTGCCAGGTCCTCTGAAATTAGAATGCTGCTCTGTTGCTAGGCTAGCTCTCTCTGAATCTGGGTTTGTGCTGTTTATGTTATGGTTTGCTCATGATTAATAAAATATTAAGTCTCCCTTTCCGGGCAGAAATGAACAGATGGGGGAATCAGCTGATCTGATGAACTCTGTGTGTACATATACGCAGTCAACAAATAATCAGAAAAATAGGAAGGATCGTGCTCAGATGTTACCTATTTAAAAATATTTATAAAATCACATACTAAATATGCTGCCAAAAGGGTGGATTGACTAAGGAAAGTTTATTATTGTATGCATTATTTATCTGCTCTTTCATTCACAACAGGTTTAATTAAAAAACTGCAGTTTTTCTAAATATTTATTCAGGATGCTGTTATTAAATGTAAATGTGACATTTTGCATAACGTCAGTGTTAACTTTTCGGATTAGAATTTTAAAGAGAAGTAAACAAATCATGAGTATTTCTTAGGAAGCATTTATGTGCTTTTCATTTCAATAACACCAAGTCAGCTGGCAAAAGTGTGTAGAAAATAAATACCTACGAGAAGTAAGAAGTGGCTCTGGAGCATATTCAGAGTCTCTCTGGCATGTTTAGGGTTGCAAAACCCAGCAAACCCCTCACATAAAAATAGCCTGAACACAACAAAAGACTAAAACCAGAATAATCCTCAGCTGATAAAGTAAACCTGTATAATTACCTAGTTTACCCATTCCCCAAATAGTGACTCATGCCAGTCAGCGTTAGAGGTGAAATGTCTCACAGAGCGGAGTCCAGCACCTGGAGCAGAGTTGCCAGCCTTGAGGAGAGTGAATGAGCCCAAGGGAGGTGTGAGAAAACAGAGGTGTAGGGAGTGAGGTATTCCCAGCCATGGGAGCCATGGCTGGGAGTCATTAATCCTGGATAGCTCTCATGCAAGTAGGGGCACCTCAGGTCGGTGGCTATACTGAGGAAGCAGGCCCAGACAGGGTTATTTTGTACAGAATTGTATCCATGGAGAAGTACAAGGCAAGGAGAAGATGCCTAAAAGGAGTCAAAGTGACTCAGTGCTACAAGAATACTGCAGCCCACTTCAAGCTCACATCAGTTTGGCTGGATGTTCCCACCGATTCAGTAATAGAGGTCTCAACATCCAGTTTTGCCCCTGAAGTTCCCCAAATTCTAACACTGGCAGTTCTAAAGCCTGACCTTGTGTGAGGCTCAGGGACGCAACACTCACAGCCCTGTTGAGTACTCAGGACTATAAAAGGCACATGTCCAATAGAAGATATGCATTTCTGTGCATCACTGGGTAAACTATGTTCGGAGGACTGTGACCGAAAGAAGGAAAGCTGTGTTCAGAGGACAGTTCTGAAAATGGGATTTACACAACCCAAACTGCACATTATATTGTTTTCTAACCTTGAACAAGAACGACCCACACTTGATTTAACACTGGACATGGCTGGAGACATATAAAAGACATTTTGCTTATCTGTATTTCTAACTTCTTTGCATCAGCCCAGCAGTCCTTTACTGAAAGGTGATTTCCCCATTGAATGACAATCAGGCTACATTGCTATTAATAGAATTGAAGAAGTACACATCTGCTCTACCCTCCCCTCTTGCTGTCAAAGCTAAGCACCTAGGAGACAGCAAATGTTTCTGTTTACTAATGGAAAAGTACCTGGACAGACCTCACTTGCCCTGGGAAGGCTAAAAAGTGGGCCACAGGCACTTTCAAGATAAAAAAGAAAGCCTAGATAGGAGGCAGACAAAAAACAGCCAATACAGAGAAAATACAGGAAAAAAATTCCATTACCTCACTTCATCCTTGTGAATTCCAGCCAAGATGAACTTTCAAGACAGCTTTACTCTCTGAGGTAGCCCCACCCATCAGAAGGCCCGTGATAGAGGAAATTTGCAATTTTCCCAGTCTTTGACCTTCTAACAGGATGGGAGTTTCTGGGGTTGAGAAGGTGCCTCTCCTCTCTAGCCTGCCTCTCTCCAGATACCCTCTGCACTACACAACCCTGATTCATTGATAGGGCACCTCATTTTGTGTATGCAAGGAGACAGAAGCCATGTAGAAAAATGTGGTATAGTAAAAACTGAATCTTATTTCATGATAAATACCTAGCCCTTCGCTAAGTCTTTCCAGAAGCAGCCTTCAGAGCACGTAACAAGTGAGGTCATTATCATTTGGGAGGGGGAAACTGAGGCAGCATTTTGCAGTGCTTTCATACAAAGCTGTAAGTAAAATCGCAGGGCATCATTAAAAATTACCAGGCATGATAATTACTGTTTATTCTTTGTACTGCCTGAGAGCTATAGTGATGAACAGAGCTCTGTCTGTGTCTGTGCAAACACTGAGTGAACTTACAGATGTGTTTTGAATGTATTATGCACAATGATTTGGTTTAAGGGCAATTTAAAGCTTTTACCACCTTCTTCAGCAGTCTTGACTAAAGGTTCCCTGACCTTCCTGGGGTAGGTTGGACTGCAAAGACGTAAGTAATATGTAAAATGTCAGAAAGTGTTTCATGTGCATATTATCCAAAGGCTCCCACATTATGTCTCACTTGGATAGAAAAGTTTGCATTCAATACACTGCCAGTCTTTGAGAGGCTCAGATTAATGCCCAGAATGTCTCTTTTCATGAAAAGGGACCTTGTGTAAATAATAAAAAAGATTTACCTCATACAGGAATTGCTGGACTCTGTTAATAAGTGAAAGAAAGTGTAAGATACTTTGTCAAAAATACCTCAAGAAATAGCATCTCATATGTAATTGTTTTGTTAGTATATTGATAAAAGTTGGTCAAACCTCAGACCTCATCTTTTGAAACATTAATGTAGCTCTGAGCAGTTCTGTGCTAGAAAACTGCTCTAACTTTCAAGCAAAATATGATCCAACGACTTTATGAGTATCTCTGTGGAACAGATCTGATACCACCTCACCTGCTCTCTCTATGCTTGAGATACCTTGGTGCCATCATAATCCTGGCTTTTGTAATAACTTTGGGTAGGTGCAGTGAATATTACAATATCCAGAAAATTAAATTTGCTGAAATGTGAATTTTCCCTTTGGTGCTACACCCAAAGTAGTTTGCTCCCAGTCTTGTTGCAGCTGGCTTTGTGGAGCCACAGTGTCCAGACATGTCTCACTTGCTAAACAACCTAAGAAACATGGCTTGATAAAGGCTACTTGGGACCATATCTTGGACTACTTAAATACAACTGAAACTGTGCCCACGTGAGGCTGCTATTGCGTCTGGAGTTGAGGACTGCACCTTTTGAGGTAGTACAAGATGTGAAGGTTTTATTTCCTCATCCACTCCATGATTCATGGTCAATCTCTTGGGCCAGGTGGCGTCCATGTGAATTGGTTTTAACTGGATTTCTGACTGTTGGATAAGAAGCATTAGGCAGACTTGCCGGAAGCCAAGTATTATCAAATGCTCAGAGAGGTCTTAGGGCATGGGAATGACTCCAGTCCTTCTGTGAACTTGTGCTTGCACTTCGAACAGACGCCTCAGAGTTTTCTGCACATTGCTGAGGAGCAGAGTCCTTGAAATGGCTGGAACGGTGCCTGTACGTTCAGTGCAGGTCTCCTTCTCTAAATGGCATATTTTATACTCTGGAAACACTTAGTACTCAGCATTGTTGTAGTAAGCCTAGTGCATCCCAAAACAAGTGTCAAGTCCCTGTAAATTACAGAGTATAAAAGCTGTAATTTCCCCTATTCCCAATGGGCAAAGTGTAATTCATACATAACATTATTTTAATGGAAATCTCTTATTCTATTCCTTGGTGGGGAGGGAAAAGGTAGAAACTATCACAGTGGCTAAATACTTCTCCTTGGGCATTCATATGAATGTTTAAGTTGATTTTTCATTTCATTTAACACAAATACTTTACACTCCCAGGGGAAATTATTTTCCATCATATTTTCAGTGTTAGTGTCTTTCAAGGACTAATTTGTTACATACAGCTGTGCCAAGGTGGAGGTGAAAGAGGAATGAAAGGAGAACAACAAACTAAACTTCAGTAACAGTTTTGAAAAAAACAACAACTTGCGGAGTATTGTAGGAATTAGCCAAGTCTTCTCTACTGCCCACTAGGCTAAGTGGCAGCTGTGCTGCCTGCTTGACTCATCTGGGAAACATTTGTATTTGAATTATTTGCACAGTATTTATAAACCTTCCTGAGAAAAAAACATTTTGTGGCCTGTGTCACAATACCATTTCATTGCAGTATCTGTTGCTTTTTACAATTTTAAATGAGAGCAGAATCGAGCTTAGTGAGAATATTACAGTGATCTTTATCAGACTCTTTGGGATGAGAGTTGTTGCCATTAGGGATTACATCACTGTTTTAGGCAAATTGTACCAGATGTTCTGCTCATTAAGAATATGACTCTTTTTAGAAGAATAGGACAAAGTAATTCTTTAAAAATCATGGTGGGCTGACAGACAATTACTGTATTTCTAAATGTAGGTTTCATGGAACTTGCAGTTCCCAAAATGGAGTAAAAAGGGGAATTTAAAGAAAAAAGTCCCATTTTAATAGGCACCTATCCAGAAAGAAGTTGAACAATAAATCTCCCATTGGTCTCACTGGAATTTGGGCTGAAGACCTGGTCTCCCCTCAGTGGAGGGGAAAAAATGTCTTTAAAAAAGGGTTCATCTGTCCTTTTGTATCGCTAATTGGAATTTATAAAATACATACACCGAATCAGGCTTTGTAACGATGAAGCTGAACAGATGCTTCAGAAATCAGAATTTTCTGTGCATCAGAGAGGAAGACAATCCTTAAAATCACTGGAATGGTCTCACTGAAGCTAAAACGTTGTATAAGGGTATTAAAATTCAGCCCAGAGGACTGTATATGTGAGAACCCAATTCATTCAAGTCCTGCTATGCCTTGCAGTATTGTTTCTCAGAGTGCTTACAAGCACATTTCCCTTTCTAAACTTTTATCATCTGTTAGAAATGATCTGAGAAACCATAGTTTGATGTATGCAAATTCTTAAATAAAACACGGGATTCCCACATTTGAACATTATTCTCCTCATTTGAACAATATTCTCCTCAATTATGCAGCAAGAAGAGCTGTTCTTCAAGGAGACAGATACTTCAGCAACTATGCTTCTGTCCAGACAGGCCCTTGTTTATTCCAAAGCCGTAGTGAACACTGACAACTTCTAGTTCACCGAAACTACCCATTTTTCAATATAATTATCTTACTCTGGTTACAGGTCTTACGAGAGTAGCAGGTTTCACGAACAGCGAGCACAACTAGTCCCTCTCACAGAATACAAGACTTTGTCTGATAGAGGACCATATTAAATACGATGGTTTGTATTAGGAAGAAAAGCCGTACAGAAGCCTTTTGTTGATGCTGAAAACCTTTGAGGTTACTATGTTTTTACATTCTCACAGTCAGCTATATTCCTAGAAAACATTTGTACTTCCAAGTATTTCAGAGTCAAATGTGTGATAGTTCAGATAATATATTTCACGGAATGTATTATAGTTGCTTGTTTACAGGCACATGCATGCAATAGGTCTGAGTGGTTTGTTTTAAACATGGATAATTTTTCATGATTTTTTTCACAGTGTTTTTTGACCAGCTTGAGATACTAGTTAAGCTTTTGGTGAATTGGAAAAAACAACAGGTAATTAAGAAGTGTATATGATAGAGATGTAGGACACCAGAGAAAAATGTTTATGATAACAAAACTATGATTTGTGGGAAGAAAGGGAGAGTGGGAGGGAGGGAGGAAAAAAGGAAAGAAGAAAACAGAGAGGTTTATCATGTGAGCAACTAACATATCAAAAGAAGAAAGAAATAATATAATCTGTCTGCAGAAGCGGGTTTGTTCCTTAATTTGCAGTGATTTTTTTTGGCTATATATGATAAAACTTTACTAATCTTTTCCGAGTATATACAGATACACGTAAATGATGGTTCTAATTTTGACATGGCTTTAATAAAAACAAAATGAAACCCAGCCTTCATAACAACATTTGGCTCTGGCATCCTGGAGAGGTGGATTCCATGGGCTAAAACCAGATTTTGAGAAGCAGTATGACCAAAGTGAGTGAGGTGCCTCGGTACCATTGAATGTTTGTAACCTTCAGTACTGAGACATCTGGCCCTCATTGCACACAGGGCAATTAGCATAACTTGTTATTAGTGAAATCAGTGATGCCTGTGAGAGTTACAGGGATGTTTAACGCATTTCAGAATCTGAGTGTTCAATGTCATTTATCCTTAAGGTGCTCAAAGAGTAATGAAAAAATTAGCGCACTGTGTGGAGCTACGCTTCTTTTATACATTCTACATTTAGAGCTATTAATTCCAGCTGAATTCCTGTCAGCAGATATAAAAGCAGATATATCAGATAGCAAAAGAAATAACTCTGCAGCTATTTCAATTATGATGTAGAACTCAGAGGATAATAGCCTTGATGTATTTCCTGCTTAATGAAGTAACATTCCTGTCAGATGAGTAATTGCTGCAGCAGGGCTCTGTTCAAAGAGATTTCTTCTCTCTGCGCTTATGTGAGGTATCACCACTGTGATACCTCAGCTTCTTGAAGTCTGCACTCACCACTGTGATACCTCAGCTTCTTGAAGTTTAGGATGTTACTTTCCTTTTGTGAGCTGCAGTCTTAATGAGGGCAATTGCTCCGCGTTAGCCAGCACTGATTATTGGTAACAGGCCCTATATTGCAAGTGTTCTTTGTGTGATCCCCACTGAAGTTAATGGGGCTGCAGGTAGAGAGTTTGTTGAATAACACTCACAGTTAAATGGAGAGACTGATCTTACGTATAGTGAGATTAAAGGTTGAATTTCCATTTTGTTTGGTGGGACCAGGGCAGGGAAGAGGTAGTGGCATAAAGTACTGCTGAAACCTGGGATCTGAGGTGCTAAGAGCACTGGTCCAGCAGCATTTCTCTCTATTTGTACCCATACTAGGTAAATATCTACAATTACTGCCGAGCGTGTACCAGGAACACTCAGCAGTCTTGACCATACAAGACACTGGCCCATTAACAGAGTTCAGTGACCCCTCCACTGGGGAACTGATACGGTTCCTTATTAGTCAAAGCTGAAACAAGAACCAGCCAAAAGAAAGGGAACAGATTTTGAAAAAAACGATGCCATTATTTCTACTTTTGTCACTCTTTTCCGCTCTCTGCCTCCACACTGCATCAGGCCATTGGTCTGAGCTGCTGATCGCGGGAACTATGAAGAAAAACAGTGGCTGAGTTATGGGTCTACTCAGAGGGACTGGGAAGCAGAGAGAAACATGGGTTTCCGTTTCTCCCTGGTTTTCCTGGCTGCTTCTGTCAGCCTGTCATTGCTACTGCTGAGTTACGGAATTGCTGCTGGACCATATTGCTGCTATTGTGATGAAAGCAAGGGCTGTGCAGGTTAATGCCTAGTCCATGTGTTACACTGTGGCACTGTACGCTGACTAATACTAGGTAACTAACTGAAGTGGTTTCCTATCAGCGTTCTGGCTTACATAGTGAAGAAAAGGTGGGTGCCAGAGACTTGTAAAGACCTGTGGGTTATAGTCTGCACTCATGTTAAAATGTCATGATCAAACCAGCCGAACAGAGAATGTGTATATTCTTTGTGCATCTACACATACATATATATAAATATATATATAGGTGATGGAGCACATGGAATAGATGTCTTGTTTCAAACACTCTACATTGCTGTTAGGCTTTGAAGTCACATTAAGCTTTGGATGAAAAGGCATGCCCACTTCCCTCTTACGCTCTTTCCCAGCACTTTCTGGGCAGCTACAACAGCTGAACACTTGAGGCAAACATTGGCAGAATTTATTAGGCTGAATCAGGCCCATAATTAAGGCTTTTCTGCAGAATATTTCTAATCAAATGTTAGAAAACTAGAGGTCATTGACATTTACATTAGCAAACCATATTGTTTCAACAGGAAGTCAGGGGTCAACCCTCTTTATGGAGTTTAGATTGAATCCAGTTGAGATTTCACTCAGAAGGAAGAAGAAAAGGAGAAGTTTGAAGTGCCTTTCAGGAAAATAAACTCCCTTCTTTTCCTTTTTTTTAGTTCAAATTGGTGCATATTTGGAGAATTTTGCTGTCATAGCCAACTCCAATGTTCTCTAATGGAATGAGGAACCTTGTTTGATTACATGGCTAAAGAGGCAATGCTACTTTCCCTTTGATTCAATTGCTGGCTGCAGTAATACATGTGTTTGTGAATCATGAGCTGGATCTCTGCAATTTACCATGATTTTAGTAATTTCACTGATGATGAAAACAATGTGTTCTGTTATTTGGAGAAAGAAACCACTGTGTGCTCCAATGCTGTATGCATTTTAGATGATGTAGACACCTGAACTCGTTTTTTCCCCAGGATCATCTGCCACAATGCACATCTTCACAACAGCACTGGTTCTCTGGAATCAGGAGACTTGTCCTAGTGAAGCCTTTGGTTTCCACAGAAATGGGCATCATGGGAATGTGTAAGAGTGATTCCTCCTCCTCTTCTGGGCCTGTCCATATCAGCCCCACAAGCAAAAATGGAAAACTGGTCACTGCAGAGTATAAACAAAAATAAAGAAAAGAACCTATGTTTAAATGATCCATAAAGAAACTGTGATGAATAAACATGTACTTTCAGGATCAATATACATACTATAGAACGTGTTTAAGAGAGACTGGATAACAAAAAAAAAAGCCATAAACCCCCAAATAATTCAGTTTTCCTTCCATCTGCCCCTTGTTTAATTCTGGCAATCATTGCATGCTCTGTATTTCCATTTCAATGCATTATTTAATGATAAAGGGAGTTTGGAGAAAGGAAGGAAGATAGTTTCAGTTGGACAGCAATCAGAGAGAATTTCTGTAAACATCTGGTTCTGTTTAAGACAGTTTTTAAAGCGTTTAATATAAAACACTATTAGAAGGTAGCAAATGAATGCTGAGTGTTCTCACTGTGTAAGCAATGCATTTTTCCCTCCTGAAAGTTTGCATACAATTGAACTTGAGTCAAGTTTGTAGACAGGTTTCACAAAGATAACCTTGCATTATCTAGTGTGAGTGAGAGAGACTTGCAAGAACAACAGTTAAAGTCATTAAAGACCACTTTAAAAAAGAAGTTCAAAAGATGATAAAGACCAACTGGACACATTTCAACCAGCTGGATTTCAGTAATTGAATGAACATAGTTGAACAAGTAGTTAGATATGAAAAGAGTAGTGAATAAAAATGGAGACAATGGAAAATTCATGACACAATGGTCTAGTCTTTTTCTCATTTGGACAGGACTCAGTAGATAACTTGGAGGATTGCCTGTGTTTTTGATAGTCTCATATTAAGTGATATGCTCAAGTGATAACACTGAAGGGTATGTTTTTAGCACAATTCATTATTAATAGCACATTTTTATTGTCTTGAAACACTTCAATCACTTTTTTTTATTCACTAAAAATAAATGCTCCAAAAGATATAAATAGGATTAGTGTCACAGCTGCAAGTAAATGTACTTGATTTAGAGATTATATTGAGTAATTGCAAATTTATAAATGTTCATAACATCAGCCAAGAATGAAAATTGTACTTTTGGACCGTACTGCTCAGGCCTTCCTATTTTGCAGGTCAAATGCTGTTGATGCTTGCTGAGCAGGCTGTAGTCAAGGTAATCCTTCCTATAAGGCCTGTTCTTGGGTCAGAGTTTCTTTTTAGAACAGAAACTCTAAATATATCAAAATAGACTAAAGACAGTCAAATTCCTCTCGTTTTCAAAGCAAGGACCTCAAAAAGGTACCTGAGGCCTGAATAAGCAAACACATTCTGAGACAACTTTAAGTATATGAAGTGTGGATAACATCCAGTACGACTCTTTTGATATATATGAAGGCATAAAAATTTGAGGGTTTCCTCAAATGCTTGGGCTGAAAAATGTAGGGTTTTGTAGACTGTGTCCATTCGAGATTAGCCCTGAGTATTGGATTGATATTATGTAGTTGATACAGGACTTGCTCTTCCCAAGCAGGTTTAATCTGAACAAAGCAACTGAACAGGCTGAGCTAAGAGAGAGGACATTTTAGATTTTATTTTGTCCCTAGGATTTCTGTTAGCTTCTATTTATTTTTTCTCAAGAATCAGTCTTCACAGCTTGCTGTTTTGTGCTTCTGCGCCAGATTTCATGTTTCTGGTAAAAAGTCTGATCCAGATCTAAGGATGGGGCTGCAAACAAAGAAGTTTTGTTTACCTTTTTTTTAAGCAGCCACTGTAAATAAGATTGTTTGTGAAAAGAATACTCAGAATAAATAACTGCACCTCTTCAGGTTTAGATGGATCTCCACCCTTCCTCTAAATGGACTATCAGCCTTTTCTTTCCTCTTTCACACAGACTTTCTGACCACAAGTCAGCTTCTTTCGTCAGTTCTCATCCTCCTGAGGTGTTTTTTGAGAATAAATTAGCATCTAAAAGTGGCCTAAATGAAGGTCCAGCTTGTGGGTTTATTTGTGCTGGTGAAATTGCACTTCGGGAATAACCAGCTGCTTCTTACTTAGCTAGATGGACGATGTGGAGCTGGGGTTTTGCTGTCGAAGTACCATCTCAGCCACTGGCTGTACTTACTTAGCACTTCCTCTTCTAATTTAATTCAGGTTTTCTTTCACGGTTACTCAGAGCCTGAAGTGCCAAATCACAACTTTGTCACACAATCCAATAATTTGACAAGAGAACAGCTGCAATATATGTTAGAATTCAGCTCAAAGAACAATGATAAAAGACAAAAGAGAATTTGTATTCCAAGCCTGAAAATGTAGATATATCACAACTGTCTTCTCTTAATGAGGACATTGTGTGTTTTCAGAGTATTTACACAATAGAGTAACACCATCTTTAACTGGGTAGAAAAAGGAGTCTTTATGCCACTTGTGATGGAACTGTGAACCCTGAGAGCAGTAAGTTTGTAACACAAGAAACATTTGATATGATGAATCACCTAGCTTGGTCTATTTAAATTTTACACTCACAAATACTAAGAACAGGCCCTTTTTATATTTAGAGGTAGGGCCAGAGGGAGAACACGGGCAGCAGAGTTTGCTGAATTTATAGCATGGCAGATTTTGGACCCAGTTGGCCCACACCGGTAAATCTTCCTGGGACGGCTTAAGATACTTCTCCATTCTCCACCTCACCCTCTGATGGAGGTTACTGAACTTGTAGCAGGAAAAGCAGGATGGGGACCATGTGCTTGTGTCTCAACTCCCCAGTGCAAAACAAATTTCATGGTCATGGAAGGCAGAGATTCAGACAAATAATCCCTTCTGTTGCGTCTGCACTGGGAACAGTAATGGTCATGAGCTCAGAAATGGTAGCCAGGAATGGTGACTTCCTGAATCAGCTCAGGAAGATATGCTAAATGACATGTGTCAGGGCATTTAACTTGTTCTAGTGGCAGGAATTTTTACTTGTGCCACCTGTTATACATGCTGTGTGGATGGTGGATCCTAACAGAATCAAAGAAAGTGGAGTAAGAGAAGGTCTGAAAATAAACTTCCACCCATCCTCACCCACTGCTCCTTCCTGTACTGGCACTGCACTTGCACTAGGTATAATAATAGGGTATGGTACAGCATCTGTCTCAAAAATGCCACCCTTAGACTTGAGTCCAGCTTTGCCCAGGGCTCTATTTTGAAGGTGAGTTGGAGACAGAATCAGGCTTCATGTATAGTATTGCCTTAGACATGTGAGCTGTCAGTGGCATTATGGCTGTTCAAAGGCAGAAGAGGGATTTTTATCTCTTTTACAAACGAGGAATGAAAACTCAGAGGTTGAGTGATCTGGCACATGCTGTATTGCTCTCTCCAAGGAAGCAAGCCTTGGTCTGTGGGCCAGTTCACATGGGTCAGCTCATGCTCATACTGCCTATGTTCTGGCAAATGAACTTAGATGGTTAAGCTCTACCATGCTCAGCTGGGATCCTCGTTGAGTCTGACGTGACATTCATCTGGCACTTTGCGTGGTTGCCCTTTCTTGGTGTTCTTCTGTCAAGGGCTCAAATACTCAAAGGCATCTGCTGCAGCAGGCCAGAATGCTTTTTCATAGCATGACACAGGGAGCATGGGCTGCATACCCTTGGGTATGCTGAGGGTACTCTGGCCTGTAGAGTCTTGTAGGGGGACAGCACTGCCTGCTGGGTGCTGTTGGAGGGTTGATGCTGCTGGAGGGGAGACAAACCAGATGTGGTCCATGTCCTAGCTTCCTACTTCATATCTAGAGCTAATCCAGCAGTGAACTATTCTGTGCTTCAGTTTCCTCTTGGGAGGAGCTAGTCAGTTTACTCTGGAGGGCAGCCCAGAAGTGAACAAGGAGATATGCAGTGTGGATTAGCAGAGGGCCAGGCCCAGGTGTGGAAAAAGGACTGAGACCAATCGACAGGAGTCCTGTCATGAAGCCAGGATATACCCTGGGTTTCAGACCATTATATAGTGCCATCCTTCCTTCCTACCTTTGGGACTAGGTAACATTTTCTGCCTCTCCTGAGTGTTTTTGTGTATATTATTGCCTCAGTATGATCCTCTCTATTTAGAAAGTAATATTGCGCAAGAAGCAGCCAGGAAATAGACATGCTTAAGTGCTACTTGCTGACATTTTAGAACCATTTGTTGAATGTGAAGGATGTGGGGCTTTCCTGATATTTTAACTTTTACTGAGATGTGCTCAGCGAAGTGAGGTGACCCAAGCAACTTTCCCCAAGACCTCTTATTGCACATTTCTGAGTGCTCATATTCACATTCTGTTTAAGGTAATAATTAGGCAAGGTGTAGGCTGCATCAGGAGATGACTGTACGGAAAGGTGTTTGAAGCATAAAGTGGCACTCTGGACAGACTACATTTTTGTTGGATTTTAATGCTAACCATGTGAGAAGCCTGGCAATTTAAAATTGACCATTTACTTACATTACGTGAAGGAAATGCATAGACGGTAAACTGTGATAGTTTGAAACTGCAGTACATTTTGTTGCCCAACGTCTACTGTACTGCTGTGGTAAGACTTGCAAGCTTTTCAGAAGAGACAGAAAGGATTTGTGAAGGCACTGCTACATTTCAAATACTTAACTAAAATTATTTTAAGGCAATATGAGAATAATGTTGCTATTTACATGCAGCTTGAACTTTTCTGTTAAAAATTGGACTGCTTTTATGACGTCCTCCTAGAGAGGACATGTGATCTGATGTTGGTAATAAGGGAGTAATGGTGAGATTTGACTTGAATTTAGGATTGTCTATTTTTATTACTAACCTACCCCTTAAAGTATGCTGGAGTGATTCAGCAGCATTGAAGTACCTTGTGAATGTCTTGTCTTAGATACTTTCTTAGGAGCACTTCGTCTATATCAATATACTTGTATGCTATGCTGTTCAGAAAAATTCATCTGATATATGAGCATAATTCATACTGACAAAACTTATTGCACACACACTCGTACACACCTGTGTGCGCACGTGCATGTGCACGCACACACATTGAATCAGCCAGTCCAGTCAAAAATACACTTTTGCAGGCATCAGTTTGTCTACTGAAGTGCCTTTTGCTGGCACATTGCATCAGGAAGTGATCACATCTCTGTGGACTCTCAACTAGTAGACCCATGCCAACAGAAACATCTAATGAAGATGTAATTGCATTTAAAAATCACATACTGTACTTCCATGTATATAATACATAAGTTTTGTACAGAAACAAAACCACTTGCAATTTAGCAGATGTGCAAATATGCATTTTGTTGGTGTTTTTTTTTTAAAGTGGAAAGAAGAGAAACATTAGAAGTCTGAGATGAAATAGTCCTTAAATGAAGCCATTACCTGTAGGCTGGTTTTACTCTCTCTGCTCCTTTCACTGGTTGTATTCAAATCAATATCACTAAACATTTGATTTCATGTAATGCAGGCAAAAGTTTCCATCTATTTAAAGTTTTTATGTTAAGGGAGAACTTAGGAGATAAATAATTAAGTGTCAAGACATTGAAACAATGTTTATTACAAATGACCTTTAGATAAATTCCTGATGAGAGTAGTGATTCTTTGCATATTGCTTGGTCTTCAGGTCATTTTCAGGAAAGGAGAAAGGAACTCACATTTTCTTGTTTGGTGGTGGGTATCCAGTGTCCCACAATAGAAGTAGCAACTTGCTACTGGCTGGATAAATCAAGCTGGTGTCATTCAACTTCCTTACACAGCTTTACTCATAGAAACACCTCAGTTGTCAGGAAATTGCACCTAGTTTGTCACTAGGAAGAGAAGTCATGCCTTTTGGCTTTAAGAAATCACAGGGCCTAGGGGAACAGTTCTGTTAGCTCAGTTGTGGAGGAGAAGGCAAATTCTGCTAAACTCTGCTCAGATGTCAACTGATTTTAACTCCTGTGATTTCAGTGGAGTCACATCCATTTTATACTAATGCAAACAAGTCCAGAATTAGCATCCCTTGGTATTGCACCTAGTATTCTGTTTTGTACAGGATCATCATGCAATATGAATCACGGAGTTACACTGGTGTAGGGGATGGCATAGGCAGGCATATAGCCCGCATATTATAGTGTTTTCTAGTACTTCAGTGAGGGCTGGTCTTGAATTTAATGCCATAAGAACTGTGTGACCAAGTGCACTTCATGGCCGTGAGTGTTATTTGGTTGTTGTAATAATATGTTCAACCAAAGAACAATTGTGCGTCTGACCACCAACTATCAAGGGGTGCCCAGGAGGAAGATGAAGGGAATGCAATCTATGCAATGAATTGCATCACCAGTAAGGTACCCTTTAGATTTCCTTGAAAAGAACATTTAGGAGGTAGGCAAGGGGACTGTAGAGTAGGTTACATGCGAGAAACTTAATATTTCCCTTAAAATTATATTCTCCTTTGCCTACTGCTTACAAAAAGTTGGCACTGCCACAGTAGATCATTACTAATAAAGAAATGCTGAACTGATATAGTTAGAAACTGTTTTCTATTTCTGGTTGTCTGGATTTGTAATGACAGGTGTGTTATCCCTGCAGGAAAATGCAGAAAAAACAATGATGTCACTCATTTTCACAACTCTATTCTGGTAAAAATAACTGCTTAACCTGTAAGAACACAGAGGCCCTTCAGCTGAACCACAATGAGAGCTCTATCGCAGTTACAGCTTCATCATCTGTGCCTGGCTCTCAGTAAAGGAAAAGACCACCATGTCTCCTCTTGGATGCATTGCATAATTCGTGCTCTTATATTCTGGATTACATGCACTCTGGAGTTTATTAATCATAAGGAAAATGAAAAAGCTAATTAACACTTTCAAGCAGTTGTTGCTGTGTTACGGACACATAATCTGCTTGCTGTATACTTACAAGTGTAAATATATAAATTTTAAAAAACCTTAGAAGCATAAAGAATACACCAACGGCAGGAGTTATTAGAGCATTTTCTTTCTCTGTAGAAGACTTTCTTTCAATATTTTTTAATTCGTAGTTTCATTTAATATCTTAAAAGGAATAAACCTGGGTATCATGCACGGCTGGGACTGAGTAGGGAAAAAGGGTCTGACTTTTTGAGCATTCACTGCTGCTGGATGAGTATGTGAACAGGTAAATAATGGAAAAGTATTTTTCTGTTTAAGCCTGATCCATTAAGACTCTGGATGGTTCTTTCCAGTTTTTCCCTGCAGATCATGTTTACCTCAATTTTTGACAGATCAAAGCACAATGTCTTGGAAATAAAATATGCAAGAAACATGTATATTGGAAGATGCCATGAATATGATTAGTTAGCAGCTGGTTATTGTTCTCAGTATTCTGTGGTTGGGAGAGAGACCTGTCTTTGAATTTTGGAAACTTTTGGAAACTGTGTCCTCTCCAACTCTGGGTAGTTTGCTTAAAAGGTGTTAAAAGGCTCTAGGCTGCCTACTTCAAGGCTGTGCTGAGGAGCAAGGGGTGTGGAAGTCCTTAGGCCCCTCGTGATGGTCAGGAAGCTCAGCCCACACAACCGCCAGCCTTGTGACAGTGAACTTGGAAGCCTGACTTCTGTGGCTGTCCTGGAGCCACACCAGAAAGCTCTGGTGTCCCCAGCAGACTGTTGTGGTCCCAGGGAGGATTTGTAGGAGCTCTGAATTTAGTTTATTGGAAATTTGCAAATCATGGATGTTTAGAGAGAAATACTATGTGTTTGCCCTGTTGATACCACTTTGATGAGTCTATTTTGCTGAAATTTTTCTATCATTTCTAATATACCTAGCAAATTCATTAGGAGAACTGAGAAATGTAAGCACCTCTCCTTTCCTATTTCCACCCACAGGTGCCCCACGCTATGCCAGCTGTGTGTAGATTGCTTTCTGTCATGATTAGGTTGTGATTGCGCAGCATTCCCATTTACACTGGTCCTGCACCTCCCCATGGTTTAACTCCTTAACATTAATTCTCTAAAATAATTAATAGGACATTTTCAGGGATATTTTCCAGTTCTCTTCTGTTCCCAGAGGGTCCCTTTATTTAAACGCGCCTGGAGTAAATCTTTGGGGTTTTTGTAGCACAACCTGAGGATATATTTCAGAGCACTGTATAGATGGGAATCAGAGACAGAGAATTCTGACAAGTTAAATCATTTTCTGAATAACTTGAACTCACCTCTTTTTACAGCCTGACTGCCAGACATGGAGTCTTGGGTCTTTAAAAACCTTCATATATCCCTTCAGCCAAGAAGCATTTGCAGTCAGGCTTTGACAGCAGACAAGGAAAGTAGCATTGTCTATTTTTGGTTCAATACCAGCAAGTTTCTGTAGGAGCCACAAGAGGAGCTTTGATTTTTTAATTTTTTTTTTTTGTTTCTCAGCTGGAAACTGCTTGAACTTTATTACAGTGCTGTTTTTTGAAACAATAGCTAATCATTCATCAGAACTCCTTGCAGCAACCAGTTTTGTATAGCTTCTGAAAATGTTTTTTTACATTTTAGCCAGTTTCTAATCTAATTTCCACATCCTGTTTTCCGGCAGCCCTTATCTGCTCCAGTGAAATTGTTCAAGGGAATTCCATAATCATTAACTGTCTATCTGGATTTCCATGATGACTCTTCTTTCCTAGAAATGGAAAGAGGACTGCAAAATTCGTTCAATGCTGAGGATTGCTCATTTTTCTTGGCTACAGAAATTTGTGTAGAAACATAAACCCTGGTGCTGGTATGCACCACCCAGGAAAGAAAGCAACAATGTCAGCACATCACCGGCTTATCCCTGGCTTCCTTGTTGCCTGCTTTTGCATCTGCTACCACAATGGAGTGGGACAGACTTCAAAATTACATCAGTCTGATATGACATGGCATTTGTATCACATTGTCATGTCAGGGATGATATCTCACAATGATAATAGCAAATAAAAATATCAGATAATGTTGCTTGGCAGCTATAACACTTACTGCATTTAAGAACTAGCTTCCAAGTCTATTTCCCAAAAGGCAAAGTATTGCCTTTTAAGCACATTAAAGTAGTATCGATGAGAGCCAGCAAAACCATGGAAAATTTATTTTCACATCATTACCACTCTTACTTGTTTTTATCTGTCATCTGCCTCCTTCCTCCTTTCCATTGACTAGCACATGCTCTTGTTCCTGGTTCAGACATGTTGGAAGTTCCCTGTATGGAAAGCTTGCACTTGCTAAACTCACAGGAAACTCCTCCATCCATTACCTTTTCGTAAATCTGGTGAAGATCAAGGGTTATGAAATTTTGCTTCTGATCCCAGAAATAAATAATTTCCCCCTTTAAACTCACATACGACGAAGACGACCATGTCTGTTTATTTTAATAAAGATTATGATTATTATGTTAAGATATTTTCTGTTTATGCTAAGGCTTTTTGTAAAGCTGTGTATAAACATATTTGTCATTTATGTTTTAAAGAGGCAAAAGGTTTTGTTAGTTCTTACAACTGACATGAGAGTATTAGACCTTGAACAGAAACTGAAATAAATATATGAATATTTAATGTAATATATGAAAGGGCACCTGGTTCCTGTTCATGGAGTAATAGGAGCAATTAACTTGGGCCACATTTAGGTTTTAGTTCAAAAGGTTTGAACTAACTAATGGAGATGTTTTAGGATTAACTATCCTTACATGACATTTATGAAGTCAGACTTGTTTTCCAAGACATTTTCAATGTTAATCTTTAACAACTCTGTAACTTGGATAATATTCTAATGTAAACGTAACGTCAACCAATAGAATAAATGCACTGAGGCTATTGTGAAGTACCTAACTAATATTTACAAATGAACATTAGGAATTACCTAGTTTGAAATTATTTTTAGCTGAGATTTCTGTATCTCACCTCTATCTTGTATCCAAAGAGGTAGAGAAAAATTTTTTAAGTACAACAGCTGGTAAGGGTTTGGTTTTGCTTGAAGGCCTATGAAACAAATGGACCATAAGGGCATTAAACAGGTATATCTCATTGATTTTACCATAAAAATAACTGATATTTCCTATAATACTTTCCATTTGACCCTTTACAGGGATGTACAAATTCAAGAACAGGCATTTGACTGGACTTTTTACCCAAAAAAGTTTATAGGTGAAGGATGGCTTTTGAAAGCTTACATATCCTCAAATGAATATATTGGGAATTATGTAAAATTTATAAATTAGAATGAGCCTCAAGGTTCCGGTTTCTGAAACTGTTCTCAATGTGTAGAAACACAAATTATAAGCATATCAAAAGTCAGTTCAGTCAGTTTTAACAAATGAGGCCTGCAAACTTTCAAATAGCATTTACTTGGTTTTCCAGTTGACTAGTCTGTCCATTCAAGAGTAAACAGAAACAAAGGTGTTATTTAAAAGGGAATAATTTAAAGAAAGAGCCAACAATGTTAGACGGATTTTTTTTTCACTTCAGAAACGTCAAGTTGGCATATTTTAACAGGAGATTTCTCTGTTATTCTAGTTACAATGAGTTTAAAATTAATCTAACTGTTGATAAACCAAACAATTTCTCTTGTAAAAATCATTGCATTTGTTCCATGTTGATATAATACCTATTATTCATATAACTAGTCTAAGTGAGGTCTAGCTGTTAACACATGGGCAGTTTTTGCACGGAACTGATTGCAACATTGGACTTGACTCAGATCTTACAGATTGGATTTTCTCCTAGGGATGAGTGGAGTTTTGTATACACTTCCTGATAATCTGAGGTGAAAGCGCAAGGCTGGATTTGCAATATTTTGTAGCGGCCACAGCACTGGGTACTGGTTGGAAGGACAGCACATCTTAAAAATAGTATCTGCAATTCTTAACATTCCATCCACAGAGTATCCCTCCTATTTGATCCAGACAAAATGTTTACTGCTTTTCCTAGGTGAAAACCTTGTATTTATCACTCTTTGTAGATAACTTAAAGAGTCTTCCTTAACAGTAATGCAAGAGGACCCATCAGGCATAACTAGAGGATTTTCCCAGGTTTGTTGTCTGGAGAAATATGGTCTCAGCTTCTATACAAAAGCAGTGGCTGGCAGTAGAAGTGTGGGTCATTCCTGAGTTCCAAGTGATCATCTTTTCAGAGCTAGAAAAAGTTTATGTGTGGTGTTGCTACTCAGGAATGGACAGTTTTAGTTATTCATATTATCAGGTTTTTTAAAGTTTTTTTTTCATCCAGAGTTGCAGTAATTGAAACATCATTGTAGTCAGAGATTCCTGGGAATGTCACCAAAGATTTTGTGTCATCACGCTGTATATGGACGCTCCACAGGTCAAAACAAGCTAGAGTAGTCTCTGTGGCCAAGACATGGCACCAATCTATTTGTTTCAAAGAACGTAAGTTTGTTCTTTCCACAACTTTTGATACAGGTCAGTGATTCCATTAACGTCACCTGATAAGCAAGCCATGGCCTTTATAAATTAATGATCACATGCCCTTGGAAACCTAGTCCTTGTTTTAATTTAAAAGAGAAGTTCTTTATTTCTGGGAGGGGCTTTTCCCCCCCTACTTGGAAGCAATCAACTATGTGTTATCTTTCTGCCATGGCAGTTCCTGAGTACGTCCTGGAAAAGATCAAAGTCCTGTATTAATTGCTAGGTATGGTATACTTAATTATTTTATTGTGATTTGTTGGGTGGAAATATATGGTACATTTTTCCAATAATAGATAAAAGCCAACAAACACGTAAGGAACCAGAGCTTTAGAATCTCTAACTTTTAGAACAGCACTGCTAGTATTAAACAGTGAAACTGCCCCTTCTTCCCTATTGCTGTCCATGTTTCAGCCTAGATGCTGATAGGATTGGAAAGACACCGCTGCGTAAGAAAATGTAAATATGGAGTTTTTACTATTTCTGCATTATAAAAAAATTACTTATGTATCACTACTAATAATTAAAGGTGGCTTGATCCTTTCAGGAGAATTAGTAGCTTTTCTAACATCTATCAAAGCATCAGTCTACCAGTGTGCTTGAGGCACACATGTAGGCATATAGAGCTGTGACTTTTCCCTGTACTTAAAAATATATGCCAGCCTCACTAGGCTTATCTGTTCTTAAGGAAGGAACACTATGAAGCTGCTTTGAAGGAAAAACCTGGGGAATAATGTGTGATTTCATTTTGCAAATCTACATCCTCAAATCCTTAGTGATTAGGGGGAATTAATTTTCATTAGACCTGTCTTCTGCATAAAGAGACAGGTAAGTCATCTAACAGGCTGGGGTGGGAAAGTGAAGTTAATGTTTCTGACAAGAAAACTTGTGCACAGAGATTGTTCCATTCATGTCATGTAGAAATTTAGTCAGATTCTTAAGTCTATTATTTCACACATACATGCAGTGTACAAAGCACTATCTCAAACCTGAAATTCTGACTGATTTGAATAGCATTTATGAATGGAGGGGTCCAATTCAGCTTTTTGATACAAACCATAAGAATTGTTGAACTTAACAGGAGTCATGTGTGGATAATGGATGAGTGGAGCGTAACGTTGAGGGATGCTGAGTGCCCTGAGCTTAGTCTGAAGTGAGCTTACTCTAGGACGCTCACCATCTCCGTGTTGGATTCCTAGTCCATGTTACACAACAGCGGAAAGAATTGTCGTGATAAGAACCAACACTTTAGCTGACATTGGAAAGTCTCTGCAGAGCCCATCTCCTCGTTTTCTCTCTCTCTCTCTCTCTCTCTCTCTCTCTCTCTTTTTTCTTTTGTTTGTTTGTTTTTCCAGGGGCTGTGTTGTTTTTCCAGGGGCTGTGGCTATTCTTTGGTATTCCTCGCCTAGACCTTATGGCTGGTAAGAGATGGGGTAGTGTGACTTCTTGTTGTCCATATCCTCTTATGGTCAGTATGAATTCCCCGAAAAGAAGCAACATTATGCAGCTAGCATGAATCTGGCAGCTTTTTCTGGCTGTGATGTTAAATATCCCGGACAATGTTAAATGTGTCTTGAATCTCATTCATTTTGCTGATTGCTTGTGAAAAATGAGCAACGCAGGAGCTGAAATTCCCAGCTTGAAGTTATAAGTAATGTTCTATTATATGTTTACAGGCTCATTAAAAAAAAAACAGCAACAAAACACAAACCCAGACTGCTCTAAGAACGGAACAAAACTGAGAATGAAATGATGGAATTGAGCCTCATGCTTTTCAGGGTAGCCCCCTGTTTACTGAATGGACTTTCCAATCCTTGATCATATCCATATTTATTTATGCCTGATAATGTTTTATTAAAAACTTGAAGGGTATGCAAGTCAGTCTTATAACGTAAATCTGTTCTGTAGGCAAGCAAGATAGCTGTACTTTGGAAAGCCAGCCCTGAAGCCTGGGTTAAACAGGCAGGGTAAAAAGGCATGCACAACCAAATGTGTACAAGTCTCTCACAAGTGCTGAACCTGACTGCAGATTAGAAAATGGTCAAGTCTCATATCAAAGTACTGAGATGCAAAATATTCCTTCTTACTAAGCAACTGGGTGCTTATTACAGCCGTGCTACTCATCACACCTAATCCTGTGAACTTCTTCACAGTCTTCCTAAATCTCACTGAAACTGAGCTCTGAATACCTTGTGCAGTGTGGTCATTACAAAGATGCTTTCAGACTGCATAGGTGGGTTCAGGATATAGTTCTTACAGCAGTTTCCTGTGTAAGGCATTGGTGAGACAACAGATCCCTTTATGAGGCTCTGTTTGACTACAGAAATGAGCAATTGTTCACATTATATTTAATAAATCCCTCAACACCCTGTTAAAAGGACCTATGTTTAGCTGAAGTCTTGGCATGAATGTACTTCCAGAGGTTTAATGACCTTTCACTTTTCGAGGTGTTCTTTATTTAAACTAATGAAAATGAGCTCCACTTAAAAGGCTTTTAAATGCTGATTAAAAATTAAATCAGCTGTTCATTATCCCCAGGTGGCCTTGTTCTAAGAGCAGTAATTCAAAGAGAGTCAAACAAGTAGTCGTCTTTAATGTAGCTAAATCTTGGGTTGGGAGGACTTTATTAGAGCTGTTTATTAATCACCAAACTTTCAACTTCTAATGCAAATGGATCTGTAAACAGAGGACTTTTCCCCTCCGTTTCTGTCCTCTGCCATGTTAGAAATATGGAAGAAAATCAGGCACGTTTCTGAAGATTCCTTGTGGCATATACAGCAGAAATGTAAACAGCTGTGGTGTTTTGCAGACAAACAAAATACTGACCTAGTGGGTGCCATCACATTAATAACAATAAACTGAGTAATTAGCTATGGAAAGTCTCACTTTACATATTTGATTATTTTGCTCTAGGGTTGGAAAAGTTTCAGAAGCATTTACAGTACAAATCACAATGAACAATGATAAAACCTCAATGGATTAGCTTTTTTTGGTTTTTTGGTTTTGTTTTCATTACGGCTGCTGAGAGCACTGGCCTGGGATTTAAGTAGTTAAACATGATGTAAAATGCTAAGAGAACAAAATCTTGAAGCTTATAAAGTATAATTTATCTGAAAAGTAGTAACACTCACTGCTTGAACACCAAGATTGTTTAACAGAATTTTTCACATACTTTTTAGTTACAAAATTTCACTTGATAGATCCTGATCTTGAAATGCAAGTTTAACTAATAAGAAATATACTTGGACAGAGCAAAATATTCATGATCACTTTGAGAAAAGATAAGGCAGTGCATTTTTGAGAGCATTTAGACATAAGAAGAAAGGAAACAGTGTTATACCATGCAAAACTCTGAGTTCAACCATAGATAACACTTTCCTTCTTGTTTTTTATAGGCCATATGACTCTTTGTTCTCTGTTACTTGTAGTAAAATGAGCGCCAAAAGGTTGCTGGGTGAAATATGCTGCAGAGTACTGGGGAGCCATGCAGCACTGCTACCTTGTCTCTTCTGCAGCAGGAAGGGTGGAAAAACCAAGCCTTTGTTGGCCAAAATATTTGAAATTACCCACCTTGAACAGACACTAGGGCCTTCACTCCTATTCCTGTCTAGCAGAGTTATCTGTTAATTTGCCTGTTACAGTGGCTGCTTTAGGGATGCACTAGAAATGCATCCTTGTATTCGCACATTGCTTGAAAAGTCTGGCAGAGCTGAACAAAGCTGTGTATCCCAAATGGCTGCAGGGAAAACTGGCTCAGTGCTAGTAGCCAGCTATTACTTCTCTGACCCCCGCTTTTCAATGCTTTGTCTGGTAAAACTTGCAGGTGGCCAAGACGCTCATATTCCCAGGTTTGTGAACAGCAGCCGAAGAGACTGCACTGGTGATGTTATGAAGACAGGGTTGCAGAGACATGAATGTGTCCTACTAGCTTGTGGGCGGTTTATGCAGTCACACTCACGCGCCTTTTACCTCGTGACTTTCTAATGGGTTTTGGAATTGGGCACGTGACACCAGGGAATGCAGCATGTGTGTCTGAAGTAATGAGCAAACATCCCTAAATAGGATGCCTGGCTGGAGAAGTATTCAGACTTTGGTCGGTGAAACTTTAATTTCCCTCCCACCCCCCCAGGTTAAAAGAAGGTCTTTTTTTTCTGTCCTCATTGGAGAAGGAATAATAATTTAATCGTAGTGTGAGATTCAGCTTTAAACGACAAATTCTAGGAATCCTTTCTGCTCCAATGCTAATGCAGAACAGATTGTAATACAGTGGTAACTGCATGTCTAAAATAATGAAAACACTAATGCTTTGAAGAATGTCCTTGGCTGATAGCTGTATTTAATTATCTAATGTAATTGGAAGAAAGTTATTTTCCAAGGTAATGAGTATTCTTCTTAAAAAATCCTATTGCTCCTACTGGTGAAGAAGCTTCACTATTGTCTGTGGAAGAAATGTGTTTGTAGAAAGAACAGTGCTTTGAATGCAAAAAGCAAAAACCTTTAAATCTGGAAAAGTGTATTAAAAACTACATGGATGGGGTAACCCTAGCTGTCTGCATACATTAGTACTGCGTGCAGCAGAGTTAGGATTCCATTCTTCTACCTGTCATGTAACGTTGTTATTTTTTAGCACATGTGTAGGAGCCCTTTGGGACAAATATAGAGAAATGGCAGATATGCACACACTAATAAATAAAGAGCACAGCATAAACCTTGAAATCCACTCCCTCCTCCCTGTTTCTGATTTCAGAAAAAACCTATATATTTTTAGCCTTTTTTTCTCCCCACCCCCCCCCCCCCCCCCCCCCAAATATTTGTTCTGAGTGACTATAAGAAATTGTCACTTCCTGTTGTTCAAAGAAATGCTTTATATTCCCTCTACCTCCTCTGGAAACAAAATTATTATTTTCCAGGGGAAGGAATATCTCTACAGAAAGGTCAGAACTGTGTTAGCAGGGGAAAGAGATTTAACAGGCTCAAAAAGACTGGGAATGAGAAAATATTACTGCAAAGGCTTGTGTTTTGCACAGCACATCTCTAATCAGAAATCAAAGGTACGATGTTCTTCCCTCTCATCAGCAGCTTTGGTGCTTTTTCACAGTTGGAGGGCGCTGTTGTTCTCGTTGTTAGCAATATTTTAGAAAAACTTCAGTACGGATGAAGATACTCCTCCAAAAAAGGATATTTTCCCCAATAGTCAAGACGTCTGTAATTAGTTCCGGTGTGTATTCTTAACTTTCCTACATGAGAGCATTGCTAAATGAAAATGATTCCTGGCCCTTGGGCTAGATCCAAAGGTCTTGTGTTTTCAAGTGTTCAGTGTTACTGTGTCCTGCTCTAATGTGCCTTGTTTACTCACGGGAATAAATCACCAGCTCATGTGAAGCATGTCAGCTCTCTAGATGGTGTATCAGGGCAGCGAGGAGCTGGTCATATTTCAGTTCACTGTACTGTCAATCTAAATAGAGCATTCTCAGTCTCATTTAGATGTCAGAAACAATCTAGTCAAAATAGCACAAAACGCTGCTTAGATTTATTCATCCTTCTCTACAGAGTAAATTAGTCTAGTTGGAACATGGTGCTGCCTTAAGGACAGTTTAAGCTGAGCCTGAGTGTTTACCTGGACAATTGTTCCAGACTAGGATGTGTCAGGCCCGTTACAGCAGCTCTGCTGGCAAGTGGTAACTTGTTTAGTGGCTGTGACTTTACTGCTTGCAGTTGAACATCCCTTGCAGATTTAGCCCAAAATGTGATGCCGCATCCTTCATAAAGTTAGACTACTTTCTTGCTTCCTTCTATTCTTTTGAGTGTATTCAGTGCTTATTTTGGAGTAATTTTTCCTTGGAAACAGTTTTGTTTAAAAGCACATTCTTGACTTATGGGTTATGTCTTACTTTAAACAATGTCAACATTCCTCTACGTGTAAAAATAATTACACTTGAAAAGCTGATGCAATAATTAAAGCCTTAGAATAATTATTTCATTCAGGCATCTAAAAGAAGAGACAAGACTGAGTTCTAACCCTAGTCAAGCCTTCTGGTTTTTACTGTTCGTGCTATTGAAGTAAACTTTACTGGACAAGAGGATTCTGGGGTGTCCAAAGTAATTTACATCTGTGCTATGAAAGAGATGCAGCCATCATTCAAATACTCTTAAAGACTATTCATTTTCCAAGCAGTTTATTAGTATTGTATAGGGAACGGTGAATTGGGTATTGTTACTGGTACTGGGAAAAGTAATAAAGAATTATCGCCAGTGGTTTTATAATCAAATTTTGAGGAGAATTAATTACTTTGTGCAGACCTTAAGTTTAACTTTATTTATCAGCAAGGAAAATGCGTATCAGGAAAGGACATTCCTGTCTCACTTTTTAATTGATTTAAGAGTCAGAAATCTTTTGAGGAAAGCCACAAACGCAAGTGATATTCTTAACTGGTAGAATCTTACAGCTGTGATTTTGCTGAAAGGTGTGTAAAACCTTATATATCTGAGTTCCTGTGTGCCTGAGCAGGCTCCAGCATAAAAATTATTGTTTCTAAAGTCCATTTTGACTTAATCTCAGAAGATTACGTATGGATCAGTCTCTTTCAGAAGACAGAATAAGAAGAATAGCTTAACTTCACCAGAACAGCCTATTGTATCCCAAACCAGTGACATTTTGTTGGGTTTTGCCTTTGCCAGCATGGAAAATAAAGGCCTTATTATGGAAGCTGTTGTTGGCCTTTTAAAAAACAAATCCTGAGAGCACAGACAGGATCTTGTGATGAAACTCCCCAAGTGAAGGTGTGAGCACTTGTTCCTGGAAGAACTAAAAAATGGTATTTGAAATAGGTCAGGCTATTTATATAACTGTAGGCAAACACACCCTCAAGTTTTCCTTTGGGAAACTCTACAGAAAACTATATGTTGTTGCTGTGGAGTAAGTTTAGTCTCATGAAGTAATTATGAAGTCAAACTCAGGACACTGAAAACAAAGAGGGTGTGGAAGGAAGCTGCAAGCTTCACTCTGCAGAGAGGAAACAGGGATAAGATAGTGCTGATGGGACTGCTAGCAGCACTAAGGCCACAGAATCAGACTAAAACTTGTCTAAAATAACTTTGCCATAATACATACTATGTGGTCATCAAGCTCTCCACACTGTTTTGTTCTTGCCTTCAGTCCTGGCTTGAGATGCTCTTGTCTGGATGGCAAAGAGGCAGGTGACTGGAAGAGCTGTTCTCCTTAGCTGAACATTTTAACACCAACCTAGAGTGCTCCTACAAGCTCCAGTGAGTGACTTGCTGTCTCCTTTGGCTTCTCCTATATGCGTGTGATCAATCGGAATTGAAGAAAGACTTAGTAAATAATTCCCTCCATCCATCTATCCTTGCTAATGCAGGAGTGTTCCTCCAGTGCTTGGAAGGGAATGCCCAGCCTAGATTTTCCTGGAGCAGATTCCAGACATGGCATAAAGACAGCTAATGGACAAGATGCAGTAAATATCCAGCACACCAACCAATCCACAATTTGATTTCAGCTTATGCTACAAAACCTGTACTTGTTTCTGCAAGCTCATGGGTTTAATTCATTCAGAGACTGGCTTGTTTGCTGTCTTTGTGTTTGCTACTCAGTCAGTGTCAATATAAATTTTCAATACTGCTGTAGAAGCATCTATAAACTATCCTGTAAATGCAGAAGAATGAATCACTAAATAATATTCTTTCATCCATCAATCTAGTGGTAGGTTCAGAAGATGTACTGCTGGTATCTTAGGGATTGTCAAGGTGTTATTTTCATGAGAAAATAATTCCTGTCACACATCAAATATAAGGATACAACATGTCTGTACAAATGCAATACGGGGTATTGTTATGAGGGAGTAACAAAAAAAATAATCGTATGGACTTGAGTAATTAATCACTTGAAGACTCTAATTCATTTTGTTGCTCAATCAAAACAAACCAAGCAAAGATATGGAGAGTCAGCCAACCTTAAAGATTGTTCAGGGGTCTCTTAAACCTCGTAAAAGAAAGGTGATTTACAGTAATGAAGCATATTTGAAAAGTTGTTTTCCCTCCCTCTGTATCAGTTTGGAGATGTGTTGGCAGCTGAGATACGATCAACAAGTCTTTTCACACTCCAGACTTTCTCCAGAACACTTCAAGCCAATGTCCCATTTCAGTTTTCTGCTAAATAATTTGCCTTCATAAGTTAGGTGCACATCTTTGGGATTGAACCCCTGAGCTCATCTTCTTTTTTGGAAACACTGCGGCAGATGATGCTCTTCTTTGTTTTAGTCAGCTTGCACATACAGGCCAAGAAAGCCAAAGGCATAAGGAAATGTGGATGTTTACTTGCCTTACCTTGCAGAGATCACTGGTAAACTACAATTCAAGGCTTTCAACTGAGGTTTCTCCAACAGCTTGGATGCAGGCAGAATTGATTTCATGGCAGAAGAAGAGACATGTTAATTAATCTCACATTATTTTCTAATACTGTTTTGAACATTTACCCTTGAATGTTCAAGCCTTCTTGAGAGTATTCTCTAGGCATGAAAAACCCACAACATGGCTTTTTCATAGAAGAAAGAATTTGATGTTCTCAAAATCTTGTGGAAATATATGAGCCCTGCAAATGTGGAATTTAAAAGTAATTTCTAAGTAGTGCTGAACACACTTTGCGTTAAATGTTTTAGCTCAGATTTATTACACTAAATTTATGACCTCTTAAACATGAGGTAAGAGTCTAGCCCTGCATAATTAGAAAGGCAGAGTGTTAATGCTCACATATTAAAAACATCTGTTGTAAAGTATGAGGTACATTATAGCATTAGGGTAATATCTTGGCTGCAGTCTTCCAAGATGCTTGAAGTTCTCTACACTCTCTCCCTAATAACAAAATGTAAACCTGCTTATTCAGTCAAAGGTTTGTCAAGATGCAGTTTCACAGTAGTTTCTAACCCCTCACAGGAAGTCAATGTAGTTTTACTAGATCTCCACTGAAAGTTCTTCACGTAGTTACATTCCCTGATCCTTAGTTGCCTGGCCTTCTCTTAAACCAGAGGATTTCTTGGGAATCTAGTTCGTTCTTCCTCCCCTTGGTGGCAGACGTTCTGGCCTCAAATATATTCCCCCATCCTCCTTCCCCTGCTGCCCATCTACAATGAACAGAAATCTAAGCTTATGCTACAAAACCTGTACTTGTTTCTGCAAGCTCATGGGTTTAATTCATTCAGAGACTGGCTTGTTTGCTGTCTTTGTGTTTGCTACTCAGTCAGTGTCAATATAAATTTTCAATACTGCTGTAGAAGCATCTATAAACTATCCTGTAAATGCAGAAGAATGAATCACTAAATAATATTCTTTCATCCATCAATCTAGTGGTAGGTTCAGAAGATGTACTGCTGGTATCTTAGGGATTGTCAAGGTGTTATTTTCATGAGAAAATAATTCCTGTCACACATCAAATATAAGGATACAACATGTCTGTACAAATGCAATACGGGGTATTGTTATGAGGGAGTAACAAAAAAAATAATCGTATGGACTTGAGTAATTAATCACTTGAAGACTCTAATTCATTTTGTTGCTCAATCAAAACAAACCAAGCAAAGATATGGAGAGTCAGCCAACCTTAAAGATTGTTCAGGGGTCTCTTAAACCTCGTAAAAGAAAGGTGATTTACAGTAATGAAGCATATTTGAAAAGTTGTTTTCCCTCCCTCTGTATCAGTTTGGAGATGTGTTGGCAGCTGAGATACGATCAACAAGTCTTTTCACACTCCAGACTTTCTCCAGAACACTTCAAGCCAATGTCCCATTTCAGTTTTCTGCTAAATAATTTGCCTTCATAAGTTAGGTGCACATCTTTGGGATTGAACCCCTGAGCTCATCTTCTTTTTTGGAAACACTGCGGCAGATGATGCTCTTCTTTGTTTTAGTCAGCTTGCACATACAGGCCAAGAAAGCCAAAGGCATAAGGAAATGTGGATGTTTACTTGCCTTACCTTGCAGAGATCACTGGTAAACTACAATTCAAGGCTTTCAACTGAGGTTTCTCCAACAGCTTGGATGCAGGCAGAATTGATTTCATGGCAGAAGAAGAGAGATGTTAATTAATCTCACATTATTTTCTAATACTGTTTTGAACATTTACCCTTGAATGTTCAAGCCTTCTTGAGAGTATTCTCTAGGCATGAAAAACCCACAACATGGCTTTTTCATAGAAGAAAGAATTTGATGTTCTCAAAATCTTGTGGAAATATATGAGCCCTGCAAATGTGGAATTTAAAAGTAATTTCTAAGTAGTGCTGAACACACTTTGCGTTAAATGTTTTAGCTCAGATTTATTACACTAAATTTATGACCTCTTAAACATGAGGTAAGAGTCTAGCCCTGCATAATTAGAAAGGCGGAGTGTTAATGCTCACATATTAAAAACATCTGTTGTAAAGTATGAGGTACATTATAGCATTAGGGTAATATCTTGGCTGCAGTCTTCCAAGATGCTTGAAGTTCTCTACACTCTCTCCCTAATAACAAAATGTAAACCTGCTTATTCAGTCAAAGGTTTGTCAAGATGCAGTTTCACAGTAGTTTCTAACCCCTCACAGGAAGTCAATGTAGTTTTACTAGATCTCCACTGAAAGTTCTTCACGTAGTTACATTCCCTGATCCTTAGTTGCCTGGCCTTCTCTTAAACCAGAGGATTTCTTGGGAATCTAGTTCGTTCTTCCTCCCCTTGGTGGCAGACGTTCTGGCCTCAAATATATTCCCCCATCCTCCTTCCCCTGCTGCCCATCTACAATGAACAGAAATCTAGGCGGGGGAACCCAACTGGAAAGGGAAGTAAAGAGCAAGCAGAGGTCATTCTTGACTGTGGGGATGATTCTGGATCCAACAATGCTTCCCTATGGCTTCCATGCAATCGTACTGATCCCTACCACCTGCTCTACTCATTCAAGCAATTCACACATTAGATGTTTATCTTCTATTCTCTCAAATTAATTATTTAAGTTGCTGCCTTATGTGAAAGTTTAGACCATTACTGCATTGGAAGTGTTAATATTTAATGATCTAAGGCATAGGGAGGAAGAGGGAAATCAATATTTGTGCAGTGTTTTCCAGCTCTTAAGAGAGCTACAAAATTTTTGTTCTCTTCTATGTATCCATGGATGGTACTAATGTTAATTGAAGCAAGTGGATTGGCTGGGTACTGAAATTGGGCTCTCAGTCTCATAGTTATTTCATTCTAGCTGTTCTTACTGGTAGCAGGAAGCCAGAGGCTGCCCAACTTCTGTTACATAAACAGGTTAAAAATGTCAAAAATCCTTCTTCTCTGAAAAGGGGAAGTCTTTCTTTTATGAAATTTCCTGGTCTTGATAAACTCTCAAGTCTTTCAGGATTAAAAGTGAGGAATCCATTTTTAGCATGCACATGTCTTTCAGGGAAATCAGTTTTTAAAGGTACAGAAGGAAGAGGGTAGAAATCCAGTAACATATGGGGAAACCTTTGAGGCTGAAATCAGTTGTGTTTATTTTCAGAAACTCAGTAATCATTGGTCTGTCTTGAGACTGGTCTGCGTAGACGAGGTGTTTGTTTCTTCAGTCTTCCAATAATAGGCCCTCTATAGACAGACAGGAGCAGCCTCAT